>NW_027192153.1:20071-359614 GCF_041956525.1 Rhizomucor pusillus
TTCTCTATCCGCGACGCATTCTCTTTGAGCCTATCCATCAGATATTGTAATCCGCTATTTCTCCATTCGTAAAATATTTGGCGAGCTTTAAGACTGGTATGCTTTTTCAGCATTTTCAGTCGCGCCTAGCAGCAGATGTGATGAGGAACTCGTTTCTGGTAGAATGACAAGATAACCATTTACTTCGATTTTCATTTTCGCATCAATGTCAGCGTCGAGATAGTCTTGGAATATCTGAGGATTATCGTCACTCATCTCTTGGTTCCTCTTTTGAATAGAGTTTTGATTATATTCGATAAATTCTTTGAGCTCCTGACATGCCTAAAGCGCAAGGTTAGCCTAGATCTAAAAAGAAGTGGAAAATGTGGCATTACCGTTCGATAGGTTTCAAGCTCGTTAATTATTGTAGCAGAGGAAAGCACTTGGTCGTAAAGGGAGATAGTGTCTACAGCACATTTGTCAGCAGAAGCAGTCGAAATGGATCTATTTCTTGCTTGTACCTTCTCCAACATCAAAAGTCGTCTTCGACTGCATCGGAACATCTTTTATGACCAAATCAAGAGCGATTCCGGTTAACTGAAGAAATTCGGATAATGGTATATTCTGTGGAGAAGGCGGCTACGATTTCAAGAGTAATTAGACACTTATACGTCTTTACCATAGCAGTAACTCACCTCCTCTGTAAACGAGTTATAAAGCTGAGGATATTCTTCATCGAGAATATTAACTAGAAAAGAAGTATTATTCAACTGGGAAGCAGCAGAAACAAATGCAATTCTTTTACCATTCTGGCCTGCACCGTGCAGAGAAATCATGCGATCACCATAGTCAGAGCCAATACTTTGTTCCTCTGTGAATGGTCGACTTGCGGAAAGAGAGGGAGATGCAGAAGATCTACCAAGAATATTTCGAAGTGGTGTTGCTGGTTCCAACAAACTTCTTCGGCGAGAGTGAGAACCTGGCGTCGATAGAATAGATGGTGATCCAATTTGGCGACGTTTAATAGGACTAGCTAATCCATCAGACATTTGTTCAACTGATATTGATCTCTTCCTAGGAACCATAGCGGATGGTACTGTCTGATTATTATCTGCGAATGTTTGTGTGATGATCATGTCTGTTTGATCCTCCTCTGCTGTAATATCTTGTGCGTCTTCATCATTGTTATTTTCATTCTTGGCCTCCTCTGTAATATTATTTTCGTCATCGTCATCTTTTTTCTCTTCGTTATTGACCGCCTCTGTAATATTCTTTTTGGCACCGTCATTGTCATTATCATCGTCGTCGTCATCGAATAGCTCTCCAAGTTTGGGCGGCGGTCTCATCATCTTTGAAAGGTCCATTATGGTATCGTCTGCAGGATCTTCTTCTTCGTGAAAAATATGTCGAGAACGTGCTGATTGTAGCCGAGCAGCAAATTGTTTGCGAGGACTGTCTGTCGCGATGGGACTGCCAAACATGTCGATTCTCCTGTACCGTACAGTTAGCAAACGAGGCGAGAGTCTGTTGCAGTTGGAAACGCTCACCTTTTTCGCTCATCAATTGGAGATCCTGGCAACTTAGTAAAGAAAGGACTACAGGATACAATTGAGTCGGCATCTGATAATCAAGTAAGATATCATGCATGTGCACTTACTGTTCACGAATTTGTGGCGACGTCAACCGATCCGATTCACGCGTAGGTGTTAAGATATCGCGAGGAGGGCCGGTGGCAGAAGCAGCATCGCTCTTGTTAAATTCTCTAAATGCGGTGTCAATACATATTTGAGACGCAACGTCGTAGTCGGATGCGTACCTTACGTAAGGTCCAGCGGCAAAGCTTACTCTCCTCTTGTGCTTTTCACGAAGTTGCAAGCGCCGAAGCCTGTTGCCAGTTAGCAGCTAGAAGTCAGTATTGAATATAGTTTCCTACATACTCTGGTCGAGATGTGAATCGTGATCTGTGGAGATCGGGCGTCTGCGATCCTTTGAGGATGCTTCTTGACGGCGACTGCAACGATCGTGTAAATTCATTGTTACTTCTAGCAAAGTACCCAACTTACGGCAAGGAAAAACCGCGAGAAACGGCTCTCAGAATTATCTACAGTCCATGGTTCTGCTACGTTGTGGGACATATACGGCCCATGTGGGCTGAGAGGCGATCCTGTTGGAGTGGACATTTGGAAAAGAAAGCCTGAAAAATCGTTGCAAGACACGAAAATTGGTCCCTTTTATTTTCAAGCGACCATTGAGTGCGTGCTTGAGATATGTTTTTATTGCCATTCTTTTGCTTAGTTCAGTATAGTAATTCTACGTGTGAGAGAGCGATGGAAGAGAAAGCAAAAGGTATAAACTATCGACCATTGCATTAGATCGCACCCTTTAGTATGCCAGATCAACTCAGGAGGATTTTATTCCTTTAAAACTTGTAAACATTATCCTGTCCATAACCCAGCCTGTTTGGACCAATTTAAGTACCCTTTCCAAGCAAGCTTTTGCATTTACAGGTACTTACTCCTTCAAGATGCCTCCCAGCGGGCCTTGGCTCTTATCTGGGGCCTTCTCTCCAGCAATGGAGGCCAACATAGGGTCCGGTCCACACACTGCGATCAATGTGCTTGGTGTTCCCGGTTTAGGAAAGTGTTTTGCCACCAACTCCTTGGTGACAAAACCTTGGTGACCATCCCACTTTTCAGGCGGTCGATCCAAAGCGTAGATAATTTTGAATCGCTCAGGATGCGATTTCGCATAAGACTCCAACTCATCTCTGAGAAGAATATCGTCCTCAGTTTGATTGGCGAATATCAAGATGACTTTGGTGTTCTTGTCCGTCGAACCCTCGCTGAATATTTTGCGGATAAGTTGAAGCTACGCGAGTGAGCCAGCACGTCAGTGTAAATATTTCATTTTCATGAAATGGTGTTCCATACCATGGGAGTGATGCCTGTGCCGCCAGCAATCAGGCCCAAGTTGTCTACGCGACCCTGCTCCCAATTGTATTTTGGTATGGGTCCTTTTATCTCGAGCTCATCTCCTGGCTGGAGGCCATGGATATGCTTGCTCATTTTACCCTGCGGATACTCTTTGATGACAAATTCGACGTATCCTTGTGTCTACAAATAGCTAAGCATAGTTGCAAAATATGCGCTTTTATGGGACACGATACCTCTTCGCGAGACGTAGGTGTATATGGACGAATGACATATCCAGTGCTCCCATCCTTCTTCTTGATAGGATAGCGCGTGATGACGCATGAAGCTACGTGAAGACCGCTGACGTGTTGATCTGAGGGAAGTTTGAAGCGAAACACTGCAGTATTGTGGTTGATAGGTTCTTTCTTTTCAAGCTATACTTGAAGATTAGGTTTCTATGCGTCTCTGAATTTCTTCAAAACTTGAACATACCTTGAAAGCTCTGAATTCTTCGGGACTGAACGCTGCAGGAGGCGTGGCTGCATCGGCAAAAGTTCTAGTAGACGCCTTGTTCAGACAATAGGCACCGAGGCCTACTGACGTTACAATCATAGAGGCAGCTGTCAGCCATTGGTTCGAGCCTTGGTAGCCTTTAGCTGCAGAAGTACCGTAAAATCGGTTCTACATTTTCATCGTCAGTATTTAGTGTGACATATCCAAAAGGGTGCGTGTGTATATTTACGGTTGTTGTTGTTGCTGCTGGACGTGCAGAGCGCAAGACGGCAGTTCGAAACATGAGTGACTTGAGAGAAAGAAGTGAAACAAGTAAAGAAAGCGCGGAATGCGACCCCTGCTGTCTATTTTACGCCCTATGCCAATAACGTCATTTCTCATTTCCCAGGTCTACGTGCACAGCTCCCACGAATTTTGACAGACCGTTGCAAAATGGGAAAACTACAAAGGTCTGCTAGAAGAATATGCCGTCAAAACATGGATAACATTACGAAGAAGCATTGGAATTGAGTGCAGAGCGCGGGGAGATACTGATTTGACAACAAGACATTGGATGACGAAATACGAGGGAGATGGTGTGTCTTGGCCGGACTACAGTGCGGTGTATGGGATAAAATATACAAAAACAAGTGAGTATTCCATCTCAAAAGCGTTAAACGCAGGATGCCTGCATTCGTTTAATATGTGCTTTGCATATTATTTATTTCTTTAGATGCAACATCCTCATTTTGTTTTTGTTTGGTGCATTTCCTGCACAAACAGGCTATCGATGTACATAACACGTATCTTTGAAATTCAAGTGCTGGATATTGGCTGCCGCTTTTTCTAAACGCTTCTGCTCTTGCCTTAAAAAGCGAGACTCCGGAATGAATGCAAATTCGATGCCCTTTTTTGGTTCTGCATGATGACTGCATGATTGTCGCCGCACGGTCCACACCACTACAGTGTAGCTTTCAGAAACGAGACTAAAGCCTTGCCGGGGCATGGGGATATGTAGAGCAAAGAGCTTCCAAAGGAGGTAGCATGCGATATATATATTCCTTTCGCGAAAGGAATGGAAGCGCAAGCTAGTCCTCAGTCCAGGGAGCAATCAACAAAGCTTGGTTGTTGGGACCTTCGCCTGTAATTTCAGGACTGACAACCGGATTATATCTGAGCTGGGGCGCGGGTGAAAAAACCGTCCAAAATTCCGGAGGGATGTCTTGAATTGCCATTGATGCGTGGTCAGAGCTACGAGGAAAATTCGTACTTTGTTCCGAAAGCTCATTGCTTGTGCGCAAGCGCAGTCTGTAGGTGGAAAGACCTTGGATGAAAGCATTTTGACCAGGGCTGAGGTCCATGAGGGAATTTGGTCAGCGCCAATGGTAGGTACTTGCTTGATACATATGGCAAATAGAGGTAGATCGAGGACAGATGTTTCGGTGCTGGAGCCGAAGGACATCCGCTGCTCTAAAGAGACAACGATAAAGGTGACCCAGATTCGCTTGGCGTGGGGTGACACATTTTCGCGGGGATTCTATTATGGCTCAAATTCAGATTGTGTCTGATCAAAATCAACTTCCAGCACTGTATCCATTCGATTAAACAACCTTGCGGCTATGTAAATGAGTGGGAGATATGCGAAGCTTTATTTCCAGTTGATCTTGTTTTCTTTGAAGGTGGTAGGTACAGTTTTATAAACCAAAACGTAGTCAAAAAGTTTCGACATGGTTACTTCATATATTCAGAGCCAAACCAGTATATTGTATACGATGTTGCGCTTTGGAGCTGCATTTTGCTAGTGAAGATTCGCATGGTTATGCAAGGGTATCAACGAGAACATTGCAAGATGACCTTTAGCCAATTTACTTGCGCCAACGATCCCATTCACGATGCATCTTTAAACTTTGTGTCACCTTCCAAGTTTTCTTATTGGTCTTTCTAGACATTTGTGTCCCCACATCGTTCCTTCACCCGTTTGCTTTGTGTGTAGTCAGTAGTATGAATATCTCTCTTGCAAAGAAGCGTTTATTATACTGTAATTAGAGTGAATATATATAAAGTATAGGGGCAATGACAGCAGTGAGTGAGTGTCAGGAAAAGGGGTTGGGAGATTGGGTGTGAGAGAGAAGGGAAAGAAAAAAATCATGTTTGGAAAGTAATCTCAGCCAGCCCGTCATGGTTCAAATGGGGGTGGAAAGGTCCGCTCGTCGTTTCCTTTTTCTCAACTAACCTTGCCTTGTTGAGTGGAGGCTACTACGGCTGCATTAGGCAACATCCCACTGTAATAGGAAATTCAAAAAAAATCATGAATGCCGATATTCCCCAGCAACAATCACCATTGCGAGTCCCCGAGGCATCGTCGTCGAAGCGCCAGGCCAGCAAGAACAAGCCCTACGACGAGGAGGGCGACGACTCTGCTGACGACTCTGACAGCGAGAAGCCCTCCAAACGCTCGGGCAGACGCAAGATCAAGATTGAGTACATTGAGGACAAGAACCGCAGACATATCACGTTTTCAAAGCGCAAGGCTGGTATCATGAAGAAGGTAAGCTGGACGAACGAACGACCGCAGCAGCACGGCGAGCAGCGACCCAACTGAGCCCGGCCAGCTGCCTCGTCGTCGTCGAAGAAAAAAAAATTGGGACGCGTGCGCTAAAAATCCTTTTTTTTTCCCTCTCTGCAGGCTTATGAGCTTAGTACGTTGACAGGCACTCAAGTCTTGCTGCTTGTTGTCTCAGAGACTGGCCTCGTGTACACTTTCACCACAGTCAAGTTACAACCTATCGTGACCAAGCCTGAGGGCAAAAATTTGATTCAAGCATGTCTGAACGCGCCTGATCCAGTTTCTGGGGAATCCTCTTCGGTGCGTGTATATTCTGCTGCATCGTGCTCGTTTGATCTGGAAGGCTTACGATATTGTAGGATCCTTCTTACGGAAACAACACAGAGTCCCCACGAGTTGATAAGAAAGAATACGATGACAAGAAGGTACGTGATCACACAAGCAATATGATCAGCGCCCACCAGTCTTTTCGCTGTAAATTAACCAATAAACTCTCGGTTCTTTTTAGCTGGATCCGTCTGCTGGTGTCAGCCATTCAACCGCTGCAGCTTTTGGTGGAGCAGCTGCTGCTGCTTCTCACGCCGGTTCAAGTGCCACAGCGGCGTACCAACCAGCGGCCTACGCTCCAGCCCCGGGTGCGAGCCAGATGCCAGTAGGAACAAATGGTTACCCAAGCTATATGAACACACAGGCGGCTGCTGCTCAATACCAACAACAGCCTCAATCACAGCAGCAGGGTGCTCCGCAGACCCAGCAGCAGTATGGTCACATGCCTGCTCCGTTTTACAACACTCAGCAGACTCACCAGTATATGCCGCAGCACCCGAGCTATTGGCACAACAGCAGCATGTCCAGACAGGACCAGTCTCCTCAGGATGACAAGGCCCGACGAACTGGCATTGCGAAAAAGTGATGGAATGTAATGCTTCAAGCACAAAGTTTGTAAAAAAAAAGTGAGATGTATTCGAACAGAAAAGAAATCGCTATTCTCTCTCTCGGATGTTAGCTTATCTTTCTCCTCTCTCTCTCTCTCTCTCTTTCTCTATATTGCTCTTTCTTGCTGTCTATCTTTCTCACACATGAACACATCACTATTTTTTCTTGTTGTTTCTACCTCCTCTTCTCTTTCTCCTGTATCTCCCCCTAACTTGTTTCAATTCATTATATACATATAATATAGGTCTTTGTGAATTATAGGTAACAAAAGAGCTATAGGGCCCAGGTTAGATGTATGGCAAGTAGCTCCTGTGTAGCTGCCCGAGATCGGTGATACAACAGATTGCGCGATAGTGGATAGCGATTAAGATACCAAGGAACAATTTTTCTCTGTATATTTGTTCCCAGCAATAATACACTGTATAAACCTGGATCCTGCAATGTATACAAGACGGTCGACATCGTGTGCATCGCTGCGAAGATGGGGTGATATGCCTTTCTTTCCATGTTACCACTGTAACAGCCATTCGGCAGCACCAAGAATATGGTATTCTGTGCAAGCTTGATGTATCCGCTAAACTATCTAACAAAATCGGGAGTTGTTCAACACACTGTTTTTGTGTATCAATCAATCACTAGTTCATTATATGCAACGTTGTGTAAGAGTTATATATAAATATGTACAAGCGCGCGAAAGTGCGTGAAGGGTATGTTGCGTGTTGCTGAGCAGGCAGGAGGAATAGTAGAGATTCTCTAAGGGAACAAAACGTATTTGAAGAAAAGGGTCCAGCTAAGGATACAGGTGGCAACGAAAATTCCCCCATAGAAATAATTGGACTTCAGCTTCTTCAGTGCTGTGCTGCTGCCTTTGCTGCTATCTCCGTCGATGACTGCATCTCTTGCCGACTTATCAAGCAAGTTGTCGTAAAGAGTGTGGTTCAAGACGCACAGCGTCAAGCCAGCCAAGACAGCGAGGGAAGAAATGCCGATGAAAAAGACCATCACGCCATTGTAACCCTTGTGTGCATCTGCGTCTTGCAAAAGACCAGTGAAAATATCAAAAAGCGTGGCGCCAATGTTCGTTCCCGATTTGATGAGACCCATGCCAGTGCCGACGAGAGATAGCGGCAATATGACGGGGACAGAGGATACAAGGCCCACTGGGCCGAGTGACAAACTCACGCTGAACAAAATCATACCAATAAGAGGAGAAAGATCGGTGTACTGCAGAGTAATCATTGCAAACAAGAAAGACAAGCCGCTTCCAATCACTGAGAAGAATTTTTGTTAGATTCACGGATTCAAACGTGGCAACTGACATAATAGATAGACTTACTCATCCAAGTGCGCTTTCCATACTTGTCCAAGCACAAACCAAGAATAGGCATCAAGAATACGGGTGCAATCTGCGCCACACTGGCTGTGGCGGCCGCGTGCACATTGTCGTACCCAAATCTCATTTTGACAAACTCGCTAAAGACGGCAACAGCATTTGTTAGCAAAAAAGTGAAATCTTTACCAGTATAAGCACGTACCTATTGATATGCAGGAAGCATCCCCAGCCGCCGCCGAGCAAGAACTCCATGGCAGCAATGAGCCAGTAGGAGTGGGGCAAGTAGAGGAGCTTGGACCATTTGAATGATTTCTTTCTGCGAATGACTTGTTGCTGTTGCTCGCACGATGTTGTGGGCGCATACACCGCACGCAAAAGTGCGAGGTAAATCAAATTCACGACCAGCGAGAAAAGGCAAAGCATTGCACAAAACTTTTTGTTGATAATAATCATGTTAGTCAAATTGCTGCTGGAGCCCGGTTCCCGCAACGTACCCAGAATCCATAACCGTACCAGCCCGTCCATTTGGCAATTCGCATCACTGTCGCTTGTGCCAGGAACGACGCCAATCGACTGACGGTTAACATGAGTGCCATGACACCGGCCAGACTGCGACCTTTGAACCACTGGCTGAGGATGGTCTCTTGGACGATCACTACCGTGCCGCTGCCGATGCCATACAAAATACGGCCGATGAGCATCATGGAAAGGTTGGCGTTTGACGTGGATGCTGCGACGAGAATGTTGCCCGATGTGATAAGGACTGTGGTGATGATTGATCCGGCTGCAGTTCCGAACGCATCTAAAAAGATACCGCCGATGACTGGTAGCACAGTGTTGACGATCGAAACGCTGGATTGTATCACTCCATATTGAGAATTCGTAATGCCAAATTCCTGAGCAAGGATATGCAGGGTTAAGCGAAAATATTCAAAAGCAAGGGGGGACGTGTCGGTGCAAACCAAACACACACACACACCTCTTTGATGGTATTTTTCATGGCACCCAGGGTATGTGCTGCAAAGTGACTACCGACTAGATATAATACTCAGATCGCCTGCTCTCAACACACGCGGTGGCGAAGCTTTACCAGCTAGTAAAAGTGCACACATTAAAGCAACTGCTTTCATTTGCCACGGCTGATCAGCCAAGTAGCAGTATTCTTGATTGTCCATTGATTTGGAACAACATTGTGAATCTGTACGATGACGTGATGCGCAACAAGGTCGTTTATCGGTTGTGTAAGAAGAGTCGACAGCTTTGTGCTGTGGCAGCAAAGGTGCTTGTTCCTCCAGCGCTGTCATGTAGAAGAGGGATATATAGGATGAGTATGAGTGAGGAAACAAGAGATTGAATAAATGCTGTCCAATCCGCTGGTTTTATATTTATCTGATCTTCGGATCTTCAATCAATAGGGGACGTTTGCTCTGCTGCCCCGGAAGGACCCTCATTTTCGCGTGATAGGTGAGCTGACAACAACGTGAACGGGGCCCTTAAAGATGCCCGTCTGCATTCAAAAATTCAATAATCGTTATTGTAACCTTAGGACATCAGATAAGAATACAATGGCCAATAAAATTCTCTCACCATCGCCTCAATTCCCTTCATTTGATAGAACAATGTTTACCGTGGAAACATACCTTATTGACTGCCTGTACTCGTCATCTGGCGATATATTCACCAACGTGACTTGTAGTAGACGCCGACGAGTCTATGTAGAATTCTGAACAACTACGTATTGATATCCGAACATCCGGGAAAACGATGCAGAAATAATAACACTAGCCAAGTTTCAAAGTGTAATGTTTTGTCGACTTGACATTTCCATTACATGCAAACGGTCAACCAGGCTAGTTAATCCTCAACAACGACAGCACTTGTCAAATTCAATCACTCAATCAGATCAGATAACTGACTTTTTACTACATTCACGAAGCCTCTTTCTTTGCGACAGAGTGGCAACAATAACGATGGAGAATAGACGCCTTTCGCTCGCAGAACAATTTTTTTGCGGCACAAACAGTATGTACTGTCAGGAAACAAAAGCACATGCACATTCTCTTCCGAGTGCGCACCCGTTCTGTGCTCCAGTGGTCTACAAATTTATTTTACTACTATTATAAAATACATACAGACATAGACAAATCTTTCTTCTTCCGTCCGTACCTATCTATCTAGTAATGATTACGTGAAAGTCACAGGGTGTCCAGCAAAAAAATGAATGTTACCCCTTGCACAGTCTGATGATCAAACTGGGTCACTGAAAAGGTCACTGTTCGAGCACGAACCGTTCCCCGCAGCAGCGGTGGTGAAAAAAAGAAACGACTTTCGACCGACATCCTTAAAAGTATACTCAGTCCAACCGCGCAGCAGTGGCAATATAATTTCATGCAGTCAGAATTTACGGGCTTGGTCTACATCAACACGGTCGAGTCATGTCCACAGTTGAAAACTACCGCCGAACGCAGCAATGGGACAACATGAACCATTATTCGACCTTGTGAGCTCCACTATAAGGTTGGACGGACATAGCTGCATCTATATCACGTGCTGCGACGTAATCGTTAGGTTTTGCATCCCGGCTGTCTCTTTCTCTTCCTGTCTCTACTGTACATTTTAAAACCAAGCACCATCGTAGATGTAAACAACCGGATCTCTTATCCTTGTTGGAAAAAATTTCGAGGTAGAAATTTCTGGACTAGATCTCATGCACGTAAAAAAGGGAAAAAAGAAAAGGCGGACCGGTTTATTTGTTTGCACGCAGCCAATGATGAAGAGGAGTGGTCATGTATTTGTCGTTTAAAAAAGAGATCTATGCATTGCCAGCCATGATATCGCGGTATTTCTTTTGATCCTTGAGCATCTCGTGGAAGACGCGGTAACGGCGTTCGTCCATGTCAATCTTTTCCTTGTCGCTGGTGGGTTCGACGACCTGGCCTGCACGACCGAGTCGGACCATAACATCCCAGAGACTATCGGACATGCCTGCAGCTTTAGCGCCAAGGAATGCAGCGCCAATGACGACGGCGGCGTCGATGCGTTCAGGCAAGATAACACGGCAGCGCGTTATATCCGCGTGCAACTGGACAAAGATCGGATTCTTGCACAGACCGCCAGACAAGCAGAGTGTGTCAATCTTGTACCCGCGCGAATTGAGAGCTTCAATGATGTGACGCGTCTGGCAGGAAATGGCTTGCAGCGTCGCGAGGTAGCGCGTTGCCAAATCATCGATGCTGTGATCCAGCGATACGCCGATAATCATGCCGCGGAGCGAGGGATCCGCCAGCGGAGATCGGTTGCCATGGTAGTCTGGGTATATGTGCATCTGTGTCGTCAGTTCCTCCAAGTGCTTAAAGTTATGCTTTTGTTGCAACCGTTCAAGGTGTCTGTTCAAGAAAGCGTAAATGTTCATGTTCTCCGCGTCTGCGAGTTTCTGTGCTTCCTGGATTGCCGGATGGGTCTTGAGCGTGTGGTCAATGAGCTGGCCCGTCGAGGACTGGCCGCCTTCGGCGTGCCACATGCCCGGAACCATCACAGAGTAGTAAGGACCCCACACACCAGGCACAAAGATAGGATCGGGGGACATGGCAATGTGGCAGCTTGACGTGCCGCACGCAATGGCGACACGGCTGATACCTTGCTGCAGCAAGCTTTCCTTTTGCGACGCAAGCATCTTTTCTCGTTCTCCGGACGACGGTGTAGCACCGAGCGTAGCAATTGCGCCAGCGTATGCATCGATCACGGCTGATCCGACAGGTGTGCCAGGCTCTAAACCAAGTTCCTCGGCTGCTTGCTTTGTCAAACCCTGGCCAACGGGATCGCCGGCATACAGCACCTTGTTTCCATCTTCGCCTACAATTCCACCTAGTCGTTGGAACCGCTCCTCCTTGAGGCATCCCAGTCCTATCGCCTCAAAGTAACTCTCGTCCCAGCCCTGTCCGACGCCACGTGGAAGATACGAGCACTTGCATGTCAGAGAGCAGGTGGAGCGTGCAGTGGATCCGGTGGCACGGAAGGTAAGGAAATCAGGAAGATCCATTAAATGTCCAATATTGTCCCATTTTTCCTTTGGCAAGTTCTCCTTGAGCCACAAGGACTTTGGAATCTCCATCTCGGGGCTAATGGTGCTGCCGACGTAATTCAGAACCGAGTGCTTTGTTGCATTGATCCTCGCAGCCTGATCAACAGCGCGGTGGTCGGCCCACAGGATAAGGTTTAGTTCGTTGTTTTCGAAACCGGACTCTTGGTCGACGGACGCAGGGTTGCCTTGCTTGTCCAGCACGACCAGTGAGCAGGTCCCGTCGAAACCGACACCCTTGATGTCCTTGGAGGATACACCAGCTTGCTTGATAGCTTCACGCGCGGATTTGCAGATGGCACGCCAGATATCATTGGTGGACTGCTGGAATATATCGTGCTTGGGATTGTGCAGCTTGATAGGCTCCACGTCCAGTGAGACTAGACCGCCTTGGCTGTCAATCACGCACGCGCGTGCAGAGCTGAAGGGTAGGGCGAAAGAGAGATGTCAAAGAATATGCGGGGTTGGGTACAGATTTTACATGTATCTTTACTTACCCTGTACCGACATCTATGCCCAAGTAGTACTGCTGAGTCATGAGTGATGTAAACGAAAGAAAGATGCAGAAAAAAGCCAGGGGTAGGGTTGGGTTTGGGTCTTTTACTTTCTAGCTGTGGCAGGCAGTCAAGACAAAGATTTTCAATGCCGAAGCACCGACCGGCTAGCGCCTTTCCATCCGGGGTAATTACACGAACAAAAATATAAACCTTTTGTGTACCTCGCGGCGTGATTGGTTACGCATTGTTGCCAACATTGGCTTTATTCATTTTCTTGTCGTGACCTCTTTTTCTATTATGGTTGGCAAATCGGGCCTTGTGCCGTTCTCGAAACGCGCGTTGCCGGGTATTTGGTTCACCAGACTTTTGTTGTCCCTGTTCTCGTGCTCGTCGCTCAGGAAAAAGAGCTTGCTGCTTCCCATCGAACAAAGTAAAGTCTTCTAGGATTTGTTGTTTTCGGGGCTAACAAAAGAACCCCACACGTTAGAACATAAACACATAAATCAACTCCGCAGATACTTGCATTTCTATCCAACATGATACACCAGGCCTCCAACTGCTCGTCTGTCATATCCATGCGTTGACGCAGTACTGCTCGCTCAGAAGACTTTCGAGCCGATCGTTTGAATATATCCGGCTTGTCAATGTATATCTGCAACAGCTCTCGGTCAACAGCATCACTGGTGTTGTTGGTAGCAGATCGTTTGACAATATCTACAGCATCTTCATCTTCCATAGCATCTAACTCCACAGGTCCGCTGACTTCATTGATATCGTCGTACGTGTCATCATACTCGTCCTCATACATGTTGTAAATACGCTGCAACATGTTTTGCTTTTCAGATGACATAAAACTCTTGTCATCAAGGATCGTCTCAGCGTTGCCACGGCTGCACGGTTCATTAGTAAGGGTAGGGAGCAGAGATCATCATCAGTTTGATTAGATCTTAAAACGAAGGAGATCCAGCTCAAATAACTCTCACCTTTTCTTGCCCATATGGACCTTGCTGTGGTCCACAGTGGCCTTGCCCGACAACAGGTCGAATTCATCGTTATCAAATATGTTGCGCCGAGATGCCAGCATGCTTTGAGTTTCCTCGCGTTGCACTTCCACCACCGCTTGTCTTGTAAAAGTCGATGAATATTAGTATAATGCACTCGAGCACGTATATGCTATATATACACACTCTTACCTTGGCATTGAGCGATATAAGCCTGCCACGGATGGAGGGAGATTGTTATCAAGCATTTGCATCACTACCATATCCGTATCAAAATCATTTGCTGCAAGGCAGGCTTCAATGAATCCTTCTCCGAGATCAGGAAACAGGTCCTGAATCTGCGATATCTTGCTGACAATATCGAATTGCTGATCCTACGCTGTAGTTGGCAATCTAGAGTCTTCATACGTAAATCAGATTTAATAAACCTACCGACGACGATGCTTGTATCGGTTGTTGAGATGACTCAGTAACCTGTCCCGCTGCTGCTGCTTCTGTTGCTGCTGCATGTTGCGCGGGTATTTTGTGTTGAGCTAGTTTGCGTTTCCACACTGGTTCGTCACCGCGATTCATGTCTCGCACTTGCTCCATGGACAATTTCAAAAACTCTATCCGTTCATCGTTTGTAAACTTTGCAGTCAAGGAATTTGAATGTGCAAACACTGTCAAGAAAAACAAGAGATAATAACTTTGGGAAAAAAGGATATCCATTGAATAATGCATTGTTGGCTTGTTGCAACTTGTCGCTGACGTGAAACTCGACTTCCCAGTCCATGATCAACGGTGCATCCACAAACGCCTCCCGCGGCGTCTCTAGATCGCCTGCCTCAATCCATCTCAGCAATTCTTCAGAAAACTTGTCGACAACCGTGTCATCGTTGACATGCTCATCGTCCTTCTTCTTCTTCTCCTCTGGATCGTATCCTAACGGTCGGAAAAAGGTAATATCCACAGCGCGATCCAATGTTGCTGCGAGCGACCGTTTTATCAGGTAAGTTGTAGGCCCATCGTCCTTCTTGGGCAGCTTATCGTGACATTCAAACAGGGCATCGATGAGATGTGGCTGAACCTGCATGGTAGCTGACACCAATGCCTCCAACATGCCAACAATGGCATAAAGCCGATCTTGGTCGTCGCACGGTGCAACGAGGCAGCTGATCAAGGTATCCATGGTAGACTTTACGGTATCCAAGAGTCCATCTGCAAGCTGCGTAAAAATCCGTCGCACCGCGGCAGGGTTCGTTGGTCCGTACACTACCGCAAACGCAATAAGCTGGTGGTCTTGCAGCACGGGACTCTTGCTGCTCTCTGCAGCCGTTGCAACTTCTCCCGCACGCACGTATAGCAAAAATACATCCCTCGATATGCCGGTATCTACGGTGCGGCCATCCAGCTGAGCGTCGATAACACTGGCTACCAAGCGATGGAGACTCTGGTTGTTGGTGAGCTCAAGCCTAAACTCTTGGTCGCTCAAGTCGTGCAGAACCGCGAACTGTGTCGACCAGGCGTCCCGGGCAGCTTCGTAGAGTTCCTTTGGGATACCTTCCGTGTCACCTGGTATGAAGGGTATAAAGTCAATCATGCTCCAAACGCGATCAACGAGCCAGATCGTGAAAAGAACAAGCTGCGGCTGTCGGGCACACCAGTCAAGTTATAAGTCTGTGCTGCGGCTGGTCCTCATTCAAGCCCGCAGCCAGCCCGCTTTAATGCGACAGTTGAAAAAAATCGGGTGGCTGTCTCTCCAAAGTTCCCTTTTCTTGACATTGTAGTAAAATGGGTGCCATTGGTAAAAAGCAATTGAAGGACCACCCTTAATTTATATGCTGACAGACGCTGGTAAAGGCAAACAAAAATCCAAAGATGCTAGACGACAACAGGGTTCAAGTAATTAAAAAAAGCAAATCGTAAAATGATCGATCGATTCAGGGACTGACTGACATTTCCCCGTCCGTTCCAGAATTAAAGAAAGATCCCGGTATACCAAATCTCCAGCAGTTCAAAAAGAAGCAGGCACAAAAAGAAGAAGAGAAGCGGAAAAGAGTATGTTTATCAGGTTGATTTAAACAGCAGTGGAATAAGCTTATTTATTGCCGGCTAATGGGTTCAGATTGCTACAGCCAAAGAGAAACGACAAAATAAGCAACGACCGGGATCGCTGCTGGATATGGTCCACAGTGCAGAGATGCGTGCGAATGAATTCAACAACCAGCAAGCAGCGCAGCAGATTGCCGAGAAAGAGGTCAAGGATGCAGCTTTAACGGGAGAAAAGGATAACTCACGGAAAGCATACTTCCGTGAGTTCAAAAAAGTGCTGGAAAACGCAGATGTTGTACTGGAGATCTTGGATGCACGTGATCCGCTCGGCACTCGGACGCGGCATGTAGAGGAGATGATTATGGACAGTGGATTAAATAAGAAGATTATCCTGGTACTCAACAAGATTGGTAAGAATCAAGCAAGGAAAGGAGGATAATGTCACACGTTAGCCTAACATATGTATACACACGAAAGATTTGGTACCAAAGGAGGTAGTAGAGCAATGGCTAAAGTATCTACGCAACGAGTATCCAGCCGTCGCATTCAAAGCATCAACGCAGAACCAGCGCAAAAACCTGGGACGATCCAACATCTCTGTCGACCTGGCGAGCGAGAACTTACTGCACTCTTCGGAATGTCTCGGTGCAGAGAACCTGATGGCGCTACTAAAGAACTATTGTCGGAACGCGCAAATCAAGACATCAATCACAGTGGGTATCATCGGATATCCAAACGTCGGAAAATCGTCCGTTATCAACTCGCTAGCTCGTTCCAAAGTGTGTGGCGTTGGATCTACGCCCGGTTTCACCAAAGTCGCCCAGCAGATTACGTTAGATAAAAACATCAAACTGCTCGACTGCCCCGGTATCGTTTTTGCAGCGCAGGGACAGGACGGTCAGAACGATGCAGAAATTGCACTGAGAAACTGCATCAAGGTAGAACTCTTGGATGACCCGATGGCACCTGGTAAGGAAATAAAAAGGAAAAAAGGAAAGAAAATATTCTGAAACTCAAGTTGTTTGTTGTTTTACACACAGTTGAAGTAATTGTTTCGAGATGCAGCAGAGAGCAGCTGATGAACATGTATCATGTTGGCTATTTTAACAATGCGCATGAGTTCCTCGTGTTGCTGGCGCAACAGCGCGGAAAGCTGAAAAAGGTATATATATTTCAACTCCCTCCTCTGGGATTATGCAAGATGCTAACGACAGGATTGTAGGGAGGAATTCCTGACGTGCAACTGGTAGCACGCAGTGTCCTGCAGGACTGGAACAGTGGCAAAATTCCATTCTACACATTGCCGCCTGCTAGACAACGCCCCTTGGAATCGAGCATCGTATCGTCCTTTGCCAAGGAAATCAACATTGATGAGCTCCAAGCCGGAGACAGCGCGACCCTGAGCGGTCTTCGAGGGGCTACGGAATTCGGAGATGGCGCGATAGTTATGGTAAAACCAAAGCGAAACCTTTTGGCGCCCGTTTGCGAAAACACTAATTTGACGTTAACTTTGTATAGCAAGTGGATGATGATGACATGATGGATGCCAGTGACAGCACCGCCATGATGGTTGAGTAAAAAAGAAAAATTAGCTAGGTCACTCACTCCTTTTTGCGTAATTGATTGATAAAAAAGTGTGTAATATATATATATATATATACCAATCAACAAGAAGAGCTCGTGTGCTTCCGGTCCGTCAACACTCAAATGGTTGATGTTTCGCTCTCAATTATTCCGTCCTTAGGACAATTTACGATCAAACAAAACAACCATGCACACACACACACACACACACACACAGATTTTATGTATACTTCCGAGAGAGACAGAGAGAGGGAAAGAGTGTGCAGAATGGCCATTTGGATGTTTCACTGTCGCCGCATGGTCGATCAAGCAAATTGTGTTACGACGAATCGTACTAAAAAAAGCAGTAATGAAAGAAAAAGGGTCGTCGTTGCTGGCAGGTTTCCCTTGCGTGTGGTGTGTGGGGTCAACACTGCTGAGTGGGGAGGGTTGACGAAACGAATACACAAACTTGGCGAAGGGCAAGTGAACCGGACTGCAACGGGGATTTGGATGGAAACTGAGACCCGCCTTCCTAATCCTTGCGGGTTCGAAGCAATAATAATAACAACAACAACAACAACAACAACAACAACAACAACAACAACAACAACAACATGAAACCGATCGGCCGCCGATTTTTTCGTTTCGGTAAAAAAGGAGAGTGAGTGCGCTGAAGAGAGACAGAGGGAAAAGCTTCATTCGAAGAAAACACTCGCTCTCTTCTTTTTTTTTCTTTTTCTCTTTCTCTCCTTTCTTTCTTTTTTTCTTCCCTACCCACAAATGGACCAGCGACTACGAGAATTCACTGAGCAGCCTGCAAGCATCTTGTTTCTGGAGCATATCGCGCACCAAGCGTCGATGGTAATACCGTGCAGCATCAGCAGCAGTGCAACATCGTCGTCGTCTTCTGCGCAGGTAGCGGCGGCAACGAATCAGATCCAGATACCACCATTGTCGTATTTCGTAAAGTACGTTGCACGTCGCTCCGGCGCGACGTCTGGCACGCTGCTCGGGGCGCTCGTCTTGCTGGATCGTTTGCGCACACGCTTAGCACCGATTGCCAGAGGCATGCCGTGCACGTGCCAGCGTATTTTTCTCGCCACTTTAATTGTCACCACCAAAGCGCTCCACGACACATCGCCAAAGAACAAGCACTGGGCTCGGTATATCCAGTATTTCACCCTGCCCGAAATCAATCTCATGGAAAAGCAGCTGCTGGCTCTTTTGGATTTTCAGCTGTTGATCAACATCGATGAATTGCATAGGATGCTTGCTCGGTTTGACAACTCTGTCATGCGACACATTTCTCTCGAACGGAACTTGAGCTTCACATCGCCCCCACCGCCGCCGCTTATACCGAGCACCTCAGCTTCGTCTTCGTCGCTCGGATCAAGCAGTTCATCTATATCGCTCGTTCCAGACAGCGCGGCAGCAGCAGCAGCAGCGGTGGCGGCAACGACCGCCACCACCACCGACGAAGCGATCAAATCATACTATATTGATCGCAACACCGATAATCCTCCATTGTACAACAATAATAACATCGATGAACGCCGTCGACGTAGAACAAACCAGCGTCATCCTCCCTAATAATCCCCACCTCCTTGCTGCGGGTACATTTGGCAGCTTTCAATTCATTTTTCTTTTTGTTTCACTCTCCTTCTGCCCTTTTATGTCCATATCTACACCGCTACTTTACTATTACTACTAGTACTACTACTACTACCACCATTACAAGCAAGCAACGCACACTACATTTCTTAGCACCACCAACGATGCATCCACCACCAGATATGCTTCCAGACAGACAAATACACATGCACGCGGAGACACATACATTACATATCTTGCCTTTCTTCTCTTTTTTTCCTATACCTCTAGCTTTTTTGCTCGCTAGTGATAATACTTTGCCACCATTTTTGGTATATACCCTCTTCCTCCTCCTCCTCCTCCTCCTCCTATCCTCTCGTCTCCCTCTTCCCGCGTCTCTTCTTCTCGAATCTCCCTCGTCGTTTTTTCCCTTTTTAGAGTTTCATGTACATAGAGAGAAAGAAAAGAATGAAGGAAAAGAAAAAAGTAAGCGTTTATGGACACTATCGTGTACAGTCATCTCCTTCTTCTTCTTCTCCTCCTTCTCCTTCTCCTTGTTTATTGTTAAATTAATTACTGCCAACCACTTGAACTTGTCGTCGTCGTCACGGTGCCCGATCCTGCGTCTTGCACGTCCACGGGCTCGTCTCCCCATCCTTCTGCTTCTATTTCATCTGCACCAGGCTCTGGCGGCGGCTCCATCTCGATAACGTTGCGATCCTTGGTCTTGATCCAATCTTGAAATGTGTACCATTGCGGGCTGCCCGGGTGTTGTGTAGGGAGCATATATGCAAAGCTGCTGGGAAAATGATGGAGGAGGAGGAGGAGGAGGAGGAGGAGGAGGAGGAGGAGAAAGACCGGTTTATTTCTTTATTATTATTATTTACATTTTTGCGGTAATCTTCTCCAAGTAATTCCATGCATGCGTCGCCGTTGATACAGGCTCCAGCTCCAGGACCTTGAGCCGCGACGTTTTGTACGCTAGAGTATCAAAGGAGGACCCATTCTTGTACTTGAACGTTGCCTTGCGTAATCCATGTTCCAAAAGACTTTCGTGCTTTTGCCCCGGTGGCCGTTTAAACATGATCCGACGCACGTACAAGTTGTAGATACGCCTTCCTCGTTCAATGCGTTGGCATGCACCTTTCAGTGTCAGTTTCGGCATCGTCTTTACACCCTCCTCATCATCATCGTCGCTCGAGTCCACTTGTTCTTCATAGTCCAACCATTTGCCGTAAAAAACCGGTCCTCGTATTCGGATAGTCTCTTTGAGGCGATCAGCTTGGCGTTGAGTTAACCCCAGGAGTTTCATGATTAGACGCTCGCCGTCAAACATGGCGACAGCGTTTCCTAAATCATCCTCAACGCGCGCCATTGCTTCTGCAAGAAATACGCGGCCAGCTGAGGAACACGCGTTTTCGCATTGATCATTCTTGATAAAGCTTCCACATTCGAGGCACTGCCACCGAAGTTCCATTTGTATGATATGCTGGATCCAACAACTTGTTTTGTACAAAAGATTTTCGTCAGATTCTACATTTGCCACTGTGTGCTGCGCAAGGTCTCGGGTCGTGATGTTCGTTGTAAGGATATACTCGGCCCTTTCCACAGATGGCACGTCCACAGACCATGTTGTAGGCACCTCCACAGTGCAGTAAAAGCCGTCCGTATTCTTGATGGATTTCCAAAACAAATTGTGGAAAGTAACAATTGATCCCGGGATCAACCCTAGCGGCCATGTCCGGTACGATATGTTCATGTAAATATCCACCGTATCGAGTCCATCGATCTGCCGTACTCGAAAGAATAGCCCGCGACCTGGCTCGCCAGCGCCTGCATCGTGCCGCTCCAATGCCTCTCCTGCTCGGAAATACCGTGTGCCTCTAGCTGCATGGATCTCACGAAACTTTTTGGCAATGATGACTCCTTGAAGATCAATGGGTTTCTCCATCCATGATTTTTCCGTCTCAGTTCGCATCGGACTACGCATATCTTGGAGAGGCAGGTATAAGTCTTTAACTTGATATACTTTGCGTTCCTCAGGCAAGTCCTGGGTGAAGTTTTGAGGCGCAGAGGACGACGTGATCGCAAAGAGTTGCTCGCTGCTGACAGCATCCGGAACATGGACAAGAGGATACAAGTAGTGTTTGTCGGCATTGAGTTTAAGTGTGACGTTGATATCCGTTGGTACTTTCAATTCTTTGCGAAATGTATTGTATATTCTGCGATCTTGATCGTTGTCAAGGTCTCCTTCAATTACATAAAAATATCCAGGTTGGAGTTGCGACCAAAATTTCAAACTTTTGCTGCGTGAATCGAGACTGATGGAAACTTGAGTGGGCATTTCGTGTATTGAACCATTGACTGGGTATCGAAGCGCACGTATGCTGGCTTTGTAGTAAAATGGATCATGTTCGACGTCGGTAATTTTAAGATCGTGAGTCAAGATGACCGGGTATACTCTTAAGATCAAAATTACAGAGATGTTGCTGCGATGGTTTTTGGATTTGAATCCAACGATATCTGGTATTACAAGTGGGTCAGCAGATGTTAATCTCTCCTCGATCTGTTTTCCTTCTCGTACAGGTGGCCTCGCAGAGAGGATGTCTTGTAGTTTGCATGTGATGTATGTATGGTATTTATCAAACTTCCCGCAAAATTCCGTCTTGTATGATAAATCTTCTTGGATCAATTGCATTCGCCTGATAAGCACAAGATGCCCTAGCGGCAGATTCTCTGGTGATTGATCCTGTATAAGCAGCGGTATCTTGCCAGAGGCGTCCGAAAGGTAAAGTCGTCCATCTTCTTCAGAGCTCCACAATTCACCCAAAATCCAGAGATTTTGATTATCGTCAATCGCATATTCAGCTTGCATAACTTGGACATTCAGTTGTTCCAGATGGCTCGTCTTGGCTGCAAAGTTTTTATCATCGATGTGTACCTTGTTCTCCTCTAAAATCTTCGCAGCAGCAGCCTTTAATGGCAGGCACTGGATAAGATCGACTGTTGTTCCATCTAGATTACCAATAGCCGAGCATCCGTTCTCGTGTTGCAGTAGATCACAGTAAACATCGCCAAACTCGACCCGCCGTTCGTAATGTGTCAGCTGTGCAAGTTTCAGCGCCGAAATAAATGCTCTTTGTGGGCACTCGAATTTCCTGGAGAACGAGTCGTACAGATCTAGGCAACGCATAAGAGTGGCAAAATCAAGACGCTTTTTCGTCACTTCACGATAGACGGCCATCAGGAGCTGCGGATGTGTCCATTCACTTCCATACTGGGAATCACTGTTCTCTGGCAGAGAGACCAATTGTACATGTGTTCGCAAGCAGCCGACCAGGAACAAGCAAGTTTCAACATTGCTGTGCTGAGAAATGGGTGCATCCCAGCTTTCTAAAAGAGACGGTCGTACGTTCGGCAAAGCAACAATGTGTGTATGATGTATTTTCAGCTTTGTCCCTACTCGATACGGGTACATTGGGCGATAATCGGAATAGTGGAAGAGACACAAAAATACTCTGTCATCTTTTGTCTTGCCCTCCAATTCGTAGATTCCAACCATTGCGTCGACCACCCGAATTACAGTGCCGACATATACCGACATGTTGTTGCTTTCGACCGATCGTGTGTAAACTACCGATCTGAGCTTCTTCTGATCGTGGTCTTCTTGCATGCTTTCGGCGTCTACATATTTCAAATCATCGTACTTTGCTTTGGTGATCGCATATGCACGCGATGTCGATGATGAATATTTCAAAACGTTGTGTCGTTCTTGTCCATCGGTGATAACGGAAAACTCAACGTTCATGAACAAGTAATACATCCCAATGTCAAAAATCTGATATTGCTTATCGTCAGCAAATGCCAAGTATATCGAGCGATCTCCGTGTTCATTTGTGATTTGCATCATTGCCCTTCCACAAAACGTGGCAGGTTTAACCGCCACCATACCAGCAAAGCTGACAAGTCGATCAACCGGGCATTGCTCCAATTGGTCAAATGTATGAAAATTGCACGCGGCAGGTCGCAAAGCTTGCGAAGCAAATTGTGCCTGAATATCAAATTTCAGCGACAACGGGATGCCCGGTACACCCACTTCGTACGCGTCTTCGAGCATAAATTCGAGCATGTCGACTTGATCGCTGTATTTAACATAGATCCAACGCCGGATGCCGACAAGGGTTCCCTCAAGGATCGGATAAAATCTGTCTGTCCGGCATGGGATCGAGCAGAGTGTATTGACATCTTGGAGCAGAACGGTGGATTTCGCGTCGTCCCCAAACACGAGACGCCCTACTACGTCGGTCTCTTGCTGCGAGCTCGTCGTCCCTACTCCAAGCTGCTGCAAGCCATGGACAGACAGACTCTCCATCGAGAGATCAACGCAATGAGAGGAGAAAAAGGGGATAAGAAGAAACACGTCGTGATCTGAAATTTTGAACATGCTTTATTCTTTTTGTTGCAACGATCGTTTGCCAAATAATTCTGCGTAAAGCATATCAGTAAAGCTCTTTGCCAATTGACTGTACCACTGAACTCTTACCTGTGAGATGCAAAGGAGTTATTCGTCCGAATATTTTGTATGGATCCATTTTTGCTTGGCGAGCAAGGTTTTCTTGTAGCTCAGGGCTAACGGCCCAGGAGGGTGTTTCCCCAGTAAGCAATTCAGCGTCTGTCTCGCTGATCGTGGGCGATTGTGGAGGATGAAGAGTATTTTCCTGTTTACAAAATAAAGTTGATTAGATAGATCCCACTCGAAAGCAACGTACAATTTTTTTTTTACCTTTTCGTCATTTTCTGTAGATTCCTTTTGCGGGCTCGTCTTGTTGCTTGCATTGGAAAGATTCTGCGAAGCTTCTTGGGTATCCTTAATCTCGTTTTGAGTGCCGTCGTCATTCACATGTTTATTTTCTTCGTTGGTATCTGATGCCGAATGTTGATGACTCTGCTGCGGTTGAGCTATTGACTCTCTTTGTTTATCTTTTGGAATCGTTTTCAAGCTTTGTGGCAGGATATCGAGTACATTGCTACCGCTGAATGACGAACGCGATACTCTCGGAGAAGAAGATATACTGTAACGCGAGGCCCGGAAGCTGCGGTTTGGCGACATGTTTCGCGTAAGATTATATATCCGACTAAGTTCTGAACTTGTAGACAGCGGCTGCTCGACGGGCTCATCGTCAATGTAGTGCTTGCTTGATGCGACTAGCTGGACTTCATCGTCGTCGCCGTAATCGTCGTCGTCGTCCTCCTGCATATCCTCAACGTCTTCGGGGTATCTCTTTTTGCGTTTCTGTTGATTGCTACGTGAAGATTCTTCCTCGTCTTGCTGTTTATCAACTGGCTGCGCTGTCTCCAGCTCAGGTGAGTCTCGAGGGGTTTCATCTTCTTCGGTAGCTGTCTGCACATCCTCGCTAGTATTCTGGATTTGCATATCGTCTTCTCGTAAGCGAACTTTCGGTGAACTTGGTTGCTCATCATTATCCAATTGATCGATAGATCGTTTTCTTGATCCTGTAGATTGTTTTGAGACCGATTCTTGCGAGGAAATAGGCGGTGGTGAAGAAAAAGGGGAAATTCCCTGTTGTACAGTTGTTTCTGGAAGTTTGCATAACTTTGCACCACTCTTCTCTGCCTGAGTACGAGCAGCATCGCTTCCTTTTGTACTTTTCGTGAACCGTCTTCGCGTCTCTATCAGTTGCCTAAGAAGAATTGTACAGTAAATCAGCAAATGTTTAAAGCGAACACTAGAATCCACACGTATATTCCATACCGAACATTATTGTGGTCCTGGAACCATCGAATATGATTGTCAAATATTTTATCAAGTTGCTCGATCTTTTCTGTCGCCAAGCGTTGTAGTTTCTCGCGTTGATCGTGGGCCCACTGTTCTCCCCGGTGTTGGGTAACAGGATCGCTCATGCTGGCAGGTGGTGCTTGGAAGGGGCCTGGAACGAAGAACTGAAAAGGCAGGCAAATCTTTGGGCTGAGTTCATGCTGGCAGCTCACTTGAAAGGTCAATGCACGCAGCATTTACGTCTACTGCTCTCTAATTTGCAACCTTTAATTAACATGTTCAATGGTGAAGATATCTATTTAAATGCAAAGATGACATTGATACTAGCATTTTACAGTTACAATAACGGGACTAAAACAGAACATTCCCAAGGTAGGTGCAAAGTGACAAAAGGTGGTGATAGTGAAGTTCACGATGTAAGGGTATTGTTAATTAAGGGATCGATCAGAGACGAGTCAATAGTCCAAGAGCATCCTCCATGTCGTTCTGTGTTTTCTCGTATTCTCGCTGGGCCGCTTGCAGATTCGCCTTTGTCTGGAGCATAAATCAGAAACAACAGTCCACAACAGTTTTCCGTAAACAATAATCGTCTTACTTTTGAATCCGTTTCCATGGTGGTCTTTTTGGACTTCTTTCTCGGTACCAAGTGTGCGGAAAGATCAACCATTAATTCATCGAGTTGATCGGCCAATCGTTCATTTTTCAGCTTGATCGTCTTTTCCTTTGATTTACTGGCACCGGGCGCAGTTTTTGTGATTTTGGTGCTATCGTGCTTGTCTGGTCGTGCGTATGGAATCTTCGATTTGGCAGATTTTTCCTTTCGTCCCTTTGGCATATTCTTCACTTTGCAAAAGAGGAAGCAGCTGTGGCTGAACACACACACGCTTATTGTTCAAATCCAAGTGCCGCATAAATCTTGCATTTTCTGGTTACAATTTACTCTCACATTACTTATTGTCACCATTTTTAGCACTCACAAACACAAATGCATTGATTATCAACGTTGTAGTATGTTGTCAAGATTTACATTTGAAGTAAGAATTATGGACAAAAGGATTTCTCTAGTTGTTTTCCTCTGGTTTCATGGCAGGGAACAAAAGGACCTCCTTGATGTTGTTGGAGTCGGTAAGGAACATGGTCAGACGGTCAATACCCATACCCCAACCACCGGTTGGTGGCAGACCGTATTCAAGAGCTTGGCAGAAGTTTTCGTCAATGACCTGAGCTTCTTCGTCACCAGCATCCTTATCCTTGGCCTGCTGTGCGAATCGCTCGCGTTGATCGAAAGGATCATTCAATTCAGTGTAAGCATTGCAGACTTCCTTGGTAGCAACGAACAGTTCGAAACGTTCACAGAGACCAGGGCGGTCACGGTGAACCTTGGCGAGAGGAGACATCATCATAGGGTGGCCCATGATGAAAGTGGGTGAAATGCATGATTCTTCAATAAATTCACCAACGAGCTATACAATGTTACATTAGAATGTAATATATAAATCTACCAGAAATAATGTCCAATCTTACCTTGTCCAAAAGACGAGCGTTTGTGCGGGGTTCAGTGCAGTCAACGTTGTGCTTGATGCAAAGATCAGACAAGAACTTGTTGGTCTCGTCAGTGTGAAGCTGGTCACCAGGAGGGAACTTGACGTTCAACTTTTCTTCAAGGGTGGTGATCATATCTACACGGCGGAAGGGAGGTGTAAAGTCGAGATCCAATACAGGACCTTCAGGACCTTCGGGATGGTACTGGATCTTGTAAGTGCCAAAGAGATGGTGGACCATGCCGGACAGGAGCTTCTCAGTAAAGTCCATAAGATCGTACATATCAGCGTAAGCCCAGTAGAACTCGCAGGTGGTAAATTCAGGGTTGTGAGTCAAATCGATGCCTTCGTTGCGGAATTGACGACCGACTTCGTACACCTTTTCCAGACCACCAACGGTCAACATCTTGAGATACAATTCGGGTGCGATACGCATGAACATGTCGAGGTTCAAATCGTTGTGGTGAGTGACGAAGGGCTTGGCAGTGGCACCACCAGCAATCATGTTCATCATGGGCGTTTCGACTTCCAAGAAACCGTGGTTGTCGAGGAAAGAGCGGAGGTAAGAGATGATCTTGGAGCGAGTGATGAACTTGTCGCGGACATTGTTGTTCATGATAAGATCAAGGTATCGCTGGCGGTAACGAAGTTCTTGATCCTTGAAACCATAGTGAGCCTTGGGCAACATGCGCAAGCAGGGAGAAAGCAGCTGGATGGTCTTGGGGAAGATGGAAAGTTCACCGCGGTTAGTCTTGCCAGGAATACCACGGACACCAACAATATCACCACGTCGAAGCAAATCGTGGATGGCACTGTAATCCTCCTCGGAATCCTGAGCGGAAGCCATGATCTGGATCTTGACACCATCGCCGTGAAGATCGTAGAAGCGCAACTTGGCACCAGAGGCACGCTTGTTGTGGATACGGCCGGCAACAGTGATAACTTCGTTTTCAAGACGCTGACCAGTCTCCAAATGGCTGTACTTCTTGATGAATTCCGGAATCGAAAGTTCGACGTGGAACTTGTGGGGGTAAGGGTTGGGGCTCTTGTCTTCGCGGCGTGCGAGAATAGTCTTGCTACGCAATTCAAAGTATTGCTACAATAAGGCGTTAGCGACTGATTGTCGGTGCTTCGTCCCTGATCAGCGGATACGTACGTTGGGGTTCAATTCTTCTTCACCCTCTTCAGCGTTCTTTGGCTTGGTTGCGGCAGCAGGTGCGCTAGCAGCCTTTGCGGCCTTGGCGGCCTGTCTCTCGCGCTGCTTCTGTCTTCGCTTAAGCTCGCTAGAAATCTCTCGTGTAAGCAACCTCTCCTCATTTTCTCTAAAGCTCAATGTAGAAACTCACGACTTGGAGATCATTTCACCGGTCTCGGGGTCCTTGTGCAAGTTCTGCTCGTTAGGTTGGGCGGCGTCGGGTCCTGACATTTTTGACGGAATGACAAGCGTGAAGGAAAGAAAAAAAGCTGCCGTCAAATTTTTTGTGTTATTACATCAGTCGAAAGATCTTCGGGTGGCTCCGACTTACCCGCCTCAGGGCACTATTGTCATTGGTCTTATTGACTCATTGTCAAATCATATGCTGCCGGTCTGCAAGGCATATTTCATTTGTTCTCAAATATTTCAAATAAGATTTTTGAATCATTTCAGCCACTATTGTGACATCCTATCATCTGGTGCGGTAGCTGCCTCAATTTACTGTAGAGATCAATGACAGAGATTTTATTCTTGGTGTTCGATCACTTTATAGCATTTCGCTTAAAATATTTTGCCACTTCATCTAGCATATCCCACATAGCCTCTTCGGCCATGTACTCGCTGTATCTTTGGCTCATTGGTTTCCACTCCTCGTCTACTTGCGGTGGGTATCGGAAATCGGGTCCAAAGTTGCAAGTGACGACTGCTCCCTTGAATACACTGACAGCAGGGTAGTAGCCAAGTGTGCCGTCGTCCTCAACGGGAGGATCATCTGACCATTGTAAATGTTTTGACCCATCAAATTCGTCTTCTGTGTGCTTTTGCTTTTTCCGTTTCTTGGCCTGTCGCTCTGCAACCATCTCTGGCAATTTGCCGAAATCTTTAAAGTCGATCAGGTCTTTAAACATGACTCCTTGTGAAACTCCATTCTTGTATACTGTAATGTAGGATCCTGGTATTATCCGTGGTTCGTATTCATCCTCGGTTGAATTATGTATTGGATCCGCAAACGCTTCAAGTTCTTTGCTTGGTCGATAATCCTTCTCTTCAAACCATAGTTGATCTTTAAATACGATCGGAATCCTCTTCCTCGCAGGGCTCTTGAATTGCGCCGGGTCTTTTCGAGGCAGATGTATGTATAGCCCAATCACATCGCCGGATTGGAACGGTTCTCCGTACTTTTGGGGACGGGAGCAGAATAATTTGTCGCCTGTCAGGTCTCGGTAGCCGTATCCATAAGCATCGTAGCCGACTGGTGCATTTAAACAAGCTTATCAAAGAATTTTCATTCAGTAACCACAATTGAATAAAAGCTTATTTGCTTTACCTTCTCTTCGTGCCCACCCGATGCGTACGTGCGGTCCATCCGATCCGGCACTTCCTCGAGCATTGGTGACAATAGCTTCCCAGTACCAGTTGCCTTCCTGAACGCCAACGTTTGCACGGCACATACGAAATCCTTTTTCGGTCGTTACCGTCAATCCATCGCCGCTGACTGATACGTAAGGACTTTTGTCGGCTACACTGATACCGCACGATTTGATCTCGGGTTCAGCCTGCTGGTAACCGACGTGCGGCAGAATAGATGCTTGGCATGGTATGTACTTGAAACCGAACTTGTTGTATGGATGGTCGGTGTTGCTGCCAGTGCTGTTGATGCTCGATGCAAGGGTACTTCCAGGCAGCAATGGTGACACAGCTCTCGGTGACGGCGTCGTCGTTGTAGTGGGTGTCGTTGATCGTCGTTGCTGCTGCTCAGTTTTGCGCTGTGTATCTTCTGCTTTTCGTTTTTCTCGTCGAGCTGTAGATGCTCCAGATTTCCCAGTAGACTATGCAGCGTCGTGTTCAATGAGCTTCATTCATCGCATTCAATATCCCTGATGATAGATTTCTTACATGTCCCGCAGCAGGCCGGATATTCCAGAGATTGGCATCTGTTAAGCAAAAATCAGATGCGGCAGAACGCTGTCCTTCGTCGCGTGCAATAAAGGCGTCCTTTGATGAGTACAAACAGCTACCGAGTGTCGCCCACCTAAGATAGTTTTTCAGCTATTACTGTTTCTATGATTTCGGCCATTTTTATTTGCATTACCAGGTCGTCGTCCGTGCGCGCTCTGTACAGATACTCTTCCAGTGCTTATCAACAAAGGGTATAATCTCTTTCTTGTTAAAGTAATACTGTTCTGGATGCCATTCTTTCATCAGATCTGCGTTTTTGCTGTCGTACAACTGACGATCTTGAGAGCCGTTCTTTTGCACTATCTGGTCCATTATCAAGTTGGCGATAGTTGCAGAGCATATATCTTTCCAGCCGGCCGTTGTGCGTTCGAATAACTCAGATTCTTTCTTGCTGCAGTTACGACATTCGAAAATGTAGTTTGTAACAAATGGCAAGTCTGGAGGGTGCGAGATCGATGTGCAGCTCGCGTGGAACCAATTTCTGCATTCTACACTGCCGTGTTATGCAAAGCTGCTTCTTGTTGAGATTAATCAATGTACTTACGGCGACATTGAAGGCAAATGTCGAGCAAGTTTCTATCACGTTTACAGTAGCAGTACTGATGCTCAAGGTTTACGGTATGTGCTTTGTTCCACGTCAAATTGCCTTCCATATTAAAGCAATCCCCGCGCACCCAAAAGCCGCGTCCTTTTGTTTGCTGACAATGAACCGATCATCAGGTTGAATTCAATGAAAATCAAAGCCTGATATGTAACGCTGGAACGCTTGAATAAGAAAATTTTGCGTACTTTCGCTACTTGCACGCTACGTCAAGCATTACTTCTTAGATAACTTGCTTTAATGCAATATTTAAATTGCCCTTTGAAGCAACCAGATCAGCCTTTCTAAATATGGAGCAACTAGTGGATGTTTGGAGAAAACTCTCGAAACGGCAGTAGATGACTTAGCCTGGTATACAGCACATTAGGGTCAACGGTTATCTACATGTATGGTATCACAAACGAGCAGTTCCAGTAATACAAACAATTGCTCCCACTGGGCCATGTCTTTCATATGTTCGGCAATTGAGTGAAGATGGGAAATATTATGATATGCATAGTAAGACTTTCTCAATCTGAGCGTGTGACCTGGAGATCACATATTCTGCATAGGGAGGAGGGCGTTCTCTGGCACTGTCAGGTCCCAGATTCTTTGATCCAGGTCCCTACGGCTCAGGAAAAAGAGAAAACTACGCACACTGAATTGAGAACCAGAAATGTCCTAGCATTATTTCGAAAGTAAACTTACGAAGTAATGCCGTTTAAACGTTTTTCGGATACTCTCAATCAGTTAATTTAGATGCGCGTGTGCTTTTCTAGAGGAAAAAGCACCGGTATCCATTTTGTAATTGCAGCGAACTGTCGGGGCGAACAACTGCAAGCTCATTGCTTTTGCAGCTCCAGGGATACTTCGGCCGTGTGCACCTGCGAGTGAGTATGTACATGAGCAATATGACATTGGTCGACGCCACGGCGATCTTTGCTTGCTCGAATCTGCATATACCTCATTACTTTTACAATCGAGAGTTTGCAATGAATTACCATGAAGAAGACAATATATTTACAAAGTAAATGTTTATCGAGCGTTGAATATATGGTAAAAACTTGAGCATAATCTAGATAGATATATAGCTGCTAGCTCTCGGACATCGATAGTAGCTCAATGCACTAGCGAAACATTGTTTCTCTGTCAGGAGCATGTTAGGTAGGGGTCAAGATTGGCGATGAGCCAAGAGCATTTTCATGTTTCCAGTCCTTCTAGGCATGGCTGTACCTATGTCTGTCTCAAAATGCTAGTAAACCCGAAACGCTTCAATGCAGATTAGAGTTCCAGTTGTCATTGTGCTAACTTCAATATCCCCTGGACTTACGGTCCCCTGTTTTCTACAAATCTGACCGGACGGTCCAACTTTTTCGCAGCCAAACGCATACTGTCGCTAACCGCGGATGCACACAGCCAAGAAGTTGCTGCTCAAAGTCCCTACCTACAGACACAGTAAGGAGCACACTCTTGAACGTGCGTTTGCAAGTTTATAGATGTTGAAATAGCTCATGTGGTTCGAAATTATTACATCTCGTCTGTTACATCACTTTTAGACTCCCTAGTCGACTCTATTGAGGGGCAAAATGTGGTATTATACCATAGAATGCGAATGTGCGGTGATCGTCCCGGGAAACAGGGCGACTAGGGGCAGCTGCCTGAGTGCAAAGTTCGCCCAAGGTGGCGTCTGCAAAGCACTGGATGTTAGACATCGAGGATTTTCGCCCTCAATGCAGGAGATGGGAATAAACGGGACTCGTAGATATAAATACCTGTGTCATCACCGTTCGAAAAAAACTCACAAGCAGCATCAAGTACATCCAATCAAGCTACAATAACAAGAATGCTCGCTAACAACGTTATCTTCCCTTTGGCTGCTCTCTCTTGCGCTGTGCTGCAAGTTGTCTCCGGGAAGTAAGTGTGCTACTGCGAAGCTGATGAAAAAACCGGCAAGGACGATTTGACACCCGGAATCTGCCAGTGACTCGGTCAAGTCGAGTGTGGTATTGCTAACTATGCTTACTGCGTTGGCATGGATGATACCGCGTTGCAGACTTTCCAAACCGTCTGCATCAAGGACCCCGATTACGGCTTCCAGTGCTTTGACGATGCTGACCAGTCTACCTATCCTCCCTTTGCTAACGATCCCTCGTTCCAAGGCGATTGCTCCCAGACCTTCCCCGGCCTCGGCTCTGCTGCTGGAGGAAGGTCTACCCCGGCTTCTATTTAAAAGCCTGACTGCGATGCTCTCTGTAAATAATCTTGTACTAATTGATGCCACAGGATATACTCATTGCAACCAAACAAATAAATATTTTCATGTCTTGACAGCCCGGAAAATCTACATATCTGGTTTGTTCAAGTAGCTTTGGATTTATTTAGACTTGGGATCAATACATGCATAGTTTTTGAATGATCTATAGATGATACTCTCGCAAATCTAAATATATCTACAAAGTACCCAGTAATGTGATCCATTTTGCCCATGCTTAGTGTATTTTGGTTTCGAAAGTAACATATTGATCTAGAATAAAAGAGACAGTGCATGTCGATGAAGAAAATTATTGGGGTAAGGCAAGCCGCCGCTTTCAGGATCTTCCCAATCAGTCCTGTAAACCCGGCCCATACCAAATCAGGCGTGGTGTCCAAGCCCAAAAAAGTGTAGTTAAAAAAATCAAGCCCCCTTTTGTTTCCTTCCTTTTATTTCTTTCCTTTACAACTCAATGCAACCTGAGAAGTCATCGTCGAATGGTGACCGCGACGATTTGTCACAAAAGGGAACGCCCAACCTCATTTTTCGAATATTGCAGTTGACGGTAGGTCCCGGCGCACAGTCCAGGCACACCGAAACGTTTATATCCTTACTTTAAGTGAGCTAGCTGCATCGCGTACGCGAATCGCGAGAAACGAGGGCATACGCGCTCGCAATCATTGTATCAAATATTATCGGTATAATATTGGAGGCATTTATCGCGGTAGCACACGCAAACGCAACAAGAGATGTGTATGCTTCTCTCGGCGACGGCGGCGGTATCCGATCTCCTTTCAGTGGGGCGACTGCGGATGACATGTACACGTACATTCTACTCAGTCTGCAGCGGCTAAAAGATGAGAATGTGTTTTTTGTTCTTTTCCACGTTTTCCAGCTATATCTCGGTTTCGATGCAGTAAGGGCGAAAACACGCGGGAACCTTTTTTATAGAAGGATGACCTCATGCATTTCTGGTAGATCGTCCGACAAAGCATTATCCAATTGATTGCACATACTTGCAACCAGTTCATAAGTGTCATTCTTGCCCTCGTGCAGCTTGGTGAAACGTTGAAGTGGTATCTTTTTTCGTTCCTTGATCCGATCCGGTCCTCTCGCTGCTGAGTTGAAGCTAACTTTCGTCATTCAACCCTACCAGGAGCGGTGCTGTTTCCAGTGCCGATAAGCAAACGGGCGAATCGACTCCTCGCTCCGAATTTTTCACAGCATTGCGCTATGAAATTGGCCTAATAGCGAGCATGGCTGTCTTGGCGTTGCTTTTTGTATACTTGTGTGTGAAACTGGTTCGGCAGGTAACAACGGATAAAAGGAAGCCAGCCCGTTGAGAAAACAGACGTATGTACCAATCTCGACCTTCTCTCTCCTCTAGTTTGGTTGGAATATTTACAAGCGCTTGGGAGCCGATCCGGGTTTGCAATCCCGTTTCCGAACATGCCAAGTCTTCCTGCTGATTCTCAAATTGGATGGCTTTTTCCAACTCGTGTTCTCTATCTTTTGGCTTGTTGTTATGACGCAAGAAGGTTACCACAAGGGCACACCTGCAGCCATTGCGTGGTATGTTTTGCATCTCCTCCTGACCGTCCTCCAGTTCCCAGCACCATTCATTGCACGCCATGCACTCCTGACTGAGAAACCGCGACCCATGATGCTTTTCATGGTGATACATATTTTGGTTGTGGTCGATTTTATTGTTGTTCTGCAACAAAGTTCGACCTCGTGGGTATTTTGGGTTTTGGCTGGTATGTTCCTCAAGCTTGCAGTTATTTGCATGGTTACTCAATGCTTCTCTCTTTATTGTCCATATATAGTCTGCTTGGCAATCCTATTATCCTTGGTAAGTCAATTGGGTGATGTGCTGAAAACTATCAAATCTAAATGTACTTCTTGTTTCGTATAGATTACAATCATCCTATCCATAATAGTAACACGTAATTTTGACAAGGGATTGAAACCATACGGTAGCGTATTTAAGCGTCTCAATATTTATAAACTTTGCTGCGAGTCTAACAAGCTACCTTGTAGTACAACGATTGTTTGATAAAAACTATCGGTACAGATTCAATGCAAGTGCAAACCCGACCATTATGAAACCAAATGAAAACAATGCACGGCAATCCTGGGTAATCGATGACATTGACGACGACGACGAAGATCCAAATGCAACTCCCTTGACTCAACAACAGAACGATCCAGAATCAGCCAACCACGGTCGACGTTGACAACAGCAACTAGCATTCCCTCCGCAATATATTTGTGTGCATACTCTTACTATCATCCGTACATATTTGCATTCCTTCTTTTCCTACACTCTTTTTATCACTTAAAACTATCTCTTCTTTATTATTACATATCCGTACATTAAATGAAAATGCTCCGATTACTTTTTCCAAATTGTACATCATGTCGGAAGCAAAAAGGGGTGGGCGGGTACGTGCTGCCTGACCTTCAATCCAATGCATGTTCCTTCCGCGTGCCGTCAAAAGAAAACACGATCAGGCATCCTCAGGACATGAACCGTCTCAGAAATTACGAAATGCTTCGAAAACAGAGATCTCGAAAGTCTCCAGACCTGAAAGCTCGACGAATGAATTGCAAAGCAACTTTGTAACTTACGAAACAAAAACACCAACCGAAACAGCCATCGATGCAGCTAGAGATGCCGATGTGGAGGAAGAGGTGATCAAACTATTCTCTTCTGAACAGCGCCTTATTGTACCTGGACAAGACGAACCAGAATGTGTAATATGTGGAAAATACGGTGAATATATCAATGATGACACAGACAACGATGTCTGCAGGTAACTTGGCAAATCATCATGCTCTACATGACACTGACACTAACCCAAGTTCCTCAGTATGGAATGCAAACGGATAGATACGGATATGTATGGAAATCATGTAAAAACGACAACGCATCCACCACCAGAAGCAAAAATTGTGCACTGCTACGTAGCAAATAATGTTCACGCCAAATTAACAAATTATCAAGAAGCGCCCGATGTAGCAGACATGACTCAACAGCAGAAGAAGGCCATGATGGCCGCTTTCAACATCAAAGTCAAAGGAACGCAGATACCTAATCCTATAACTTCATTCGAGCAAAGTCGCGAAACACTCGGGCCGCAACTTACACAGAATATTGATCAGCACGGATGGTTCATGGCCACGGCTGTCCAGAGACTAGCAGTTCCTTGTATGCTGGCTGGCAGAGATGTATACGCCATCGCACCAGTAGGTTCTGGCAAGACAGGAGCATTCGCGATCCCTATCTTAGCACACTGCCAATCTCTATCGGCCAAGCATCGGCATAAACGACGGTCAGGACCGTATGCATTGATACTTTCACCAACTCGCGATCTATGCGTACAAATCGAGTCGACCATCAAGGATCTCGCACGCGGCCTACGGAACACACGCACAGCGTTGCTGGTTGGTAACCAGCCTATAGCGGATCAAATATACCGACTGCGGAAAGGCGTGCAGATTGTGATAGGTACTCCAGGCCGTATACTTGACATTGCAACCTATCACCCGCACATGCTGCGACTGTGGCGAATGCACCTTGTTGTCCTCGATGAAGCTAGCGTACTCCTGGGTGCCGGATTAAACAAACAGGTCCACCAGATCCTCGGAAAACTCTCGACCAAAATCGTACGACAGACATGCTTGTTCACGACTGCGACGAGCCAAGAGACGGAGAAACTAAGCCGTAAATTGATACAGCCTATCGAAATAAATGTGGACCAGCTGGATCTGGAAAAGGAAGAGAAAGCCGTCAAGAAGCTGCAGAAGCACACAAATATCAAGCAGACTGTTCTGTGGGTGGAGAATGCAAGCAAAAACAAGAAGCTCCTGATGATTCTTGACGACCCGAAATATTTCGTTGCACCTGTCGTTGTATTTGTGCAGAGCAGACTTGCAGCCGAATTTCTGACAAGAAGCTTAAAGAAGCGAAGACTCTCTGGACACTGGCGCGTGGTTGCCATGCATGCTGATAAGACTTTAGAGGAACGATCTGAAATAATAGAAGGGATGAACGCTCAAGAACCCGCTTGGGATGTTGTTATATCCACGGATGTTCTCGCCAGCGGTATCAACCTTTCACGCGTCAGATTGGTTATCAATTACGACATGGCTTCTTCCTTGGACAGCTACGCACGACGAATAGCGTGCGCTGCCACATCCGAATCCACGAGCAAGCCTGGGCGGAGAGGGCATGCAATTACCTTTGTCAACAACGTAAGTCTTTTCTTATTTATGTAAATATGCCACGTTGCACTAAAGAGTCGACAGGAAGATAAACATTTGCTCGAGAAGCTTGCGAAATTGTTGGCAAACAAACCGCCAACAGATGTTACCCCGTTGCCACCCGAACTTCGACGACTCTTGTAAATTAACTGCATTGTTCTGTTCCTAGCATCCATTTACATACAGTTCCAGGCATACTTTTAAATGCTATACCATGTAAGAGCTTTTTAAGTACAGATTTGTATATACAAGTGGAAAGAGGAGAATTTAGGTATCTAATAAGCATCGAATTATGGTTTCGAATGCAAAGCCGAAGAAAGTTTCCAGTAGAAAAGATTTGCCTTGTCTTTCTGGAAATCAATGTCGAACGTGAGATAAGGGGGAAGAGCTGATATGAGAGCAGCATCTCTGTGTGGATCCAGCATAGGTCGATATTGCATCTCGTTGCTATCGTTTGATCGTTGTATGAGCTTAAATTGAATGGCTAGCAACGGCGGATCAGCTAAAGAGTTATTTTGCAAAATATACACCAACACATACTTCCGTTCCGTCCAGTTTGGATGCAATTGAATACAGTTCCCTCCTTTGTATCCTTTACATCCGTAATAAGTAATCCTGTCAAGTCTTCTTGCATATCCTTGATTTGTCTGTGAACACTTTCATCTGGCGGACCGGTTTGTCTTGCCAACTGAACGAGTAGCTCCTTTCTGCTTTCGAGAGCTTCGTTCTTTTCCTTCTGCAGACGTTGCACTAACATAGCAATGGAAGCACGTCAGCTTCGGCTCAAAGCCTTTTATGTACAAATTTGACAACATTTACCTGCTGATCGCAATAATCTGATTTCATTTTCTGTGTCCTCTCCATCCAACATATCCTTGCGCGAGCTTTCGGCCTTGCTTCGTTCAAGCTCTGCTTTTAATTCTTTAATTTCCTCGTCACGTTCGTCCAGCGATCTTTGGAATGCTTGCACCAATTCGTCAGATTCTGCAATGATGTTAATACATTTGACTAGAACAACTTCCGCTGAACATCGAATTACATACTCTGCAGTCGAGTGCTAACCGCTTCTTGGAAATCTTTGTATAGTTTCTCGGCTTCAGTGTATCGCAGATCTACAAGCTGCTCATATTTTCGCTCCATATCTTCTAGCTACAATAGCAATTAGCAGCTGGCAGATTGATATCGAAACTAATAGTCACCGACTTGGCGTTTTAGATCCCTCACTTCTGTCATGCTCACGGATGGCATTGTCCGTTCCCTCATATCTGTCATCGTCATAGATGGCATTGAATACGGCTCAATTATTGGCTCGGGTAACGTAGAATAAGGTCTCTGACTGAAAAACTGCAATTCTTCCTTCTCCAGGTCATACAGACTTCGCTCTGGCTGAGGCTGACTATATGAACGTATCGGTTGACTTGACGAGGTGGCTGGTGCTGCTGGTGCTGCTGGTGCTGCTATGCGAGGACGTTTATATTCGTCGTTGCTGCTGTTGATAAGAGTTTGATCTGTTTTTGTTGGTCAATGTACATTTTAACACTGGGAAATATAAACTCGAGCTTTTCTACAAACCATTCGGATCCTGCGAACGTTGCTGTGAATTGGGTGGATTCGCTTTTAAATCGTGTTAACAAGTGGCAGGATGGCATAAGATTCTCTAAACACGCTTACTTCTCAGGAGCAGATCACCTTCCTCTTGCTCGTCGTCATCAAACGAAAACATCCCGGGCCTCGCCTTTAACGCTTCTTGTACGGCTCTTCCCTATTTCGTAAGCCATTTAGAAGCGCATTGTACTGGGAAGAACGACGCGTGCTTACTCTGTGCATTGAGGATCGGTCGTGTATTAAACTGCGTAGCGGAATAATTCAGCAAAGCGCGTTCTTGCTTTTTTCAAGTCTCCCACCACCACTGTTCGCCTGACATGCCACCAGATTATGCAAACTTCGCAATCAACATAATGCGCTTCCGCCTAGTTTCTCATTATAGGCTTATTTAGATGACACATTTATATCTTGCACTTTATAGAAAAAGGCCTTTTTCCATGTTTGATATATTACCTGCACTTCGTACACACAAAATGGAACTATGACCATCAAGATGAGATCAGTTGACATTAAATAGGTGTGTATCTTCGAGCGGTTGTGTACTTCAATGCATTGCTTCGCCTCGTAATTAGAACGGTCATATCTTTCTGATTCGCTGGCACATGAGTGATATACGCCCAAACAAGCTCGATAGCATATTCGGTATACACTTTTCGTCGGGAAACAGGAGCTCTGAAGTAAGCGTAGCTTAATTCCAGTGAATAGTCTATCAGTGTGCTGCACGGGATGTGTGGGATATTTTGCCTAATGGAGCGAAGAGGCTTGATAAAATACAATATGCGTAAGTCAGATAAAGTAGCTGAAAATGGTACTCGCTGTTACCTCAAGTCAATGCAAGCTCAGTTCGTTCCAAGAGCTGTACGACGACAATCACCCAAGCAGGAAGCTTGCAGCAACTGTTGTCTTGAGCCAATCGCGGAGTTGATGGGACATGCAAAGCTTCCAAGGGATTCTTTCCCACTATTACTCACCTCTTTTCTTTTTCCCTCGTCAGCTTTTGACACGGACGCTGAAATGGCGTGGTTTGACTCTCGAACGCTTTTTGTCTCGGCGTCTTTGTTTTGTCTGCCTCTGCTTGTAGTTTGCGCCATTTTGTGTCTGCCCATTTTGGCATTTGCAACAGGTAATGCCAACACAAAACTTATACAATTGACAAGTGAATTCTCACTGTATATTTATCCATGATAGTTGGCCTATATTTGTTAGCGTGGACAATCTATCTATTGTGGGCACAGACAGACGCTAAATTTAATCTACCGTACAACCCCACTCGAGTCATCAAAATTAACATTGCGTTTCTCGGCTTGATTACCGGCTGGATCAGCGAAATACCCTTGGTCATCACTTACTTTCATTGGCGTTACTGGGTTGTCAGAAATTATTTCCACAAATTTGTAAGGTGCGTGTGTATGTGTCATCGTTACGTCGAAGAATATCTCTGACATAGATGCATGAATGTAGCCGAAATATCGCCTACTCTGACGCACATCCGCTTTGCCGACTTGATGTATACAAGTCTAAAAATTCTGGACAGTTATCGCCTATCATTGTATTCATTTACGGCGGCTCGTGGTCCTCTGGCAACAAGTACATGTATACACCGTTGGCAAACACTTTGCGCGAGCTAGGTTACACCGTGGTCGTACCTGATTATCGAAAGTACCCGTTGGTCAAGATAGAACCTATTTACGACGATGTACGCCGTGCAATCAAGTGGGCTTTTGAACACGGTCGTGAACATGGAGGCGATCCAAACTCTATTTATGTCATGGTAAGAACTCCTTAACATCTTTTGCGATGTTTCAAGCTAACATATATATTTTGCAACAGGGTCACAGCGCTGGTGCTCAGCTTGCTACGTACGTTGTCTTGAAGGATGTCATTGCAAAAGCCAAATACACCAAGACAGGAGGTTTGAATGTCAGAGAAAACGGATCTCTGGCCAAGCATAACCCGACAGATGGAGTTAGCGCCACTGGAATCGTCATGCGCCATCTTGCATCTCAAAAAGCAAACACAGATGGGTTATCATATGACTTTCTCCCACAAATTGAAGGTTTATTGCTGTAAGTACTACACTGTGTCAACAACACTCTGCCGCTGGGATCCTAAACACGAATTTTTTTGACAATAGCATGGCTGGTGTCTATTCGATTGAGAAGCATCTAGAGCACGAAAAATATCGCGGCGTGGAGAAAGTATCCGCAATGGCCCGAGTAATGGGCAGTACGAAACACGGTTACGAAGCCAACTCGCCCATTGATCTTGTGCGAGCAAACAAAGAGCTGTTTGAATCTGCTGAGAGCATTGTTGACTTTTTACCTCGAATCATGTTTATCCACGGCGAGAAGGATGCGGTTGTGCCGATGGAGCAGTCCGTCGATATGTACAACATGCTTGGTCAAGTGCTTCCGCCCGAACGACGCGACGACGTGGACGTTTCGATGCGACTGTACAAACGCTTGAACCACGCTCAATGTGTAACTGCGCTGATGCCGAGCTTCATCAAGACAGACCGCGTGCACAAATCGCTTATCCGAGACTTTACGGATTTCATCGGCGTATCAGCTGCTGCACTGCCGTCATCATCATCATCGGCAGCAGAGCTACAATCACAATAAAATTTTGTCTTGCACCCACCTGCAGCATTCCCCGAAGATTCCCTCCCACATTCCTTATCCAGCATAAACTTTGTATATATGAATAAAACATTTTTGGATCTATTATACATTATATTGCAAAGAGAAAGAATGGAAAAGTAAAGATTTGACATTATGATACTCCACCAAGGATATCTACTAGTTTTTTGAAACCTTCTTCGCCGCCAGTTACCCAGACGGCTAAGCTTGATGCAACCGCGACGTTGATTACACGGTCTCTGGCGGAGGAGGAGGAAGAGGACGTTGCATTTTGAGTACTATCCGGGTCAGAATTAGTGGTGGTGGTGGTAGTACTTTTGTTTTGATGAGTTGAAGAGGACGAGCTGGGTCGCGAAGCCGGAGGAGCAGTCGTTGAATCGACTGTTTCCTTTGGTTCCACTGCAGGCCGCACAGCAGAGAAAATTGCATCCTGTATATCGGCAGAGCCGGGCTCTCGCTCGCCCGTAACCTCAAATTCCGGCTGCAGCATGCTATCGACTCGAGCGTCGGATGCTTTAAAGGTATCTCGTTTTCTGGTTGCGCGATTCAGTGTCTTTTGCTCAAAGGCCTTGACCCATTCGACATCCATGTCTTCGGGTGCATCGGCCATGGAATTATCAGCAACAGCCCACTGCTGCTGCTGCTGTTCTTCCTTTGGTGTTGTCGACTCGGAGGCTTGACCTGTCACGCCGCGTCGGTTGCCAGGAAAGAAGGATCCAGCACGCCGATCTCTTGTCCGTCGCTGGTTCGCCTTGAGTTCAAAGGCTTCGATCCAATTGGCAGCCTCCAGCTCGTTTTCATGCGAGTGCCGAGAGGTTATACCCGTTCTTCCGGTGACTTCATCTTGTATTTCCCTTGTCATTTCTCTCTCTACGGTATCGTTCCCTGCTACATGTGCATGGCTTGCTTCTGTAGCCTCGAACTCTTCAACCTTTTGCTGCCATTCCCGTTCCTTTGGGTGATTGAGCAACCTTGCAATGAGTTGAGCCTTTGTGCCTTCAGTGTTGAGATTATGTTCTCTGGCGAGACTTTCCAGCTGGGCTTTGCGCAGCCTCTTTAAACTGGCATTGGTCCACGATACTGGTTGAGCAGCTGTGTAGAATCGATGTTGAGTGATAGGGCAGGAGGCTTTAAAGTTGCGAAATATAAAATTCATGCGAGCGAAAAAAGAAAAAGGTAATCGCGTGGTCGGTCTGACCACACACACACCCTTGTGGCTTTTGTATCGGCCGTGCACCCTTGACACGGGTTATGTTCTTGATGTCCCAAAAACCCAAAAAGGAATCAACCATACTCTTAAATGACAACAAATAGATATTCAGCAAAAAGTTATATGATGCAAAGAGTAGACTTTCTTCTTTTTTACAATGCGTCATTTAGCAGTTCAGGCGAGGTTACTGCTGTCTTTTCTCGGCGTTCCTCTGCTGTTTCGTAAACGACTTGACTTGTCCTTCTGTAACTTTGCACCAAACATAGAATCCACCGAGGAAAAGCATGTGAGTGATCATGCTGGTTGTTGCAAGGGAGTATTCGAGAGACCCATGTTTGCGAGCCTGGAAAAACAAGAACGCTACTGCCGCGTGGAACACCATGAATCCAGTGGCTACAAGCAATATATTTGTAAGCACGTGATAATGGATCTATGCAACGTTCTCTATGCGTCCTACCAAGTGCACGTTTGCATGGAAGCATATCTGGTAAATTGAACGCCAGAATGCTTGCCACTGCAGGTCCGAGAACTGCAGCGCCATAACCTCGGGCTAGAAGCACTGCAGTCGGGTCTGCGAGAGGCAGCACGGGCTCAAAGCGCTCTGGAGCGATCAGCAGACCCAGCCCGAGGAGTCCTTCCAAAGCAGCGTGCTAATGCAGAGTTGTTAAATTCGGCTAGCATGAGTACATTCATCACCAATCCAGTGGCATGCGTACAAGAGCAAAGATTAGACCGATTCGCGACATTGCAAGCGCAATAGACTAAAAAGTGATTTGCCAACCTTTGGGGCCACGAGGAAGCGGGAAATCACCGCAATAGCAGCAGCAGCGCCGCGATTAAAGTTCATGCTAAAACTCTCAATATCCTTAATCCATAATTCCTTGACTTGCATCTTCGATAAAGTCATCGCAATTCTCCTATGCCTGCAAGGATGCACAAACAAATGAATTTACGGAAGCTCTAGTGTCCTAATCCGGGGACCATGTTAAACCCGTTGCTTTTGAATTGTACGCCTAACGCTACAGCAAGACCGGACATTATTGTGCAGAAGCGTCAAATAGAATCCTGGACAACCAGCTATCGAAAAGCACGGTCCGGAAGGACTTCGTCAAGACCGGGAAGATCCACAACATCAGAGTTGCAATCGAGGAGAGTGCCAGACAAAGTCATGGGAATGGCAATCTTTTGAGTATGGATACATCAACGCAACCTTTTTCTAGCATTTTACAAACAAGTTGAGAGGATTGGAACAATGCCGTGATGAACGTTCATATCATCTGATACGTTACTGAACGCAATGCATGCAGGAGAGAATTGTTCGCTTTCTAGAGATACATATGCGATGTTAAGATGCTTGAGTACAGGAAGAATAGATTAACCATTCACCCATCCAGATATCAACTAATTTGTTTCATTACTTTTTTCCTCCATTTCGATTATCACTATCATTATCAAAGTCATTAAGGGGATAAGCGGGCCGTTCAATAAGCTGCCGCTGTTTTCGAGAATATGACATGTTTTTGCATTGCTAATTTCTGTCTTCTCTCAGTGTCTTCCTGAATTAAGAGGCATCCAATTTCCGGAATAAGAATGAGCTGCATAAGGATAGTTGGTGTTAAATGGGTTGCTGGCATCGGTCGTACACGTCAATCAATGCTGCTTGTTGAGCGGAGGTTACTATTCCAGCCAATTACATCACATCGTGCCGTGTTCGAGACTGTGCTACATATGTACCACCACAATTTTCTACTTTTTTGCTACGAAATGCTTGTTATTATCCGTATGATTCAGTGTACGTTTATATGAAATTAAAAAAGCGCTCAATTCTATAGTTTTTTTAAAGTACCACAAGTTACAAGAAATCCAAAAGCGCTTTTTAAACATGAGAGGGGAGCAGGATTTTTTTGCCCCTCGTGCTGGGAGCTCCCGCGACCTTCCCCGCTGACGCGCCCCACTGGGCATCGGCAGGGGACTTAAAAGTGTACCCGTAGTGAGCACCTCCCATTGTCTGATCCTTCGGTGGAGTCCGATACCAGCTCGACGTTGAAGCCGAGGGGGAGGTAGGCATTGGTGGGTGGGGACTGGTGGTGCCGCCTCCTCGCGGTGGTCCCTGGATATATCGTTGGCAACAACGTGAACTAAACGGCACCACTCTTTTTTTTATAAACAAATGAAAATGAATATTTTGAATAAACACAACTCTTGTAAACGTTCTTTACTTTGCTGTTGCATTACTTTTCTATATTGTGTTGTGTAGAATGAGGATTCGTATTGCCACATCTGAAGCTCTGGAAACATCTTTGTTCAATTGACTGCCCCAGAGATTGCATCCGTCATGGAGCGAACTACTCGTCTGGCATAAACCGTACGCGTTTGTTGTATCTTGTGTTGTCAGCTGCGAGGGACACTTGCGCGTCTAGTCCACTTTGCTTCTTCTCCCATCATTCTGGGGAGGATAAGCCGATCTTGCCGTCCGCGCCGGCGATGAGAACTATGGTATCATTACGGGTATTGCACTTGGAATATTGGCCTCGACACCAATGGGGCTTGTTTATAGCCTCTGTCTCGTATCTCCAAATTCCCATCTCGAGTAATGGTCATTGGCCACTGCAACGGCGACAAGGCGAATAATCATGCTGATAACTTGGAGTACGTCACCGCAAGCGAGAATCGAAAACATGCTGGTCGTAGCATATAGTAACAGCAAGCGAGTCGAGCATCCCCGGTTGGATCCATCAACGAGTTTGCAGTTGGCGGGATATAGGAATATATACAGGTCCCAATAAGCAGCTGTAGGACTTTTGATAGTTGGAAGTCTCGGATGATGGCAATGTTCGAAGGAAGATAGATGGCAAGTTATACAAACAGCTTCGCAAGTCAAAACCTTCGATTCTTTGCGCAACACATCGAGAGAACTTGGACCACATGCCAAACTAGTCGAAGGCAAGGTCGAAAGGACCGTCAACTGGGACGGCCAGCAACGATTGGCGATTTTGGATTTCCATAATAAATGCGTGTTGCAGTGTTCCAGTGCAGGCTCAATATTTAGTGGATGATATTGTTCCGCATTCTGCACAGATCCATGCGCCATATGCGACAGAGAGTTATTGGATGGTATGGCAGTAACTCAGCGTCAAACTTGAGTTCAGCCCACCATCCTAGGGTCCTTATGATATGAAGGAAAGTCTAACAATACTGAGTCTCTGAATTAGACAAGGATTGGCGATAGCTTCCAACGTTCTCACTAATCACTCGATGTTATTATACACTACATTTGAATTTGTACTATACATTTTATTGTGACTAACGAGGAAAAAAGTAGCAATTTTTATTGCTTAAGGCTCATTCCAATAGGGCATGCCTTCAGAAGGTTTGTTGCTAAACTTGGTTTCAATAAACACCTTGATAATGCCATTCTCCTTCTTGTCAAACTTGCGATATACTTCGGGCACGCTGTCGAGATCAAAGCGGTTGGTCAAGACGACGGTTGGGTCAACCTCGCCTTTCTCGATATGGCCGAGACAAGTTGCCCAGTGTCTCTGGATGTAAGCCTGGCCGCATCCAACAAGTCGGATACCTTTCTCCATAAGCGCACCGATCAAGAAATGGTTGCAGTAAGCGGCGTAGTCTGCAATGATACCAATAGTTCCAAACTTCTTGACAGCCCGCAAAGCTTCATTGATAACCTCGGGAGAATCGGTTTCCAGACCAATTGCACGTTCTATCTTGTGCAGCGTGGATTTTGCATACCGGAACCCACCGCAATCAATGGCACGATCTAAGCCTTCGGGCACGATCTCCAGGATTTTCTTGGCTACATCCGATTCTTTCGAAAAATCGATGCATTCAGCACCAAACTTGGTTTTGGCTAGATGGAGCCGTTCTGGAACATCGTCGATAGCAATGATACGTTTCGCCTTGAAAACATTGCGAAGCCATTGCACTGCTAGGAGACCGATAGGACCTAGACCCCACACTCCCACAACATCGTTCTCTTGAACTGCGGTCTCGACGACAGCGTGATACGAGGTCGGTACAATATCTGACAGGTACAAGGCTTTTTCGTCGGGAATACTTGCCGGAACTTTGAGCAGATTTGTGTTTGCATACGGCACGCGTCCATATTCGGCTTGACCACCTATTATATTCGAATAATTTTCAGTCGGTTGATGCTTCAAAGGACGTGTAAATATCTTTACTCACCTGCAAATCCGCCCACAAAGTGAGAGTAGCCAAGAATACCAGAGATACGCTGACCGTACAGTTTCTCCTGCAAAGAGCTATCGTTTGTGGAATCACATGCTGTGTACTGCTGCTTCTTACAGTAGTCGCATGTACCGCAAGCGATGTTGAATGCTGCCACAACGCGATCGCCAGGCTTGACGTGTGTAACCTTGTCTCCGACCTTGTCAACAATGCCCATCATCTCGTGTCCCAAGATATCGCCCGCTTTCAACTGCATGATCTCTCCGTGATACAAATGCAAATCAGAACCGCACACGGTGGTGCCGGTGATCTTGATGATAGCATCCTCGGCGTCTGTCACTTCTGGTATCGGCACTTGGCGTATCTCCAACTTTTCTTTTCCAAGCCAGACGCATGCTTTCATGGTTTCGCCAGAAGCAGTTTTCTGCGAGTCTTGGTTGTGCACCGTAGTGGGGTGTGCGCCCAACTTGTCTTGTGCATAGTTTGCTGCAGCGTTCAATGCCATGTTTGCTTTTTGCGAAAGAAAACTAGATGAAGATAACCGAGAGAAAGCAGAACTTTAAAAAGAAAACGTATTCTCAACACCCATGTGTTTACAGTGGGATTGCAGAATAGTGAGATCATTATTACTACTACTATTACCGCAGACGATCCCCAAGATGTTTTTTCAACAAAAAGGGTTGAGCAATAGAATTGCTAGAGGGATGGATAAATATCCCATTTTGAGACAATAACGGGCATGTAACAATGCTCTTTTACCGTCTCGTTCTGTCAGTTGTGACACCAGACGCCGCCTACTTGCCACATAATATATTCGACAGGCTACCTAACACTCTGCAAAGTGTAAAAGATACCTCATACCTTGAACACTACCACGATCAAGCGCTCTCCGTGGCGCATCGGCGACGATGGCGATCCTCGCGAAAACATACTTCAATCAGCAGACCCAACGTACCGCCCACACCTATCCATTCTCTAAAGCAACACAGTAAAAGCAGCATTGATGGACGGCCTGATTTCCGTCTCGGGCCATTGTCGATCGATTCGATCGAGTTTGACAGTGAGGGCAATAAGGAGATGATCCAAACGATCAATTGCGGTTTTGGAATACTGCACTTGTATCGGGAACGGGAAGCTACAACTGGCAGCGGCGACGAAACGACGACGACGAACCAAGAGAAAACGGTGCTGTGTATTCTCGCGATACCATCCTATATAACCACCACAGATTTCATCAAATTCATCGGTACCGATAGCAACAGACCAACGCAGTGCCGCGTGATAAAGTGAGTTAGTGAGCAGCATTTTGCATGACACAACTGGATATAGTAACAAGTGGGATTCAGGGATCGATCTCCAAACAAGTATACTGCTATTCTAGAGTTTGCGGATGCAGCCTCAGCCTCCAAATTTTACAATAGATACAATGGAAAGCAGTTTAATCCTATGGAGGTTAGTCAGTCACTCAGTTATTTGCATTAACAGACTATAAATTCACTCTCTTGTCGTTTGTATAGCCTGAAATATGCCATGTCGTTTACTTGAGACCTAACAGCAACATTTTTGAACCACTGGTGGTGCCTAGAAAGATAATGCCATACATGGACAAGACTCTCAACATTGCAAGCGGCAAAGCCGCCGCTACTTTCTCTTCTTCTGACGAGCATCAACAAGAATTACCTACTTGTCCAATGTGCCTTGAGAGAATGGATGAAAATGTGACCGGATTGCTGGCTACACTGTGTCAGCATACTTATCACTGCTACTGTCTGAGCAAATGGGGCGATGGCATGTAAGTGTATCAACGATGAGCTGCCACGTTAATTTTGTGAAACTAAAACATCCTATTCTAGTTGTCCTGTATGCAGATACTCACAAAGACCTGTTTTGGATGGTACCAGCGGGGGTGGCAGCAGTCGGTCTGCAGCTTCGAAGAAGCGTCCGGAACAAGTCGACGAAGAAGAAGAGGATGACATTCACAAGTCATGTTTCGTGTGCGGAGCTACTGAGAGCTTGTGGATCTGTATGGTCTGTGGACACATTGGATGCGGCCGATACCAGCATGCACATGCATACGACCATTACACGGAAACAAACCATTCGTACACTCTTGAAATAGAGACCCAGCGCATCTGGGACTATGTTGGCGACGGGTAACATAAGAGAACTACGCAGACGCAGCGATTTTTTTGGGCTAATTGATTAAAATCTAAAGGTATATCCATCGGCTAATACAGAACATGGCAGACGGCAGTGTCATGGAGCTCCCCAGTGCAACGTCTTCGGGTGAGTCAAGGAACAGGGTTGCCACTCAGGTAAAAGGAAACAAGGAAATTGGACTGCTGTATGTAATTGTTACTTACGATATTTATAAGGAAAAACTGGATGCAATGTCGACTGAATATAGTTATCTGCTGACTACGCAGCTGGAGAGTCAACGGAGCTATTATCAGAACCAGCTCGATAAGGTGCAGGCGGAGATATCCACTGTGACCACGCAGGTCAAGGCTTTGATGGAGGAAATCAAGAACGCAAAGCTGGAAAAGGAAGATCTCGAAGATACCAAAGCTAAGCTTGAAAAGGAGAGCAGCGACGCTGCAAAAGAGAAATCCAAAGCCGAACGACGCTTGGAATCTACAAAGACTAAACTGAAAGATGCCGACAGAGCACTCCGAGAAGAAAACGAGGTAGAATTGCTCACAGTTTTGACAGTTATCAGAGCTTTAACAACAAATTGAATAGATGACAACGTCGCTGCAAAGGAACAAGGACGATTTGCTTAATGATATCAAGATCAAAGACAGATTAATAGATGAGCTTACTGCGAAGATTGGAACGCTCATGTCTGCCTTGGAAGGGTCCGAGATAGCAAATAAATCTTGATAATCACAGCAACGACGTTGTTGTTGTTGTTGTTGTTGTTGTTGTTGGGGTGGTTAAGGAATGGGGATGGGGTGAATGTGAAACGGGGATATTGCTGCTGTGGCAGGTCCCGGGTTCAGACAGCGGCATCTTTCTTTTTTATGCAAGACTTTTCGACAACCTCTGCTGGCAGTCCATTGCGGTCACCGAGCTGCAGCAACGAAAGCGATGCTCTGACAACGCTCATTAGCGTCTTCCTATGCATTGGACTCGTAATCTCGTATATGCCTCAGGTATACAACTGGAAGATTCTTTGTCAATGTCAAACACTTGAAACGATTCAAGCTGTTCCCCATAGCATTATCGCATTATCGCGAACAAGACAAGCGAAGGATTCAGTTCATGGTTTTTGCTTTTGGGTGTAGTGTCTTCAACATCGAGTTTGTTCAACATTATCTTGCTGCAGTGGGATAGCATCGTATGCTGCAGATCGTTGGTGAGTTTTATGTGTGTGCGGCACGCAGCAGCTCGTTTTGACAGGTTTTTTGAAGTCTGCAGGTGCGTGTCTGCAAGGTCTCCTAGGAATCATCCAGATATTTCTTCAATGGGCCATGTTTAGTCTTGTGTAAGTTGCTGGCAAAGTTGTTGCGTATTTGCCCTATATCGTGTGTTACGACAGATTTTCGTCTCTCCAGTTTCGTCCTCTTCCTTGTCTATTTCCCCAAGAACAAGAAACAACCCGTTCCAGCGCCGGATTTGCCAACTAAAGTGCACGAGCTGTCTGACGAATGGCGCGGCTCGCTCATCGTTGCAGCCCTGTGTATCGGCCACTTGGCCATCTCGTTCTTTATCACGTTGATACTCTTGGCTGTGGTCGGCTCACCTACCGAGCATTGGCAAACAAACTATTGGGCCGGCTTTCTTGGTCTGCTAAGCATGTTTCTCGCATCTTTCCAGTATTTGCCTCAAATTATAAAGACATGGAAGCGCAAGGTACAAAGTTAACTATACTTTCGATTACTCCCACCGTTTTACTTATGATTTTCCGTAGGCAGTTGGTGCGCTCAGTATACCCATGATGCTTCTGCAAACACCAGGTCCTTTTTTGAACAGTGTCATTTCAGGTTATCGTAGGATACTTATCGAATGACAATTGTAGGCTCTGCCCTGTTTGTATACTCATTGGCTGTCCGTCCGGGTACCAACTGGACAGCCTGGATCACGTACTTGGTCACGGGTCTTTTACAAGGCACTCTGCTAGTAATGTGTATCGTGTGGCATTTCCGTAACAAACGTCTGGGCATCGATGATTTACACGGCACACCCGTTGATCAGGACGAACCCAGCGAGCATACTCCTCTTATATCCGAGCAGATTAATGCAAGAGCATAGTCATATATACCTTGTCGTCTGTATTAACAAATCAATGTTTTTATTTTTGCAATTATGCTCCTATGGTTTGCTTAATGATTTTTCGGCGAGTAGAGCATAGTTTGTCCAAAAAGACGGCTCGTTGGAATTGGTCAGCGCTTTGCTTAAAGGCAAGTTCTGTCCACGGTGCTTCTACGGTCACATTTGAAGCTTTCTGAGTAATAACTTTTGGCTCTTCTTCTTCCTCGTCATCAGCGCGGAAGCCAGATGTGCTCTTCAATGCCTTTGCCCTGTTCTGGCTCAATCGCAGTTCCGCCAACTTCTCTTCCATTTCTCGCAGGGAGTCTTGCTTCGTTCCCAATTCAGCTTCGATGTCACACAGTGTTCGGTACATTGCGTACAACGATGGAAAGCTACAAAGAAGAACAACATTTAGTCACTATCGCCGATTTGAGGATAGTTAAGAATTATTACCCATCCTCTTCGATAGGTTGCATTCGTAGCTTCTTCTTGAATTCATGCACTCGTCTTTCGAGAGTCTCCAGCTGCTTTTCACATGCTACCGAGCGAGCTTCTGCCCTCATCCATTTCTCTTGAGAATCTTCATCCACTTGGCGTTCTTGAAGCATTTTCTTCAGTACAGAATCTTGTTCTTTGCCTTCCTGGGAATATTGTTTGACATCTTCTATCTTTGCCTTTACTGATAAAAAGGAAGATCAGATACTCCCAATCCTTGGTTGAGTTCTCTTGAAAGCTTACGTTTGAGTAAATCTTCTTCGAGGTATCGAATAGATTGCTTTATGTTTTGGAATTTCGGTCCCATTTTTCGAGCATCGGATATAATTCCATCAAGCAGATCACCAAGACTGCGTGCATCGCCAACCTTCCATGAATCACCTGCTTTCTCCAAGTCCTCACGAGTCTTTGGAGATATTTGCTGAGAAGTTTGATTTCGAACCAGGGAGGAAATGTATTTGTATTTTTCTTCCAACTGTTGCCAGTAGGTCCAGTTAATCATACGGAAGAGATCATATTAATCACGCCATTTACCTTGTCAAATTGTTCAAGAACACTCAAATATGCTACTTCAAACTCGCGTGCCATGCCCTGATAAACAAAAGTTTTTGAGTTTTCAAAGCAAATCAAAAATTGGTGGTCATTATCTTTACCTCCTTCTCCGTGGGTTTGCGCAATGGCTTCTTTTCTTCAGTCTTCGGCTTAGCTCCAGCTTGCAAAGTCGTAGCAGGAGCTGACGGTGCAGGTGAAGTAGGCTTGGCGGGTTCTTTTGTTGTCGGTTCTGGTTTCGCTGTAGGAGGTGCGAAGCTAAAACCTGTAGAAGCGGATGTGGTAGATGGCTTTGCGGGTGCAGTTGGGGTGACTTTTGGAAGATTTGCATCAAAAGAACCAAAGCTGAATCCAGTGGACTTTTCTGTGGTGGTGGTTGTCGATGTCTTTGGTGAAGCTTCTGAAGCTTTGGGTGCAGCACCAAACGAAAAACCGGTGCTGGTAGGTTTGGATGTTGCTTCTTCAGCCTTCTCTTGAGGAGTCGCTTCAAAGGAGAAGCTTGTCGTGGAAGGCTTGATTTCTGGTTTTTGCTGTGTAGCTGCACCAAATGAGAAGCCAGTGGTTGCAGGTTTAGTCTCTGTCTTCGGTTGCGTCGCAGCACCAAACGAGAAACCGGTTACCGCTGGCTTACTTTCTCCTTTCTGTTGAGTTGCACCACCAAATGAGAAAGTAGGTGCTGCTGGTTTAGTTTCTGTCTTTTGCTTTGCAGCGTCACCAAAGGAGAAACTGGTCGCAGCAGTTGTAGCTGATGGTTTTGCAGTTTCCGTTGGAGCCTTCTCTTCTTTCTTCTGCGTTTCTGGTTCCTCTGCCTTGACCATTGTTGTCCCTTTCTTTTGCTCTGCTGGCTGACCAAAAGTAAATCCAGTACTTGGCTTTGCAGCCGTTTCCTCGGTTTTGACCTCTGGCTTAGCCTGTCCGAATGAGAAACCAGCAGTGGCAGGAGCAGTAGAAACCGGCTCTTCAGTCTTTACAGGCGTTGCTCCGAACAAAGTAGCTGGCTTCGTTTCCGTATCCTTCTCCTCAGTTGTGGCAGCAGCAGGTGGAGCGGTTCCGAAAGAAGTGGTACCAAAGGTTGGAGTAGTTCCGGCAGGAGCAGCAGGTTTCAGACCAGAAGAAGGAGCGACGGCGCCTGGGGCAGTGTTCTTTGCCAAAGAAGCAAATGATAGACCACTTGAAGGTTTGAAACCAGTTGTGCTCGTTGTAGTCGTGGTCTCTGTGGGCTTGCTTTCTGCAGTTCCACTGAGCAAATCACCAAAGGATTTTCCAGCTTGTTGCTGCGCCAATGCACCGAATGAGGTTGTGCTTCCGAACGTAGGTGCACTATCTGTTTTAGCCGTAGCTGCTCCGAAGGGCGACGAAGCCAGTTTGCCAGCAGCAGCTCCAAAGGAAGTGGTGCTGCCAAAGACGGGCGCTCCAGCTGCAGCACCGAAGGCTGTCGTGCTTCCAAAGGTTGGCGTCGTACCAGTTTGTGCAGCAGCAGGTTTCATTCCAAAGGAAGGCACCTTTGCGCCAGGCGTTGTGTTTTTTGCAAGAGATGCAAAAGAGAATCCGGAAGACCCTGTACCGGCACCAAAACCGGTTGCGGATGCTCCAAAACCAGTCTGCGCTGGCTTTGTCTCCTGTGTATTTCCACTTAGCAAGTCACTGAATGAGGAGCTGCTTTGATTAATAGCTGATCCAAAAGGACTGTTCGCAAAGCTGGAAGTTGCAGGCGTCGCTGTAGATGCTGTAGGAGCACCAAAAGCGGGAGCGCTTGGTGCCTCTGGTTTGGTTTGGACTGTGGGTCGAGCTGCCGGTTGCTTTGGTTCTTCGGTCTGCGTTGCCAACAAATCCTGCGCTTCCACCATTCCTTGGTATTTCTCGCCTTTCTTAGCTAATGCTTCATTGTAACAGTATTGTGCGCCGATATGGTCTTCATCGTTGAGATATATCAGCATCGGTACCGGTTTCACACCTTCGGTACTCTCGGCTGGATCGTAGGGTGGTAATTCTTCTGATACGCTGTAATCAATGGCGAGTCCTTTTGGAAACGTGTCCAAGTTCGTCTCTTCGGATAGCGGCATAGTGATCATGGATCCTTCAGGTAACAGCCATGTTGCCCATTCTCCAGTTTCGTCTTGTCCAATAACAGAAACATCTGACGTAGCATTGTCTGCAAGAATAATGACATACGGGACTTCTGGACTGAAATGCCGAATGCATTCAATGTACATGTGGCTACCGCGGTTATCACTATTGTAAACCGGTGTAACTTCGTCCATGAGCATATATCGGATCTCGTTCGAGTTCTTTGGCTTGCGATCGATGATGTAAGGGTCGTGGAAGTACATGTCGTCCTCGCTTTCGCGGATTTTTGAGTAGACGGCGAGGAAGATGTGGTTTTCGATCCAAAGGACAGAAAGAACTGCATATTAGGGTTAAGTACAGGTATGTATTTCATTTAACATCCAACACGACATACCAAATCTCGACTCTGGATCATCAAGGCTTTTTGGCATCTCGATTGAATCTTTAACTTGTCCCTGAGCGTCAAAATGCTCCAATATACCGTTTCTTCGACCGCACACAATTTGCTTGCCCTTTGGTGACCAAGACATTGCTGTAACATCATCTCGCGGTATAGTTGCGATTGTTGATCCTGTAGTGATATCGATGAATATAGATTGGTTGTTCTTAAGACGCACTGCTGCTATGTGCGGGAGCGCATCCGGATTAGGTCTCAGCTCAAGGATATCAGCGGCGAGTTGGAAAGACGTTTTCGGTTGGGCATTTTCACGCTACATAGTATGGTTATCTTAGATAATATCATCAAAATGCAACTTGAAAAGAAATACCTGTTGAAAAACGTCTTTTGCATCGTATATAAGAACATGTCCTCCCTCAATGGCAACAATGATTTGGCGTTCGTCAGCGTTTAATCGAAGATGGTGTACGGCTCCTTTATCGATCTTGATTGACACTTTATCTTCCAAAATATTCATCCCACCCTTTTCTGACGTTTTGAAGATCTTGAGTATTGACTTTGTGGAGCCAAAGACGAAACCTAACAGGTTGCATAAGCGCACGATCAAAGATCGCAGTAGAATCGTTTGCGTTCCGTACCCTCAGGTGTTCCTGCGACAAAGTATCCAAACTTTGAAGAGCATGCCAGCAGCGTCGCCTCAGCCGGGTATCTTGCTGGATCAAGTCGTCCTCCTTGACCTTCTTGCTGCAAAGTAATTTTGGCATCGGGAACTATGCTGGTGAATTTGAAATGCTGCGGACACCATGTATCAGCAATGAGCAAAAAAAATGGACGATCCAACTGAAAACTACCTCTGAATCCTTTTGCGCTGGTTCATTCTCTGCTGCAGCGTCGTTGTCTGCAAGTAATTCGAATTGATTCATTTCGATACGCAGAAAGTAGAGTAGAGCGAAGGCGGGCTTCAACGCGTTCCCTTCAATGTCTTGAAATTCGTGACCGCATTCAGCAATCAGCTTTAAGGCATGTCCGCCTTCCTCGGTTGACCGCAAGTATGCGAGATATGTATCCACTGTTAAAATTGATATTTTTCTGCAGAGAACCTGTTTAATTTAAAAGGGTGAAGAAAGATAGCTTTCATAGGATTATCCTTTTTTTTCCTGCCGCGCTGAGCAATCATCTTAATTCTTCTATATATCATGCTGAAAAGCACGTGAGTTCTTGTAGATCAATGCCTTCCTACAATTACTCTTCATCCAGGACTACATTTTTTAGAACAGTTTAAATAGTGTTCAAAAGTTTGTGATTTATCAATTGCAATATAGTCAATGGCATAGCAGAGTTCAACAATGATACACAATGGTATAACCTCTTACCTGCTGATAACTGCCCGTAGTGACAAATGGAGATTTCTCATGCAGCATTTACAGTATACGATTTGACGGACTTGATTCATGACTCTGGCCTCGTCATATTATGTAGTCACTATTGATGGTGCAAGGTCTGATTACCCATGGCAATATTTGATCTACATACTTGCTGCATTACTGCATAAGAAGCATACAAAGCAAAGTGGATAAGTTGATATTGATTATGTACCAGTGATCGTCGGATGAACTCTTCCGATAGCCGTCATTCCAAATAGTTTAAAAGGGCATATAGCAATGACATCCTTCTCTGAACAACTGTTTTATATGAGTAGTAAAACAGTTTCTCATCCGCCGTTGCTTTCTGAAACTAAATTAGCGACTCGAGAGCATCAAGGAACATCAATTTATCACGCCAGGAAGGCGGCAAGTTGATGTACGGCTCGAGAGCTCGAGTTATTCCGAGGAATGGGATAGTTGGTTGACAAAGAGGACGTACAAATGGAAGGGCGGGGGCGGTCTCCGAATATTAAGAGAGTCCAGACACTTGCTGAAAAAGCACAATCTTAATATTCGGGAGCTTGGGTCGGATACTCTCGTTGCCAACACATATCCTGATGAAATCATGTAATCATGTACCAGGACATTGTATCATTGAGCACTGATTACTCGTTAGCACTGCGAGTTAGCGCATTTTACTTTTTGTGTAGACATACAATGAGCAGACGCAGCAGGATCGGATTCAAGGACAATTGACGCAAGCACGAGGAGAGGACCGGAGATCAAACTGCTGCCTTTGCTTACACCGACTTTGACGGATCTGCACACGCACGTTGCTGACAATTCATTTATTCGCTATTGCTATACGTGAGTGTTAAATTTCCTGCGATAAAGAGCAACCAGTTAGTTTCTGACCGGGAATGGACTCAATGTGGAATCGATCAGAACGCGCGACTTGTCATGACAGTTCTAGCTAGTCTCCAGTGACTTGCGTAACTTTTAATAACATAGGACGTACGAAAAAAGAAAACAGGGTAATCAAAAGCTTGTGTTACCATCCACAAAAAAGGAAGGAAACGAGGCTGATGAACGGAGGACAGGGGAAACAATCTCTACGCTGTGCCTTGAGAGTATTTTCTACAGTGCTCCAGGGCCCCGGGAGCGCTTTTTTCCCTTCTTCCTTCTTTCTCCTTTTCTTCTTTTCTTTTTCTCGCTCCTCCTATCACATGGTTACTACGGAGAAGATAGTATGAACATCCTTTCTTGCATCTTAGTCACTGTTAAACCTATCATCCAACCACTTGTTTTCTTGTAACAGGGCCGCAGGATCAGCCAGTCGAAATGGACAAAGATATACATTGCGCTTGCGTTGTTGCAGGGCATCATTATTATAGCAATTCAGGCAGCTATTGCGAGTCAAAACACCTCGCAGGGCAACAGTCTCCCATCAGAATCACAGTCTTCGGGTTTGTTCGGCACCAATAGCAGTAGTAACAATGCACAGCTTTACGACGATATCGACAGCGCCCGCGACCGGCTGGACCGGATAAAGTGGGAGAACGTAGCATTCATTGGATTTCAGATCTGGTTTGTGGGCATGGCGTTCGATGCGGTGAGTGGGGACGGCAGCAGCAAAAAACAAATAAAGTTTGTGTTTTAACGCCGAAACGACAAGACGGTTTATCAAAACGCAGCTGAAGTAATTGCATTGGCTCTGCTAAACATTGTATGTGCCATACTTGGCGGCCTCGAAGTGATGGACGGCAAACGCTGGCTGGCAGTCTTAAAATCAGTTGTCAACCAAGACCCTTCCCTCGGAGTGACAACAACCTACCTGCAAACCGCCTTTTATCTCGAGATTGTCCTCACCGTCCTCTTAATTCTGTTCGCGCTCGTCTTTGCCTACGTATCCTACGAGGTCGTGCGCGAATTTGGATGGGTTATCTACAAAAAGATCGGCCCGGACGTTGCAGTGCAAAGTGAGTTAATTCAACTGCAAACAAAGATGTACAACTAGAAAACTCATCAATTTTTTACTTAGAAATGTATCGCATTGTGCAATTCTTCGTGCTCGCGCTTAAAATCGACATTTTCATCGAATTCTTGGTATCGGTATTTTACTTTATTCAGTTCGCACTGGACGCTGGCTTCCAGTGGGATACATGGGTGATGCTTATCGTTACTATTTTCATGCTGCCCATGCTGTATTTTGGTCGTATGACGGTACGCTTGACCTCACCCGACGTACATAGTAGACTATATGCACTGAACCATCCGATGCCCGAATCATGTAGGTTGCGGCAGAGAGCCATGCACGCATGCTGTTATTTGTCCTATTCCAGTTCATCGTCGTTTTTGAATTCATTCTGGTGCTGCGACAGACACTGACACCTGATAATTACTGGTACACGTGGATTTGCTTTGGTAAGTGTAACGCACTAGGATTATTCCAGAAATTGGATATTAACACAGATATAGTGGTCCTGGGTATGGTGTTCGCCTTGGTAAGTTAATGAACGTCGATTGATCTCAAGTGTTGTAGCTCCTTTTTGACCTCACTCTATAGGGGTCTGCCATTTTGGGAGTATGGTGCATGCATAATTTTGATAAAGGCCTGGCGCCATATGTGCAGCGCGGCGAACGCAAAAAGGAACAGATGGCTCAGCAGGAAATGCGCGATCAAGCGTCAGTAACGTCCTGGCGTATAGATGATGATTAAGTCTATCTACAAAGTATCTTAACTCTGTTACTTTTCATTGTACTCATACCAACATCAGTGCTTTTTCAATACCCTCATCTTCGACCCCCAGAAGTTTCATTACTCCATTTCACGCACGTTTAACTCCCTTTCAATGTCTCTGCAGAGTAGCTTATTTCGCTTAAACTGCCCTAGTCCTCCTACCCAAGCAACAGAAGAAAAAATAGATGTACAAGCAATTTTTTAGTTATCTGCATCTCTTTGATTTATTGTTCGCGTTGCTGCTTGATAGAGGCCAGAGCTTGTTCACGAAGTCTTGCCACCTCCTACTAATATCATAAGTTTCCTTCCTCTTACATGTTTCTAGTCTCTATATCATACATCATATTCTTCTCGCTGCATCGAACGCTCCTCTGCTCGCATAGAATCTTTGTCAAGCGAGCGACTTCTTGATCTACTAGCGCTGCTAGGCCTTGGCGAGAGTCGTCTTCGTGGCGTGCTAGGACTGCGGCGTCTCCTGTCTGGGGATGTCGGGCTATACAAGTTCTCATTTCTATCTCTGGAACGACTTCGACTCTCACGTCGAGAACGACGAGAGAAGCTGTATTCTCTGCGACGATTAGGACTGTAACTAGGACTACGACTACGGCTGCGATCACGATATCTCGATCGACGATCCCTATCCCGAGATCGGCTTCGATCATAGTCATGATATCTGGAGGATCGGTTGCCGCGATAGCGCGAGCTTCTGTCTGGTGAAATCGAGCGGGATCGACCGCGTCTGCGAGCTGGGGATCGACTGCGAATGTATCTAGGAGGACGATCATCCTACATGTGCCAACACCCATTCGTCAGTCTTTTCATCGCACATTTGTGTTTGGAATAAGCCTGGTACATACAAAGCGAGATCGACGCGGACGTTGCTGTTCTAAATCTTCAATTTCTTGCTGTTTCCGTCTGCGAATATTCTCCATAACTTCATTGCGACGTGCATCCCTGCTTCTGGCTTCCTCCTTTTCGGATGAATTAGCATATATCTGTGATCGATAAGGCACAGTCATTTAAACAATACCTTTCTCTTCAAAATCTCCTGTTTCTTTTGTTCCAAAAATACTGGTGGGACGCCGCCAACAGCATTCTGTGCACTCAAAAGTAAGCGCCAGAGTTCTAGGATGAATTGTTGCGTGTTCTTTTCGAGGAAACCTGTCAAGTTGATTTGCATCATTTTCGGGTCTGGATTCTGCATAAACAGTACCGTTATATTCCTGCAAAGACGTTTCTGACAAGGGACTCTAAGTACCTCTTCTTCAAGAAGACCATAGGCAAAATCAATAACCACTTCGTCCTCAAATCCCAACAACTCTGTGATGCGCTGGCTGATCCATGGCCTCATAACATCCAACTTGACCTTCTTCATGTCCACCTTGGAACGTGTGCGTGTTAATTCCAGTATACCCTGAAGTTAACAACAACTTGCAATATATACCTTCTCATCGAATTCAGGTGGAAACTTCATTGATTTTAAAAGTTTCTTTTGTTTGTTACTGAATCGGCTGTCCTGATCAGCACTCGTTCCCTAGAGGCAAATCGTGTTGGTTTCCACTGCTCAGATGAGAAAGACGACCCGTTACGAATATGGGTCGACGATTGAGAATCTCGATTACGCGCAACGAAGAGACTCTCTGTTGACAAATTTACCTTGAAGAATCCTGCATCGCCCATTGCGTGTTTGGAAGAAGAAAGCAGCTTAAGGTCACCTGAACTCCGTTCCCAACTTTTTGCCTGCCACCCATTTTCTCAAAGGATACATTTTCGCACCTGCATGTTTTTTTGCCATGCAGTTCACACTGAACCTTTATTGCTTATTATTCAGTGTGATAAGAGAAGTGGTGCGACACGACTATCGTTCGTGTCATGGGTGATATCGACGAGCTGCTCTGGTGTCAAGATTGGTCGTTTTAGTGCAGAATGTTTCTCATTGGATGGTGTCCGAATGCACGCACACTTTCTGGAAGTAAACCGATGTGATTCAAGCAATATCTGCAGCAGACGGCTTTGCATTTTGGTCGCGGACGTCGGTTGCAGCCTCAGAACTTGTCGCTCTTGTTGTCTGTCCTTACAAACCAGTACATGGCTTCGGAATGTAAGGTGCATAAGTAGAAATCTACACGCAGGCAGCGACCAAATGGAGGTATCAAGCAAAATCCGGGAACCGAGACCTTGAAATTAACGGGAATCCACTGTAGTAATACATAGGTCTGCTTAGGGTCACTACAAACTCATTCCGGCTCTGTTGAGGCTAATAATTATTTTTATTAGGTTTGGATCTCAAAACCATTTGGGTTGACCTACTACCGGAATAGACGCCGTTGGTCTAGTTGATAAAGATTGGGCTCAACACTGGATCCATAATTCGTGATGAGCTCCATTTCGAATATTGGCACTTTATTGATGCTGCCTTCGTTAGCATCTTGAACCGAGAATGCATTGCACGCCACTCACCAATTAAATAAGACATTGAGTATACTTATGTCTTCTTCCGTTGCTTCTTGCATTAGCATAGCCAGTTCAAAGTGTGCCTTGACGCGTGATATGATCTAGCTTTAAGATCCTGGACCCGAATAAGAAATATAGCATGTTTCTGTATCTAGATTGCTATGCTTACTTGGATTATTTTCTTGATGGAAAGGGAAAGTCCACCTGCGACTTCCAGGGACAGATCAAGGTACGTGTCCCGCACTTCACTGCATAAATCTTCCAGATTTTCGGTGCTGATCGATTTTGCGAATTGGTCGCCGTTTGAGTTCGGCACAAAGAGCATAAAATGGATAGTGCCCTTAATCCTCTGTTATTGATGTGTGCTTGCTTGAACTTCAAACGGAACGAATTATCTTATCCGTATTCGTTCGTATAACTTTTTCGCTCGTTTGTATTCGCTCGAGTAATTCGTTGGCGAAGGTGCGCATACTTTTTAGATTGCTTCGGGTACTGCCCTTGGTAAGTCGAACTTTCTCGTGAAGGCTGTTCAGTCTTATTTTGAGTCGAGCATAACGGCCTTGTTACGGTATTTGCCAGACAGCCCGCCTCAGTCGGTGTCCGGTTGTTGTTGACAAAGTATTGACATATTTCAAAAGAAAGGTACCATATGGTATGCGGAAAAGCTTCATGTCATAGTTTTGTTGAACGTGGTCATAGCAATCGATACGCTTGCGTGGAGACTCGAACCTGAAAACTTAGATGTAGGCATCCTTGCTTTCAAGTATTGACCATAAAAGGCAATTCCATTCTCCGAACGAGATTACTATGACAACGCCAAGCAGACCTTGGGAAGCTCCCCCTCTTCATTTTTGCACGCGCCAGCCATGAAGTTCAGTGCTGGTGAGTACCTATTGCAACTGGCAGGGCATGATACTGTTGCGGCGATGCAGGATGGATATATAGCGGATCGATGATGAAACGGATGGATGGACGGTCGCCTCGAGAGCAGCAGCATCGTAGTAACATTTCGACTCCTCCCACATTAGATGTTAGCTCTTCTCGCCGCAAGTGCAGAAAGGCACACTTCTCGGCCCCCTCGCACATTCGCCGCAAGCTTATGAGCTCCCCCTTGTCCAAGGAGCTTCGCGAAAAGTACAACGTAAGACGCCCACGCCCACGCCCACTTTAACAACGATCATGCTCAAATTTTAACGCATCGGCTTTGTATATAGACTCGCTCCATTCCTATCCGCAAGGACGACGAAGTTTTGGTTGTTCGCGGTAGCTTGAAGGGCCGTGAGGGCAAGGTTGTCCAGGTCTACCGTAAGAAGTGGGTCATCCACATTGAGCGCGTCAACCGCGAGAAGGTCAACGGTACGTATTGGTGCTGGAGGAGGAAATCATGCATAGGAATGCTTATCCGTTTGTTTATCAGGTGCCACTGTCCCCATTGGCATTCACCCCTCCAACGTTGTTGTCACCAAGCTCAAGATCGACAAGAGCCGTCAGGCCATCCTTGACCGCAAGGACCGCTCCAAGAAGACCCAGGCTATGGAACAGGTATGCCAATTGAAATGAAACTATATTTCTCTTGGTTTATACTCATTGCATCTTGTATCTTCTCTTCAAACTACAGTAAATTAGTATGTTCCAGCGTGCTTGAACTCAATAAAACTGCATTCTTTTTGCTGTAAAACCTTTGTGTTACCTTGAAGTAGACCGACGCAGTTGGTCGTGTTGTATTTGTTGCGTCTGTCTTTTGCTTGTTCACAACTTTATGGAGAGACGGAAGGAAGAGCTAGAGAAGAAAAGACAAAAACTCGCAGAGCTTCGACGCGCTCGAGAAGAACGCCGGGCCATCCTTGAGAGCCAGACGAGTCAGTCCCATTCGTCGTCGGTAAGCTGATTGCGTTGCGACTCGGGCAATCAACTGTTCTGAATTTTGTGGATGGCATTAGACAAGCGGCAGCAGGGACAGAAAGGCTATCGATGACCTCGTAGCGCTCGTGTTGGGAGAACGTCCAGGAACGCCCGGTTCGACGACAGGCGGTGGTGGTGGTTCTTCTGACAAAGGATCAGACACCGGCTCAGAGTTCACTGCATCTCGACCAGCATCAACGAATTATGGGTACTCTGTCCCAGGCACACCCATCAGCGAGTAAGTTTGCGGTCTGTCTGACGCGTAAACCTAGTCGATCATATGCAAACTATTCGCTAGAAGCAATGGAAACCGGTCTTCAATAGCGTCGCAGACAGCAACCACGGCTCCCAGCACTGCACCGCGATATGTTGCTGAACTTTCAGAGTTCCAGACTGTTGTTGCTGATATACCGCCCCTGGTACGTAACGATCCAACAAATGAATAGATCGAAAAAAGTGCATACTTATATTAAATACAACAAACCGTATTTCAGGAACAAGTTGTATACAGCAAGGAGATCCAGACATCTGAAGGATCATTCGATGCACCGCAAAAGACAGAAGAGGAAATCAGAAAAGAGATCATGGAGGAGATCGAGCTGCTCGAGAAGCAGAGACAAGCACAACTTGAAGAAGAGCGGAAACGTGCAGAAATGGAAAAAGCAGAGGAGCATCCTGGTAATTCGATGAAAGCCAAGATAATCTGGAGCAGTTTGCTAAAACGCGACTGCGACGATAGACTTGACCGAGGAGGAGAAGAAGTTGATATTGACTTCGCCTGAATTCATAAACTTTGTCGACACTTCTACCAAATTTGTGGAACGAGCACTGAACGAGACCTACGATTTTATGAAAGATTATACCCTCGGCATTGATGTGAATAGGTACGGCAGTGCACACGCATCGATGATGTATATAAAGTGATGCCAACCAAATCCTCCTCCAGTGACGAAAGCAATGGAAAGCGTGTAAAATTCGTTTGCGACTTTTGGGACGAAAAATGGTCAAGAAATAGATCCGTGACAGATGTCAACTGGTCTTACAAGGTCGTATCACCACTGATTAAAGATGCACATGAAATCGCTCACGGAAAAATATATGTTTAGCATCCTGAGTTACTCGTGTCATCTTACAACAAGAACCCTGGTGCTTTGAACGAACCAGACGGCGTTGCTCTTGTATGGAACCTACATCTACTGGAGAGGCCTGAATTTGTGTTCCATTCCCAGGTACCTGCATGCTGTGCGACTCTGAACGATTTCAAATATCCTAATCATTACTGTAATTTGAACAGTCTGATGTACTAAGCGTCATGTTTAGCAAGTTCCATCCAAACTATGTTATCGGCGGCACTTACTCTGGACAGATTGTTTTGTGGGACACTCGAGCAAAATCTCTACCTGTGTTGAAAACGCCTTTATCAGCAGGTGGACATACCCATCCAGTTTATTCTCTTGAAATGGTCGGTACGCAAAATGCACACAACTTGATCACTGCCAGCACAGATGGTTTCGTCTGTTCTTGGCAACTGGATATGCTTGCACAGCCTCAGGTACTGCTCTGATAAAGATGCACATAGTGTATTGAAAAAGGAAAAACATGCTTACCTTGTAAACGGTATCTTAGGATTATTTGGAGTTGCTACATCCGTCACACAATAAGACGGACGAAGTATCCGTTACCTGTTTGGGATACCCTGACAATGAGACGGCCACATTCTGGGTCGGAACAGAAGAAGGCAACGTCTATCAAGCCAGCCGATACGATCAAGCCGGAAGGTAAGAAAGTAGAATCTTTTAAAGATAGAACACTCAAATTTATATTACCGAATGCAGCAAAGCCGGTATCAACCAAAATGATACATACCGAGGACACTACGGTGCTGTGACTGGTCTCCACTTCCATCCCCTGTTTGGCTCTGTAGACTTTTCTGATCTTTTCCTCACTTGCTCTGTGGACTGGACTGTCAAACTTTGGCGTGCAAAGGTAAGAAATAATGGGCAAGAGAGCGGGTGAGCATCGGCTGATGCAAGAGAGTTTTATCCAGTCTGCCTCAAAAACATCGACGCAACCGACCTCCATCACACCCCTTTATTCCTTTGAGCATGCAGACGACTATGTGTACGACGTAAAATGGTCGCCATCGCATCCAGCACTTTTCGGATCAGTTGACGGTGACGGCCGCTTCGATCTATGGAACTTGAATACGGATACAGAAGAACCTGCGGTTAGCACTTTGGTCGGCTCAGGCAGAGCTCTCAACAAACTCGCTTGGGACAAAGAAGGCAAGCGAACAGTTGTAGGATCTAGCGATGGTCGTGCATATGTATATGATATTGGCGAGGTGAGCCATTGACTGATATTCAGGGATTGCCATCACTGCAGAGCATTAATCTTTTCCTTTTAAACAGCTTGCACACCCCAAGCAGGAAGACTGGCATCTTTTACAAAAGAATATATCCGAAATGATTGCAAATCAGGAGAATCCTGCTAAATAAAGTGTTTTATACAATTATACGATTTTAATCCGTACAATGCTTCACAGCAAGTCTTTTAATCTCGAGAACACGTTGCGGCAAAGCGACGCGGAGCATAGCATCCCGTGCTTAAAGGCGACCGCGAATGGCTCGGTATTGTCTGCCCACATTTTGCCAGACAAATACCATGGTTGCGTTTCAGTATTGTCTTCCTCAAATATCCAAGAATCCATTGAATCCAGAGTCTCGTTAAATTTGGAGAACGCCGAAAACTTGAGCTGCTGAGCAACGCTAAATGGTTTGATCGTTGACTCAGACTTCAAGTTTGCGTCTTGTTGGGTATCGGATGCAGTCGTGGACTGTGCCACGTACGGCTGTGGTGGTGCAATGTTTTCTGCATTTTGGTTCACATCCGTTCGATTTTGTGACGAGTAAAGGATGTGGTTAAAAGCTGCGTCAGATACGCAGATCGTCTGCGGGTTTGTGAAGCGTATATCCAGAGCATGCCTTTTAACAGCAAAGTTGAGAATCACATCTAATGACTCTACAATTCAAACTTACATTGATGAGTAAACTATGCGCACCGATGTTGCTGAGCGCGGTATAATGGATACTTCTCCAATGGCTCCCTGTTGCATAAAGTCTTTTTCCATCTTTTCGAGACAAGCCATCAGGGGCAGAGTTTGGAATAGTTTCTAGCAGAGAGTATTTAGAAATCCAAACTTGTACTTGGTTCTGCATACTTTTCATGTACCTGTACAAAATACACCAGGTCCCGTTTCTCATTGAGCTCCTCTTGCAAAAATGATGCTATCCGCCAATGCGGATTACGATCACGGAAAACAGGAAGAGAAACTGGCTCACGGTTGTTATTTTCATAGTTATGTTTGGTTGTTTTTGCTACTGTCGTTGAAAATTGCACAATATATTGTCGTGTTCGTGATTTGGATGGTGCGTCCCATCGGATTGAGCATGTAAAATTCTGCTGAAGTCAGCAAAGCTATTAAAATGTCAAGATCTGCTTTGTGTGTTACCTTGGCATATTGGAATTTGAATTCCTGCGTATTGAAGGTATCAAATAATATCTCCTCTTTATATTTATCCAACCATTTGGATGATACTACAGAAATGGATTAGTAACAAGGAGTATAAAGACTTACAAAAGACATACCTTGGCGTGCCAGGTTAGCCATCATATAAATTCTTTCCCAGTCCGTCAGGAAACGGTCGATACAAGTATCAATTTCCGTATATGTGAAGGACAATACATTCGTAGTCTTATCCAACGATATGTGATCTATAGATACCATTGATTAAAAATTTGCTTTTCAAGGCTCATTTGTATATGCTTACCGCTGTTATCGCAGACCTGCACCGGAATATTCTTCCAATCAAATCTGTCCTGGATGACCACGAAGCATTCGCTTCGACCGCATGCCCACCAACCAGATGCTCGCATAACAACATCGTTTCGCATCTGTGGTAGCATTCGCGCCAGCCAAGGCCGTATATGCAAAGGAATATCTTTTGGAGTGCCGCCTCCTGTATGCTGTAATCTATCGTTTTCGACATTTCGTATTGCGCAGGTCTGCAAAAGGTCCTTTTGCGGTACACAAAGAACTTCCATTTTGCCTGCTGCCGGATGATTCACAACCTGAGCTTCAGCTGTGGGTAACGATTTTAGCAATGGTCTCGAGGTGTAGGAAAGGGAGGTCTTGAACTTTAGTAGCTGCAACTCGAGTTTTCGATTCGTAATGTACGCACTGCATGTCCTCTGCCGTAAGAAATTATTCCAAGTGACGGTTCAATGTTAACTTACCGGCATAACGAATCGAGTTTTGCCATAAATCGTAAATCAATTGAAAGGCTATGCAATACTTAGAAATGATCAAATAGTCAAAAGTACAGTGGGACCTACTTGTCGATAGCGTCTATCCTCTCATCAGCCTGTGTTTGCTGGTAAAATGCAGAAGTGTAACTTCCTGACAGAGTTCGCCGGCGCTTCTTCTTTGCTTCCTCCATAACAACGTCTTCGTCTGACGCTGGCATGGTTGATTCAGTGCTGTCTTGAAGCTCATGTCTCCGCCGTTTCCGTCCATCCGACAAAGTATCATCGTCTGTATGCTTGTGCTCAGCAGGGATGTAATGCTCCTGCCACATTTCATCGTAATTCACATGTATCAAGTCTGTGATGATTTGGAAAAGTCCATTCTGATCATAAGTTTTGCTAGAAAAAGTGTCAACATCTTTTTCTTTCTCGCAGAACCAGTGCCTCTTACTTTATGCAGCATAGCCATGAATGCACTTCGTTTCGCACAATAGCAATGACAAGGTACCAGTCTTCAAACTGTGCAAACTGCAAGAAAACGCAGTGGGAAGGATACATCGGTCGCATTTGTTGCTGTCCATACGGCGCTGTTTTGTTCTCAACAGGTTTTTGAATTGAAGGCAAATCACCGTAAAGCTTGACAAAGTCATCAGGCCGTAGAGACATTTGGGACGGTTGAAAAGGTTGCAAGCTCAACTGCTTTGCTAGAGATATGATTTCTCGGATCACTACCTCGGATCGTAGCCACAACAAGTGCTTTGCAATATTTGCTGGATCATTGTTTAACAATTCTTCCAACTCCCGCAGTTTCACTGGAGCAAGGGCAAAAAAAGAGACCTTAGTATATATTGTCTGGATCGTCCGTTTATGCTATTCGACTGCTTACCATCGCCTTCACCGAGCCTGAAACCAGCTTCTCGTACTTTAGTTCGACCCGTTCGCATATCAATGCTGATGCTTATGTAACGTCGGTGTCGGTATTGGACAATCAATGACGGTAAATCTTCAGAATCTGTCTTCAATGCATTGTTATCTGATTCTACATATAAACAATTAGATTTCGTTATGTCGCTAATTTTAACTGAACTTACTGTTGTCATCTTCACTCTTGGTTTCGTCATCTGATATCAGGTCCTCTATGCGGCATTCTCTTAGATAGAGGCCATTCTCGTTCAGGTAAGATTCTTGCGATCTAAGCAGATCTCGGATTTTGCTGATAATACACAGTGCATGATGCCGTGTTACATGGCGAAGCAATCGCTCAACGTTCAAATCAGAAGGTTTCTATGCATGTTTGTTAGGCAAAAATGTAGTTTGAGAAATAAAGCTCATACATACTAAAAGATCCGTGTCAGAATGCAGATTACGCGAACCGCCCCAGAATACATCCAAACTGTTCTTTGGATACTTCAAGGCAGTGTACACTTTTGTTCTGTCGGCGGCGTCGATGTTCATCAATGCGACGGAAGCTCCGAGACCAGACTTTTGGATAAGACCCTTTAGTTCGTCTCGTACAGCGATAGCAAAGTTAACCTCAGGCGAAAAAGGTCCAGTCGTCTTTTCGCTCTCATTGCTCACGGAAAGTTCAATTGTTGTGCTATTTTTCATACCTTCCGAGCTGCTTTTACCATCCTCCAGCTGCGTGGACGTTAAACTCTTTCTGGTATGAAACATGAAACTTCGTATATTTACCTGAGGATGAGCCCAATGCGCAGCTGCCGAGCCGCCTTCCCAGTATACGAGCGTCAGCTTCGATCTGGAGTTATCCATTTCCACTTTGAGTTGCTCCAACCATCGCGTGCGAGAAATCATTGTTGCTTGCATAAACATAATCTCAAGTTGCATGTTAAGACAGAATAAGTGCAAATAGTCGTACAAATTGATCAATGGGAAAAACAATGGTTTTTTGACATTTTCTGTCTGCGTGTCAGGTGCTGTAGGTTGTGGTGGTATCGGAGGAACGAGCTGCTGCTGCGCGCTTATCCTCAGGTTATGTCGCTGAATGTCATTAAGCTCAATGTCGACGTCGCCGGCGCCGCCACCAGCTGTTGATTTCACTAGTATTTCCAGTGATACTATCCACCATCGTCTTTCTTTGGGCGGCCCCATCAGAGTAAGGGCGACATTGAATTCGTCTTTGATCGAAAATGATATACGACCGCTTCCTAGGAGACGGTCAGCAGCAGCATTCGTTGACCCAGTCGGCAGACATACCGATCTCATAATTCTGCATGGGTGCTGGTAATACTTCGCTTGTCAAAATGCGCATTCGAATTACGTCGTTCATCTGCCTAAACGTTTCGAGTACTTCTTCATCCGTCAAAGGAGGAGGAGGAAGCATATCCTGATAAAACAGTTTCCAGTTAGTTCGATAACATACAATAACACACTATTGTTTATACCTTATACTTTGATGGCATCCTTTGATATGTGCCGGTAGTCAATACATCCACAGCGCTGAGAATGTCAAAGTTCCGTATCCTCGCTGCCGGCAGTTCCGAATGGATCTTGTGTAAATACATTGTGGTATCTCGAAATATTTGATTTTGATTTGCAAGAAATGCCATGATATTCTGTTTTCCCAATGCAGCCATATTGCGGGCACGATCAATTATTTCGTTCTGGAAAGGGGAGGAATTGATGATTCTACCTGGCACATTTGGATATCATCGGCGTTGTCCGCCCATTTTACGAGCACCTGCAGTTTCAACATCTGTTGGCGGAAAAAGGTCGCATAGTTCAGAATTTGGCGTTTCTTATCGACTTCGCTGCGCGATGGTAGCCTTTGGAAAGACAATGATAAGAAACGATGACAAGCTGCTGTGTATATCAAGAACATACGTGTCGGTCAGAGTCATTAGATCGGCGTGTGCTTTGCGGATTACTTTGCCAACCAGGAGCTGCAAAGGTACCATGCTCGCCATTTCGTTCGGCAGGACGATCTTTTCCTCTTTCGTGTTGCGATCTCCAGTATGCCCCTGTTTATCCGCAAGCACGGCCCCCACGAGCGCCTCCTTTCCATTGACGGTTTCCTCGTGTTTCACGTGTCCATTCGTCTGTGCTGTCTCATTACTGCTAAGGCCCGTTTGTGAGTCTGGCTGCATCGCTGTCGCTTCTGCCGGTAACTGCTGAAGGAGAGAGGGGCCGCGATGATAGAGAGAAGACCAAAGAGCCGCTTCTGAACCTTCATGACGTGATAAGTCCAATTCGGAGTTTATTCCCCAAAAAGCAAATACTCTTCTGCTCTGTTCTTTCTCTCGGACCCTGCAAAACGAAGAAAAAAAATCCTTTTGGGACTAAAGCTCTTCTTTATTTGAAAAGTACGCTGCCCCTAATACTCTTTTCAGGTGTCGAAGACCACGACCTTCGATTTGTGCTCCAGAGCTCTCATATCTCTGCAAATAATCCCGTGCTAGATCCGATCTGTTGGCGCGACTGGCTGCCCTCGTTAAGTACCAGGTGGTCCGTTCGTCGCCACGAATTCCCGTCTGTTGAAACCATTGTAGAAGCTCTTCTGCTTCGTACAGCTGATTATTGAATAGTGCGAGCCCGCGCATCCAAATGTTAAGTGTTACAGTAGTAAAAGGTATTCCTTTTCGTTGAGCCTCGTCTAAAAGATTATATGCCTTGATCAGAAGTCCAGGAGGTGCTGGGCGGTTCTGCATTTTGAGATTAAAATGCTGGATGAAGTAAGCATCCATCATGATATTATATACAACTGTTTGTGGTAGAAGGTCGCCGCGTTTCTCAATCACAGGACGCTCGTCAAGTTCCTTGATTATCAGCCGGAAAAGGCGCTCTGCAGACTTGAGATTAATGATACGGGACTTTGAAAGACTGTAAAGTAGAACAGCGTGCAGCGTTGGAGTCGATTGCAACCCGCGGCTGAGCATGTCTTCGTAAAGCTGAACTATAGCGTCGAGACCTTCCTTGGTATCTAGGTGGTGACGCACGTAGCCATGTATTAAAGTAGTGAAGGAAACCACATCGGGCCTGGGTATTGTTCCCTCATGCTTCGTCATGGCATGCAAGATTTTGTGCGCTTCATCGATCTGTCCTCGTTGACAAAGTGCATGAATGAGAATATTGTACGATACGAGGGTTACTGGCTCTCTATCTTGGTGAAAAATCCGCTCCAAAAGAAACAACGCCGTCTCTGTACGTTTATGTCGCAACAAAGCAACAATCGCCGGATGAAGCAATTCCTCGTAACCCTTGATTTCCACGTGTCTAGATATCGTCTCGAATGCCGTAACGATCCCTCGATGATGTTTGGCCGTAACAGCGGCTTCCAACAGGATCCGCAGTGTAATTGTATTGGCATGAACCGCTGGATCCATCTTGTTTACCCAATCGAGAACTTGATCCCACAGCCGGCGTCTCACTGCAAACTTCAAAAACGTATTGTACGTTGCTGGCGTTGGATCTATCCCTTGTTTCTTCATTTCTTCAAACACTGACGTCGCCCTTCGGAGGGCAATTTCGTTCCTTCCTCGCAATTGTGAGCGGATGAATATATTGTAAGTGGCAGGATCCGGAGAGACCCCTTTATCCATCATTGCTGCAACGATCTTATCGACATGGTGTCTCTGTCGTTCGCGGACGCATTCGTCTATTGCCTTGTTGTACATTCTAACCAACAACGTCTTTGAGAGATCGCCTGCGGTGGGAATAGCCGAAAGAAGAACGTTGTAATCTTTCACCGCTCTATATTTCTTTGTAACTGCGCCGTACAAGTGCAAAACCAATCTCTCGTCTTCTGGGTTGTTTGCCAAATGTTGGATCAGCTGATTCAGTTGATAATCGTCGAAAGAACGAAATAAATCGTCGAGAACGCCCCAGACGTGGCGGTTAGAGCTCTCGAGTTGTCGCCATGGTCGTACCAGTGAGATCAATTCATTCAACGGTAATCCTCCAATTTTGTCGTACAATTTTTGATATGTATCGCGATGAATGTCCACCGTTTTTGGAGAATTTATCAGCATCTCCAAAGCTCGAGATAGCTCCCGTTGTTGCAATAGTCTATTGAACTCGTCCGTATCAAAAGACACTGGTGCGCTTTCCAACCGAATAGAAGCATTCAGCGTCTTTTGTTCTGTTTCTTTTCCATGGTTGACAATCATGTCAAGGACATTTCGTGGGTATGTTAGCTCCTGCAAAGGTGTCGTCTTGCCATCTCTGTCGACAGAGTTCGGCACCGTGCGAGCGACAGAGCTTAAATTTCGGTATCTGTAGAGTTGGGAGTAAAGAGTTGTCGAGCGAGAATATATCTGCTGCGACCACTGAGACCGTGAAGGATGCTTCGCCGGCGTCGTATGCAGGGACCGGTTCACGATTGTAGGGGCAGCTGCTGTATTCTTAAGCAAGTGTAGAGTAGCTTGCAGCAGTCGAGCGTTCCGTGGAGCATTGTATCGGCTGTGGCAGAAGCAAGAGCAAAGTACCATCCCGTGCTCATGCTGTCACCGCAGAGGTTGCGTTTGGGACCGTGGCGACCCTGATGACAGCCACAATAAATACATGGCAGAAAAATTCAAAGACAGATCAGATAATGTGTGTTCGACACCGTGAAAGCTACATACTATGAATTGGGATTATTCGGTACAAACGAAAAACACAATACAATGATGTGGTGAAGGGGCAAGTGCATCGACATAAACGCATGTGATTCAACTTGTTTTATATATGAAAAATATAATGTATCGAAATTCGATGTAACTTACGTATATGTTGTCCCTGACGCAGTGTTAGCGAGGCAATTAGAAGACATCTGTATTATATATAGCGAGAATCAAGTTTGTTTTCAAAAACTTGGATCTGTAGACGGTTTTTGACAAGTGTCAAGTTGTTGGCCAGCATGATATTATGCTCAGGGATGGACAATTGATGCTGCTGTCTTTGAATTTTTCTCTCGTTATTTGGCTTGTGGCTGCAAAGGAAGTATTGCCGTACCTTCTCGAATATGACTGACGTAGAAATGACCGATGCGCCTGCCCAAGCGCCTGCGCCGAAAGCAAGCAACAAACGACACAGAAAAGACAAGCGTAAGCAATTCATCAACAAACTTAGTAAATCTTACAGTCAAATCTAACTTGGATCTGGATTAGCCTGGGATACCGACGACATTGATCATTGGAAGATTGAAGAATTCAAACCGGAACACAGCACCGGTCCATTCACAGAAGAATCCTCGTTTGCGACATTATTCCCACGATACCGAGAAAAATACTTGAAAGAAGTATGGCCGCTTGTTACCAAGGCTCTAGAGAAGCATGTAAGTTTGGTACAGATTGGTCTGTTAGCAACCGGAACTGACAGAATATCCTATGAAGGGCATTGCATGCGTTCTCGACTTGGTGGAAGGTAGCATGACGGTGAAGACGACACGTAAAGCATACGATCCATACGCAATTTTGAAAGCACGAGACTTGATAAAACTACTATCTCGAAGTGTACCTTTCGGCCAAGCAGTTAAAATTATGGAGGACGATGTAGCATGCGATATCATCAAAATTGGAGGCATTACTCGAAATAAGGCACGATTTGTCAAGCGACGACAGAGACTTATTGGTCCGAACGGCAACACTTTGAAAGCGATTGAATTGTTGACAAAATGCTACATGCTCGTTCAGGGCAACACCGTAGCGGCAATGGGACCGTACAAAGGCCTGAAAGAAATTCGCCGGATAGTCCTGGACTGCATGAAAAACATACACCCTATTTATCACATCAAGGTAAAACCTGCAATGGATTACAAAAATACAACAAGACATTCTAAATCTATGTGTGTAGGAACTCATGATTAAACGCGAGTTAGCCAAGGATCCCAAACTGGCTAACGAGAATTGGGACCGTTTCTTGCCGCACTTCAAGAAGAGACACGTAAAGAAGCCAAAGAAGAAGGTCGAAAAGAAGAAGGAAAAGAAAGAATACACACCATTCCCTCCTCCACAGCAGCCATCCAAGATCGATTTGCAGCTCGAGAGCGGCGAATACTTTTTGAAACAAAAGGAGAAGGAGGAGAAGAAGAAGAAAACGAAGAAGCAGCAAAAGGAATAATTAGCCAGATAGTACAGCGTGGTTCTATGTTGAAATGTAAAGCTCATGACACTGATATATCATCATTTTTCATTTCGTTGATCACTTTCCACACATAAAATTTTTTGAAGGCATTGATTTGGGAGATGTGCATGAATGCTCTGCCCCGATTTTGGGAAAAGTGGCTGAGAAAAAGTTGTGGAATTGTTCAGGCACATTCACCGTACACTTTCTCTTCCTCCTTACAATGGCCTCATACGAAAAGAAAACCAGCAATCGAAAGGGCAACAATCGCAAAAAAGGGCAAAAGTACCAAAACACTACAGCGTACAAGCACAACAAAAACTCGAAAAAGACCAGAGAGATCACTGCACTCCCGGTGTACGGCCTATGCCAGCGATGCACGGACGTGATTCTGTGGCGAAAGAAGTTTCGAAAATACAAGCCCTTGACAGCACCCAAGAAATGGTAAGTGCACAGTATGTTCCAATGGAAACTACATTTGTTTTCTAAATCATGCATTGCAGTACAAATTGCGAGCAAAAAGCAATTCGAGAAGCATACCATGTTCTGTGTAACAACTGCGCCAAAGAGAAGAAAGTGTGCGCCAAGTGCCTAGAAAGCAAAGAGATTATCACAAAGTAATGTTGCTTAGCGAGAATACCAAACCGGGTTGCTAACGATAATGTGATTCGCTGAACAGCAAAGAGGATATCAAGACGGAGCAGGATCTGGCAAAGGAGGAGCAAGAGCAGATGCGACTTTTGAAATTGTTACCTCTGCGGCAACAGCGCAGCTATCTTCGAAAACTCGAACGTGGCGACGAAGTGCCAGAACTCAAAGCCGAAGATTTCGAAGACAGCGATTTCGATTTCGGTAGCGATTTTGAGAATAGCGATGATGATTTTGACAGCGACGAAGAGGAAGAGAACGATGATGGTGAAGGGGATAGCGATGCGGAAGAACTCGAGGACCAAGTAAAGACAAAACTCAAAGTGTAAATCGCCGCATATACCCCTTGTTCAATACATGTTTTCTTATACATTTTTAAATAAATGTGTGTACATGAGTACTGTAAAAATAGCTCCCTATAACCAAGTCTATCGCATAAGATATTTCCAACGTGATGCCAACGATGCAATGTTGTTAAGGAAGGTGTCCCAATGCTCCAGGCCATTCGCAATGGGCTCAACGTCTTCTGATGAAAGTGGGATAGTATCAGCTTGGAATGGCGTTAACTAGATAATGACTGTAAGCAACTTGGTGCATTGATTGTCGATCTTACTTACATTGTATTCAGTGCCTCTTGACTGTGCATTGATTCGTTCGATATCTCGGACGGTAAGCAGGCTATCATCCACCATATATCGTGCCTCGTTGCAAAATGAGATCTCTGTAAGCTGCATCTCATCGCCATGTACATCGATTGCTGCTGGGCATTCCAGGTCCGTGTAACTAAACAAAAAAATGTTAGGATCGAAAATCCATCTAGGTTGGTCGTCGTATCCATATTCACCCAGCGAGTTTGCTGTTAGCAATAGCTTCAGCTACAGAGTCAGGGATAACTTCAGATTTCAAATTTCCTGTCTCCTCCGATTCATTATCACGGAGAAGCGTGTACCGCTTTGCTGATATTTGTGCATCCACGTATCTGGATCGTTCTTACGTGTTACCACTAGCTGTGATATAAACTATCCTATAATACTTACCCTTTAATAGCAACCAGATCTACCATGGTACGTTCATATTCGCCGATTACCGCCTGTCTTGATAAATGCCCTGCATCGTCAACTGTGAATGTCATAGAAAGTCTGCTGAATGGACTATTTGCACTGCTTCCGAGAAGTTTGCTGTTGACGTATTCCACATTGACAAAGCGCTGATGAAGTCGACCCTTGGCATAATTAATTGGAATTAAAGGTGAAGTGATGGAGGATGGCGCATGGCTATTTGTTCCTTGTCAGAAAGGCTCTACCATGTTAGCAAGAAAAACAAATATCTTACGTTCCAAAGAAAATGCGGCGTCGTTGCATAATCTCCAAATGCTCCTTCAAATTTGTCGTATCAAATGAATCTAGCAAGGATGGCGACAAAAACACGTTATCCTGGAAGGGAGGATTTTCGAATAGAACGTGGCCGAATCTAGATGTTATTTAGTAAGCAACAGGATAATAGTTATAATTTCATTTCCCGCCGAAAAGATACTCACTTTGCATCTAGGTATACATTTCCACCCTTCTCAAGCTGCAACTTGCTACTTATGCGTTCCTTGATGTCTTGGATAGTCGCATCTGCGGATTCAGGTGCACTACAAAAAAGTGGCGTTAAAAAATAGAATATTCGAGCAAGCAATCTCACTATACTAACCTTTCCCGACTTGACAAGTGATAAAACGACAATGCAGAGTCGTCTGATTGCTATAAATGTTTCTGCCATTCTTATCATATTCAAGAAAATCATATTTGGTATTGTCTTTTTACCTTGCTAGGTTTCAAACTATATAATCGACACCAACCACTAGCTTTTGCTGTTAATGGCATCGCCCTCGAGTCATGGACAGGCATAAATGCAAGCAGTTTCTGGTTTCCTTGTTGTGCTGTCGAGTCATCATTTCTTAATGGCTCGCTCGATGTATCAGCGAGGGAGGCATTCCGATCAACAGCTGCGGAATCATATGTATCAACTAGATTGCTCGTATCTTCAAATCTTTCTGCTGCTGCCATCGATGCCGACTTTGTAGAACTAGGCTCTCCTTCGCGTGGTAGCCACGAGCGATCAATAAACAAATCATCTGCAGCGTCCAATGGTCGCTTTGTCGTAAGGTCGAGATCGGTGACAGCAAAATCCAATATACGCTTTGCTTTGCTGATGTCTTCAGAGTTGCGTGCTGTTAACGAGAACTGTATCCATATGAGTACACACAATGGCCTAATGTAGCTCGCATTTATGTGCGTTTACCTTGCCATTCTCCAACTCGATATATGTGTCGCAGCCTCGAGATATATGATGAAGTATGGGTTGAACGGCGGCGTTGACATAATGGGTAGAGATGGTGCTTTTGATCTGCGGAAGATCCATTTCTTCTTGAACTAGGTCCAGCGATTCTCTAATCCTCTTTTCTGCCTTTGCGACGTCAGGTTCTCGTCCATTGATAGAGTACTGACAATCCTCCAGGTATATCTGGATATTCACTTTGCATTCTTCTTCGACTGCTTTGAGAGCGGCACCATTGTCACCAAGGATAAAGTAGAGTTGCGCGCGAGTGGCGGCGTGATGTCTTTCGATGAAATCCTTCTTTCGTTGCTCTGCTTCTCTCTTCACGTCATCTGTACTTTTAATACCCCAAACATCTGTCACAATAATTCGCAACAGGTCGGTTTTCCGTAGCTTCGAGCTGGCAGCTTGCTGTTTGTTCTTCAAGTATAAGTGAAGCTGAGGTTTGGTAAATTGGTGATTAAGCCGCGATTGCAATTCTTTGTACTTTGCGTTGCTGAGAACGAGTTTTCGTTGCTTGCTCGATTTTGGTTTCAGAGAGTCGATCGCATTGAAAAGTTCACTCGTACTTTCTTTGGGAGGCTGGGCAGCCGTCTTTTTCGATTCAAGCGGATCCCAGTTGCTGGTGGTACCGTTGCGTCGCGTTGAATGCAAGGGTGCGACGCTTACTCTGCCCTTGTTCAAACTGCAATTGCAACGTAGGCGAGATTGGACGACGCGAAGAAATACATTGCCGGAACGTGCGACTGACATACGCGAAGCGAAGCGTCTTTTTGACAGCTGCTGCTGGAAAGAACAATTCCCAAAAACTCTCTTTGATTCGGCACTCCGCGCAACTCATCCTCTTTCAGCACTTCGTTTGCTTTGCAAATATGGATCGACGAGGTCAAAAGCGGTCTAGCCCATCAGAACGTTCACCTTCGCCGGAACGTCCTCGAGTGAAGCCAAAGGTTAGCAGCTCTTGATCCATTCATAGCTATTACGTGGTTCTGAACTCGATTCCAGCCTATATCAGCCAAGAAGTTGCAAGCTTTCACGATGGGAACATATCGAAAATCAGCATTCCAAAGACACAAAGAAGAAGCTGAACAAAAGAAAAAGGTGTGATGGGATACTTTACGGACCAGTGTGTGAGATACTTAGACCAGCTTTTTCCATTGCAGCAAGAGTCAGAAGAAGCGGCAAAAGTATATGCAGAAATCATTGCATCGTTCGAAGAACCTACGGAATATCGTTTGGGCACCTCATCCTTTGTAAAGTCTGGAACTTTGAATCCAACGGGTAATACGCATGTCAGCGATATACATACAATGGATACGTGTATGATAACGGGATATTGGTGTATAGCTGGAGAACAACCTGCTCCAAAGTCTGACTATGCACGGTCAAACCAGCCATCTGCTTCAAGACCAACATCGTCAATTTCTTCTCCACCTCCTCGTCCTTCTGCACACATATTCACGACATCATCTAAACCGCCTGCACCAAAGCCTAATTACAAACCTATGCCGTTCGTAAAGGCGGGAGAGGCTGCTCTGCCAAAATCTCAACCAAAGCTTCGAAAACTGCAAAATCGAATGCAAGACGATGAAGATGACGATGAAGACGATGTAAGCAACGGTTATCAGCATCCATTACACGAGTATTTACACGGTGTACTAGGCATTGGCAATGAAAGAGGCAAAAGCACAAAAGAAGCGAAATTTGGATACCTTTCTCCAGGAGATCAAAAAGTATGCATTAAATAGGAAGCCCGACTGTCGTAGGATTTGGATAGCTAAAACTTAAGTGTAGAGAGCAAGAAGATAGGGAGGATCGATTGCGCATGCGGCAACAAGCTCAAGCTCAAGCTCAAACAACATCCGCATATACCGACAGTGTACCATCCGCCCGAGACGCGTATCGTACGCCATCGGCTCCAGCGTCAACATGTATTCTTCTTGATCTCTCTCAACCATTGAAAGCATATCAGCTAATCGAAGTTTAGCAGTTCATGAAAACAGTGTGGGATCTTTCGACGTTGGGGATCCAACTACTACCAACTTGTACGTCGGTAACATTAGTCCTTCGGTATGTAGGCAGTATACTTGAATGTGTAACAATAATGTCCAAATAACAATGTGTATCCAGGTGAACGAGATAATGTTGTGTCAAGAGTTTGCAAAATACGGGCCTATCGCGTCGGTAAAGATTATGTGGCCGCGTACACAGGAAGAAATGGACAGGAAGCGGAATTGTGGTTTCGTGAGCTTCATGACCAGAAGCGACGCCGAGCAAGCGTTGAACAACCTTGATGGATATGTGTTTCATGGTCACGAAATGAAAGTCGGATGGAGCAAGGCCGTCCCATTACCTCCAAAACCTGTATTCGGTAAGTAGTAGGAAAGCTTTGTGAGTTGGTGTGAAAGTAGTATAATAATAGAGTTATTCGTTCGATCAGTATTGGAAAAATCAAAGCCTGCTTCTACTGGCTTACCATTCAACGCTGTTGTTGTCGATAAAGGCGGAGTGAGTTTATTTTACTATGTTACGTTCTCTACGGATACTGATGCGGAAACTGTTGTTAGATGTCCAAACCTCGGGCAGAAGTCCGTGTTGTAAAACCGCACAACATGCAGCAAGTCAAAATTATCCATCGGCTCGTGGAACGCGTCGCACGTCATGGTCCTGATTTTGAGGTACAAACCGGAAAAGAGCACTGACGTTCCTGTTTCTGACTCGGCTATGTAATTTAGGCAGTGATAATGGACCGCGAGAAAGGAAATCCCAAATTTCAATTTTTGTTTGACAACAAGGTAAACTTGTTTGTATATTCTTTGGTGCAAACGACGAATGACTTAATGGTTACCAGTCTGAGGAACATATTTACTATCGATGGCGGTTATATTCGATACTGCAAGGCGACACAAGGTCGCAGTGGCGCACTGAACCTTTTCAAATGTTTGAAGGCGGTGCGTGGTGGATCCCGCCAGAAGTGCCATTTGACGACGAGGTAAATATCCGTGCATCTATCCGAATGTTGTCTCGGTTTTGCTGAAAATGGGTGATGCAGGGTATGAATGACGTTTTGCTGGACACAGACGACGAAGAAAAGGAAAAGGCGCGAGGAATCGTTCCAAAGGGTGTCCTAGGCAAAGTAGCAAAGCAAAGATTCGAGATTATGGTTCGACAAGTGACGTTCCAACGAGGAACGATCGCGCGTGCTATGGAATTTGCCATAGACCACGCAGATGCAGCTGATGAAGTTATTGATATCCTAATAAGATCGCTTTTATTGCCCGAGACGTCCCTGGCTACGAAGCTTGCTAGACTTTACTTGGTATCTGATATTCTGCACAACAGCGGTGCGCACGTTGCAAACGCTTGGAAGTATCGCGTTGGGTAAGTCTCATTGAAGATAATTGGCGTACAAAGAGTAGATTATCTTACATATGACCCAGTCTCGAGAACCAATTACCAGCTGTATTTGAACACTTTAATGCCATATACCGATCGATAACGGCACGTCTTAAAGCGGAGCAAGTGAGGGTATGTCCATGAAGACATTGCTGACAGTTATCACGAAAATTCTAATCCGCAATGGCAGAGACATATATGCAACGTGCTATCCGCTTGGGAAAATTGGATGGTGTTTCCTAAACATCACATTGACAATCTAACCGAAATTTTTGTACGGAAAGACGCAATGCCATCTGAAGAGGATGCGCACGAAGAACGTAGCATACCAGGAAACCCTGCAGAGCAAGGAAAAGAGGAGACACCGGAGCAAGAAAAGGTACCATCAGAACCTCTTGACGGCGAACTTATCGAGGACGTTGACGGCGAGCCCATGGAGGATTTGGACGGTGAGCCCATGGAGGATTTGGACGGTGAGCCCATGGAAGATCTGGATGGTGAACCTATGGAAGACGAGCAGCAAGATAGTGAAGTAAAACCAGAGCAGATTGAAGATATGTTCGCATAATCATAATATCCAGAATGTACATGTACAATGAAATATACTAGAGGGGCGTCTGCTTACCTATGCTCGTGTTTGCAATTTCTAACCACATTTGCGCGATATTGATTGCAGTGAATGTTAGAGAATGGAGGTAATGTAGGCGGGCTTTGCACGTGTACACTCTGTGCACATTTTCAAATTGGATCTGGTTCCAACATCCTCCTACCTACGCGGGCCACTTGCTAAATCTTGAACCTGCTTTTTGATCGACTTGTCTATTGTTTCTTTCCACTTTACTTTTACGCACGTTTTATCTGTATGGGTAATAAAGAGTAATATTTCTCATGCTTATTTGAGATGAAATTGAAACAATTTGAAACGCGTCCTGAACGCAAAAGCAATTTAACCGTTTCTTGTGTTTACACGCACGGATCAGACCAGAAAAGATATCGATTAGTTGATTGTATCATCTTGTCCTACGCGGCGAACGACTGCTGCAAGTGATGATTCGTTAGAAATTATGTCATGGGTTCAAAGGAGGTGCAGATAGAGAAAGGGAAAATCGTTACTCCACCAAGAAGAGAAAAAGTGACCTGACCTAGCCCTGTGGATGGAAACGAACACGTAAAGTTTCCCATCACACACATTTTTGGCATCTTGACCCCTGTGCGTCCCCCTTTTCTTCACACCTCTACGCGGGAACTCTGCATATCTTGCCTTGGACAGTCCCCAACTCTCTGTTATTTGCTCAACTAGCAAAGGCAAGTACCGCACCCTTCGGGTCCCCGCATTGCCTTGCCTTGCAGCCGGCTTACTGCTGGTCGGGCGGGTGAAAAGAAAAAGCAGAGTGGGCCGACGCACAGAGACACGGCAGCAGCAGCAGAGTTATTATCAAGGTTTGGCTCCCAATGATGATGACGAACAAGCATCACGCGGGGGGATGAGAGAGTCCTCTCTTTTTTTTTCCTCCTTCGTACTGTACCCGTGGTACCACCCACTTTGCTTCCAGTTTTTTTGCTGTTGACGACGATGACGTTTTTGGCTATCTTATAAATACCTCACATCTCTGCCGCCGTTGGTGCGTCTGTGAGCTCTTCCACCTGCGGGCTGCTTCTTCTTCCTCTCTTCACTTGTTTGCATGAGCGATCTCAACTGGTGCACGTTCTGCGACAGTGCCATTGATGTCTTTTCAGTATATATTATCCACGATCTATTCCGGCTGTCCTTCTTCTAACAATTTATCATTATTTAAACAGGAATCTCTATATTGCAGTGAGCAATGTCTAAGGGCGGATGCACTTCGTAATCATCCTCTTTTGGGATACGACTGGCGTGAGTTGCGCGACTTTCCAAGATCTGCTGCTGCCGCCACGTCGTTGGGTTCAAGAGCATCGTCGTCAGCAACGGCGTCATCCATTTCCTCATCCTCTTCCTGCTCCTCCTCCTCATCTTGTCCAACGTTACCAGTATCCGACGTCCCATCGTTGAGCCGGTCCCCGAGCTTACTGTCATCATCGCCTGCTAGCAGCGTAAGCAGCCTATCGTCCGCTACCATCGCACCACCACCACCCTGTCCTCCACACAAGCAAGCCGTTTCACAGAATTATCATCACCACCACCGAACACCCTTATCATTTTACGATACCACCACAACCCATTTCTCATATACCTCATAGCCACCCATCTCCATTTTTCTTGTTTGGCTTTTGTACATTTTATTTTTGGTTGTAATCTGCAGTTTAGTTTTGTCCAAAAAAAGGAAAAGAATATATGGTTGTATATATACCAAGCATTTTGAACGGCATCATTTAGATCACAGACGATTTCAGTGTTTGTGATAAGACTGGGCGAGCGACTGGACACTGGTGCATTAGTTGCTTTGGACGGGATACTACGATAACTGCCGTGGTCACTGAGACGATGCAGGTGGCTATAGACGTCCTTGCAAGTGTGGATATCCTCATGCACTAAATCATCTTCCCGCAGGAATCTGTGCAACGTCGAAAGAGCAGGAGGACCATCTCATCATTTAGGACGAAAATCCTGGGCTCTCTATTCCTTCCGCATCCTCGCTCTTGCACGCTTGTAAAAAGTACTACTCCCTTAAAAAGCCAGATCTATAATATGGCCAGCACTTAAGTGTGACCTCTTAATACAAAAGCATGTTGCAATGAATGTAATAATGGCGGCTGCTGCTGCTGCTTATATTTGCTCGAGATGCATTGCGAGCAGCTAAAGCATATGCATCTTGCTATATTTATTTGACGTGTCGTTGGAAAGCGCCAAGGCTTCTATTTAGACTTTTGCTATCTAAAGAGATGCACATTGCACTGCTTACGGGCTCAATCGATAGCTCTCCCTTGCATTAGCCGCCTCAAACAGATGATGAAACATCGGAGGACACCACCATTTGGTTCGCGTGTGCTAACACATATCAATAACAAACATTTCCTTCTACTTGGAGTGTTCCAATTTCTCTCTCTTTCTTTTTTCTTTCTCTTCCTGGCGCATGATGGCTGGATACGGATCGATCGAATCGGCGGGAGCCACCCGGTTCCTGGCATACGACGCGATACGAAGCAACGGCAGCTGCAGCCAGGAGGCATCAGTTCGGATATCGATGATTGACGACGGTGCAGCACAGACAAGGTCTGCAACTATCAGCAGCAGCAGCAGTAGCAGCAGGAGAAGTGGAAGTAGATATTCGTCAGTTTACATTCCAAGGTAAGTTTGGTCCTGACTGCGTTTCTCGGATTTTTGAAAACATAACAATCGTACCCAATTAGCATATGCATTTCGATTTTCGTCGTCAGTTTGGATCTACAGCGATACATCAACATTGAGTTTATGGATACTGACGGGAAGTTCGAATTCATGTCTGGTAGCAAGTGAGTAAAATAACTTGTTGAATGACGATGTAGAGTCCTTCTAGTTGCTAACAACTGTCGCTGCAGGCCATCCCCGTCCTGGCTTGCGACGGTGTATCTACTGGGAATGTCAATTGCTATGCCGCAAGGTAATGTATACAAGCGAGACCAGAACTTTCTACATCGAAACAACAAATTTAACGTTTTGAATGTTACAAAAAATAAAGTCAGTCGATGTACATCGCGTGCGCGAAGCTGTGCCTCTGCTGCGGCCTTGATCACCTTTTTGTTTGGTACCTTGTACACGCACCTCGCGCAATCCATTTTCGAGGTATCTCTCGCCACTGCTCTCCGGGGAGCAGGTGCAGGGATGCTCATGACCACGGCTGTCACAGCGTGCCTGGAATATCAGTGTGGTCAGTTCTACTATGTACCTATGGTGGCGCACGTGGTAAGAAAAAGCGGGAGGCACTGTCTCATATTTCTCGCTCACTCATTCACTGGGTAAAAGGCATCAGCTATGTGCATATCAATAATGAGCGACCTTGCCGCAATGTTTCTATTATGCATATCGGTGGTCTACTGGAATGGAGTTGTAATATCATGCAGCGGCGGCGCAGGGGACAAGACAACGACGAGGCCGGCAAGGAGCCGGTACGATCTGACAGGCACGGTCATGCTGCTGCTTGCCAACGTGACGCTTATCGCTGCTACGGCGCGTGGCGAGGATGACTTGACAGATCCGTTTGCGCTCGTCACTCTCGGCGCCGATCTGAGTCTCCTGTTTATTTTTGGAGTCTATGAAAGGTTCAGCTGCTCGTCACCGTTTTTGGACAAACGTTTGTGGACGCATTGGACAGTAGCCGCTGCGTGTCTCATCAGCTTGACTTCCAACGCTGCGCCGCACCTCGCCGTCGTCGTATGGGATCTTGACGTCCTAGGAAGGTCGATTGGCAACGCTGTCGGCATTCTACTCACACTCATGGTGCTCGTTACACTCTTGTCGGATATGCCATTGCGAGGTACATATACTGTGAAGTGTGTACTTTTTGCTTGCTTGCCTGCTCACTGTATCGTTTATACAATGTAGATACTGCGACCATTGTTTGTACAATACACATTTTCCAATGTCTAGGCAGCCTGTATGGTCACACAATTGCATCCATGATTTTTGACAGCGAATATTTCGTGGATTGATACTCGATGTATTACAATTTTTTGCCGGCCTTTTCCGTTCTGCACTGTAAGATAAATAAAGATATCAAATGTTCTGTGTATACCATCCTTTGCGGTTCATGATCGCTGCTATAACGAGGTAAAATCAGTGGTATTCTGATATTTATTATAGCTGTACTTGCACTGGTGCCTTTGGCTGCACTTGCTGGCAGCAGCCATTGTTGGCTTCCTTTCAGTAAACGAATAAACGTCAACGTCGCGTCGTGGTTGCATCGTTGCCTGAGAAGGATTGCGTCGGTGGTTCCATTTCTCCGCTAAAGTTTTCATGCTCACTCGCGACAGCTTACGTCTGCATAATGTGGAGTAAAGCCTATTCTCGGTCATCAAGAAATATATCGCTTCTTCGAGCATTTACTGGTTCGTTTGAATAATGAATACTTCCAGTGCGGTATCCTCCTTCCAATGCTATCCCTTCATGCAATGCATTTCAACTGGTACACAAACATGCGAGCGTGCTTGTCTCACTTAACATCCAGAGAAAGCGCTTGTTAACTCCTGGCATCCGCAGCCTTGCACCTCAGTAGCGTGCTTATAGAAAGAAGCTTTTCTGTCGCAGCAGCAGCAGCAACGATGCAAATCGAGACTGGAGGAGAGGGCGCGAAATAAAATGGTGACGGTGGACGACGTGTGAGGTCAGGTGAGGTTATTTGCTGAAGCGGCCATGGGAAAATGTATGTGGTGCTCTACGCATACAAGCTTCAAACAGAGCAACAACGACAACAGCGTTTGTTACCAAAAGGTTGCCAAAGAACAATACATGGATTGTGAGCTCCTCAGGCCAGATGGATAGATATACGTAACAACAATATACTCTAGGTTGTGGGCCGATGGGACGAGCCGCAGCAAATTACTTTTAAAATGGGTTGGAGAACGCGAGTTGCTGGAACAGGTGATGGGAACAAGACGAAAAAGTGACACAGTTGATTGAAATTTTTGTCGTCGCCTGTATATAAAAACCGGCACGCGACTGCCCTCGCTTCCCTTTTTTCTTCTTCTTGTTTTTTATACTTGCTTTACTCCTTTCTTTCCTAACAAGACAGGATGGGTAACGTATTAGCATGAACAACGGTCCGTGCTCATATAAAATTAAAACTCACGTTATATCTGGGTTCGCCGCTTGAACCGGCTCCCACTGTCTGTAACGCATAGTGGTAAGTGTAAAGAAAGACCGCACGCGTCTCCTCCCAAGGCGTATATCGTTAACGCTCCCTTTATGTAGAATTTTACAATCGAAGAGATTCGTAGTTTGATGGTACGTACACTAGAGCGCGGGGCTTTTTTAGTCTCGTGTTGTCTTGCGTGTGTGAGAAAAAAAAAATATGATGATTGACGGGTTTTTTGCCAAATACTAGAACCGGACTACAAATGTCCGCAACATGTCTGTGATTGCCCATGTAGACCATGGCAAGTCTACCTTGACGGACTCTCTAGTCTCCAAAGCTGGCATTATCTCTGCCGGACGCGCTGGTGACATGCGCTTTACCGATACCCGCCAAGATGAGCAAGACCGTGGCATTACAATCAAGTCAACTGCTATTTCCATGTACTTTGAGCTTGCAAGTCCAGAAGATATCAAGGAAATCAAATTCCAAAAGACCGAAGGCCATGAGTTCTTGATCAACCTCATTGACTCTCCCGGCCACGTCGACTTTTCGTCTGAAGTCACTGCTGCGCTGCGGGTCACAGACGGCGCCCTCGTTGTCGTGGACTGTATCGAGGGCGTCTGCGTCCAAACAGAGACAGTCCTGCGACAAGCTCTCACGGAGCGTATCAAACCTGTACTGGTCATCAACAAGATCGACCGTGCCCTCCTGGAGCTGCAGCTCGAAAAGGAGGAACTGTATAATGTAAGTCATCATCCATAGCCTGCGCTGTCCACAGATGGACCACGTCAAATAACACACGCATCAATTAGACTTTTGCACGTACTATTGAATCTGTCAATGTTATTATTTCAACGTACCTCGACGAGGCTCTCGGTGACGTCCAAGTGTACCCAGAAAGAGGCACCGTCGCGTTTGCATCTGGTCTGCACGGATGGGGCTTCACTCTACGACAATTTGCTATTCGTTACTCTAAAAAGTTTGGTGTTCCTCAAGATAAACTCATGCAAAGATTATGGGGTGAGAACTACTTCAACCCAAAGACCAAAAAGTGGTCAACCAAGAGCACCGATGCGGACGGCAAACCGCTGGAACGGGCCTTTAACATGTTCGTACTGGACCCCATCTACCGTCTGTTTGATGCCATCATGAACTTCAAGAAGGATCAGATCCCGACGCTTCTCGAGAAGCTAAATATCCAGCTCAAGTCAGAAGAGAAAGACCTCGAGGGCAAGCAACTCATGAAGGTGGTCATGCGCAAGTTCTTACCATGCGGCGATGCACTTTTGGAAATGATCTGTATTCATCTCCCGTCGCCTGTCACTGCTCAGCGCTACCGTGTACCTAACCTGTATGAGGGTCCCTTGGATGACGAGTGCGCAACTGGCATTCGTAACTGCGACCCCAATGCACCGCTTATGCTTTACGTTTCCAAGATGGTGCCCACATCAGATAAGGGTCGTTTCTACGCCTTTGGCCGTGTCTTCTCCGGTACAGCCCGTGCTGGACAAAAGGTGCGCATCATGGGCCCCAACTATCAGCCTGGCTCCAAGAACGATCTGGCTATAAAGTCCATTCAGCGAACCGTCCTCATGATGGGTCGCACCGTCGAAGCTATCGAAGACTGCCCTGCTGGCAACATTGTCGGTCTCGTTGGTGTTGACCAGTTCTTGGTCAAGTCCGGTACCATCTCCACCTCTGAAGTGGCACACAACATGAAGGTCATGAAGTTCTCCGTCTCCCCGGTCGTCCAGGTCGCTGTCGATGTCAAGAACGCGAACGATCTGCCCAAGTTGGTCGATGGTCTGAAGCGGCTTGCTAAATCTGATCCTTGCGTCCTGACTTACACATCCGACTCCGGCGAACACATTGTCGCTGGTGCCGGTGAGCTTCACCTGGAGATTATTCTGAAGGATCTCGAAGAGGACCACGCACAGGTTCCCATCAAGACAGGTGACCCCGTCGTACAGTACCGCGAGACCGTCACTGCCCGATCGTCCATCGACTGTTTGTCAAAGTCACCAAACAAGCATAACCGTCTGTACATGCGCGCAGAACCTCTCGACGAGGAACTGTCGAACGAAATCGATGCTGGAAAGATCGGCCCCAGAGACGATTTCAAGGCGCGTGCTCGCGACCTTGCCGAGAAGTACGGATGGGACTTGACAGAAGCTCGCAAGATCTGGTGCTTTGGTCCAGACAGCACCGGCCCCAACGTGCTTGTCGACACGACCAAGGCTGTCCAGTACCTCAACGAAATCAAGGACTCGTTCGTCGCAGCCTTCCAGTGGGCTACCAAGGAAGGACCGCTATGCGATGAAAACTTGCGCGGATGCCGCTTCAACATTCTGGATGTCACCTTGCACACCGACGCTATCCACCGAGGCGGTGGCCAGATCATGCCAACCGCGCGCCGTGTCATCTTTGCATCGACCCTGACTGCAAAGCCGGCTATCCAGGAACCCATTTACCTCGTCGAAATCCAGTGTCCAGAAAGCGCCATCGGCGGTATCTACAGCGTACTCAACCGTCGCCGCGGTGTCGTCTTCTCTGAAGAACAGCGTCCGGGAACCCCCATGATGACCATCAAGGCTCACTTGCCTGTCAATGAATCCTTTGGCTTCACTCCAGATCTGCGAAGTGCGACCGGAGGCCAGGCCTTCCCACAAGTAAGTTTTACTTGAGAGATTATGTGAAGGCGATACTAACATTTGGATGCTTTTTTGTATAGGCTGTCCTTGATCACTGGTCACCCATGTCCGGCGATCCTTTGACTCCTGGTAACAAGGGTGAGTTGTTTAAACATGAGTTGCTTGGTGTATTTTTCTATTTACTAAATGAGTTCACTTAGTGTACGACATTGTCCGCAATGTCCGCAAGAGAAAGGGTCTCGTGGAAGATATCCCTGGACTCGACAAGTACTACGATAAGATGTAAAAAGACTTGAACGTTACTTCTGTTGGGACGAATAAATTTCAAAAGTTTATTCTTTGCGATCTGTAGTTACATAACATTGTGGAAATGATGGGAAGTATAACTGGTTCACAGAGAGTATTTCTACCTCCTTAATAATAGTGTTCAGTTTGGAAGAAGGTTCTTCTCTTAGCAAAGCATCAATGACACACGGGGTCCACTTATACTTCAGTGCCTGGAGCTATTAAGGTTACCTGGAATGTCTGTAGGTAGTATGCAGAAAACTCTTTGCTTTGTTTTGGCATTTCCTGTGGTTCCGCGTGGATGTTTGATAGCACACAATTGCTTTCCTTCCCATCCAGGTAAGTATTCTTTGTGTCGCTGCATTGAATTGGAACGCCAGCAACGTCTAAATTAATGCTAGTACGACCTGTAAGCATCGTCAGATTAGATTCGAAGAGGAAGTCCTATTATTCCGTTAAACTTACCGAAATATGTACTTGATTTTCATCTTCGCTGGAAAACGTATTATAGGTGATCATCTTCCTTTGCCGTAAGCCATCGGCTTGCTCTTGCGGACAAAATTTGGACGTCTCGGTTGATTTGTAAGGGAAGTCCATGTTCTTGACAACTTTGGGGAATTATTACGGACAGAAGGAGAGAAAGCTCGGACACGAACGGAGCAGTCTTCATAGTACGTCCGTATTCCTTCGAAGATAACACGACCCAACAGTCAAACTTCTAGACGATTTATAACGTCAGAAGCTAGTAAAATCGTGTAGCATTATTCATCCTTACTCACCACACGCTCGCTTCGTGTATTCCTTTACATTTTGAACATTAGAGTGTGATTGCTTCAGTGCTTGTTAATGCATACTTGAGTACGTACTGGTTTGAACCTTTAGAACGATATCTCTATTCGTTGCAGCAAGGTGTGATAATGAGAAGCAGCTTACAAGTTTTATTAAAGAAAATGTTGGAGAAATCAGGTGATTATGTTTGTTTCGCATAAATGCTTATAAAAACCAGTTTTATGACGACAAAGCGATATGCGTGACGAAAAACTAAGAGTACACACAAGATTACCCGACTTGAATCACTAATTTTTGCTGAAGAAAGTTGATCTCATATACGATGGCGAATGAACTCCAGCCTTCCTATCCGCAGAAATGCATAAGGACTGCTGCTGCAACGGATGTGAAACCTTTAGGGCGCACCTTCGAAACTCAGCACGCGTCGCCAGATATCTCGGCCGTCTACGCCCAGCGAAGTAGGCGCTCTTATACTCATCCCTCCCGCTCATGGCACAAACGCTCTCGGCACAGGAAGTTTTCGAGCTGCACAAGGCTGCAGTAACTCGGGACTTTGTTGCGAAACCACGACTTGGTAAATGTCACACACGCATTCGTCGAAACATAATTGAAACTAAGTTTTCCACCGCACCCCAGATTACAGAACAGTTACCGGTGTCAATGGTCCCTTGGTCATTCTTGATAATGTCAAGGTATGTACGCAACTATCAACTGCAACTTTTTCTTTCCGGTTACTGAGTTGCTGCTCTATTTAGTTTCCCAAGTTTTCTGAAATCGTCAACTTGACGTTGCCCGACGGTTCCGTTCGTGCAGGTCAAGTTCTCGAAGTCCAGGGCAAGAAAGCCGTCGTTCAAGTATGTAACGAAGAAAAGAAACAGATTCCTAAAGAAGACTCGAATATTTACGGAACGTACGCGTGCACTCGCTGTTTCCTACATGTGAAACGATTTAGGTTTTCGAAGGTACCTCCGGTATCGATGCAAAGCAGACGCACGTCACCTTCACGGGCGACACGCTCCGGATCCCTGTATCTGAAGACATGTTGGGTCGTGTCTTTAACGGTTCCGGTAAACCCATCGATAAGGGTCCCAAAGTGTTCGCAGAGGACTACCTCGATGTCAACGGCAAGTTGAAAATGATTTTGCAGGTGCAATTTCGAAAATATATGCTGATTCTTCATGTCCATCAACAGGTTCGCCCATCAACCCTTTCTCCCGTATTTACCCTGAAGAAATGATCCAGACCGGTATCTCGGCCATTGATACCATGAATTCCATTGCCCGTGGTCAGAAAATCCCCATTTTCTCGGCTGCCGGTCTCCCACACAACGAAATCGCTGCTCAGATCTGTCGTCAAGCTGGTCTGGTTAAGAAGCTTGGCCCCACCAAGGACGTCCACGATGGTCACGAAGACAACTTCTCCATCGTTTTCGGTGCTATGGGTGTCAACATGGAAACCGCCCGCTTCTTCAAGCAAGATTTCGAAGAGAACGGCTCCATGGAACGTGTCACTCTCTTCTTGAACTTGGCCAATGATCCTACGCAAGTATATCCTTTGTCATCACGTTGCTTATAGAAGAACTTACCGTTAACAATTTAATACAGGATCGAACGTATCATTACTCCACGTTTGGCATTGACCACTGCCGAGTACTATGCCTACCAGCTTGAAAAGCATGTCTTGGTTATCTTGACCGATATGAGTTCATATGCTGATGCTTTGCGTGAAGTCTCTGCTGCTCGCGAAGAAGTGCCTGGTCGTCGTGGTTACCCTGGTTACATGTACACTGACCTGTCAACCATCTACGAACGTGCCGGTCGTGTAGAAGGCCGCAACGGTTCCATTACCCAGATTCCCATTCTCACCATGCCCAACGATGGTAAAGCAATCGAAAATATTGCAAAGTGCACATTGATTTTGTTTGAACTCAACGTATATCTATGCTAGATATCACTCACCCTATTCCAGATTTGACTGGATACATTACCGAGGGTCAGATCTTCGTTGATCGTCAACTTTACCACCGTCAGATCTACCCGCCCATTAACGTTCTTCCCTCGCTTTCCCGTCTTATGAAATCAGCTATCGGTGAAGGCATGACACGCAAGGACCACGGCGATGTATCCAACCAGTTGTACGCCAAGTATGCTATTGGTCGCGACGCTGCAGCCATGAAAGCTGTCGTTGGTGAAGAAGCATTGAACCAGGAGGATAAATTGTCTCTCGAGTTCTTGGAGAAGTTTGAGAGAACCTTCATTGCGCAGGGACCCTACGAATCAAGAACCATTTACGACTCGCTCGACTTGGCATGGTCATTGCTCCGTATCTTCCCCAAGGAACTCTTGAACCGTATCCCACAGAAGGTGCTTGCCGAATACTACCAGCGTGACCGCAAGGGCAAGCGCTCCAAGGGAGTTTTTGATACCGCCGATGAAGAGCAGGATGAGTAGATAAAAGAGAGAGAGAAAAACAAGTGGATTAAAGATCATCACCCCCCAAAAGATTTGGCATTATTCGCCGAGAAACAAATTCCCCTCTTCATCTGTTGCTTTTAGGTTCAATTAAAAACGTAGCAAGAAAACGTTTGTTGTTGTAGTGTAGCATGTGCGCATGTTGTGTTTGTATTCCCTTTGGACTCCTGATGTGTCAAAAAGGCTGCCACATTAAATCTTGTAAAGTGGCTGTCGCTATTATTTCTTGGTAAATTCCATCTCTCTCCCTGTGCTCGTCTGTCCATCCATCCATCCATGTCAATATTGACAATGTGACGGGGGAGATGATCGTCGAAAGAGAAAAGGGGGCGGGCAGGAATTGTCACACCGTTTTCTTAGGCGAATTGTCGTGCCATCTAGCTGTTGGATGTATAGTTTAGACTGGGCAGAAGCATGCTAGCCGGCCGGAAAACACTGCGGCTGCTGAACCGTGTGTTACAATTCCAATAGTATGAAACCTTTAATATTCTCTTCTAACATATGCTTGCACATGTAGGGCCACTCCCAGACATAAAAGTTTTCCTTTGTAGACAAGGACAGAGATAAAGGGAGCAGCGTTAAGGAGAGAGAGGTGCGCTTGTCTTTATTTTATTCCTTTCATTGGTCTTCCCCTGGCCAGAGCGCGTCGTGTGGCCTTCAAGCCCTTAATTTGTGTTACGGGAAATCCCATTGTTGTGGCGACTTGTACTCCCCGAAGGCTATTAGTTGCAAAATCGAAACCGAAATGAACGACGACGGAAATGGGATAATGTGTGTGCCACATCACCATCGTCCCGTCGTCGTCGTTCATCTTCCTTTTCTCTTTTATTCTTTCCATTTCTCCTTCCCACCTGCTAGCATACACACAAAATCAAATCGATACATGCCAATCAGCTCGGCCGCGCCGCGTTCACCTTCTGCTGCTTCCACTGCAAACAATAACAGCAGCAGCAACACCACTGCCGCAAGCAAACGGAGCAGCATTTCATCCACAACCAGCAACCGTTCGAGTCTAAAAAGAATTCCCACAGCGCCGTTGCCCAAGTTCGATCATGTCAAGAGCAAGGTCGGCAGTCTAGATAACATCCACTATAAGCGGCGTTCATCAACGCGAAGTCGAAGCAGTAATGGTACATCTACCAGCGGCAGGAACAGCACCGCAAGCGAGCAGTCGATTAAAGAAGGTAATAGCAGCAAAAGAAGCAGTATCTCTAGTAACGGCGCAAGCAAGAGTGCAACAACGACGCGTAGCAGCATCGTGACCTACAAACTGCCCGATTTCAGCAACGTAAAGTCCAAAGTAGGCAGTCTGGATAACATCAAGCATAAACCTGGCGGTGGGCAAGCAAAGATTTTCCACCAGGAGCTCAAGGTTGAAGCCAAGTCCAAGGTCGGCAGCCGCGACAATATCAAGCACAAGCCTGGAGGCGGCAACGTCAAGGTCTTCCACGAGCAGCCCAAGATCCAAGCCAAGTCCAAGGTCGGTAGCCTTGATAACATTAAACATAAACCTGGCGGCGGCAACGTTAAAGTCTTCCACGAACCGCCAAAGGTTGAGGCCAAGTCCAAAGTGGGAAGCTTGGATTATGTTAAGAAAGAGAAAATGAAGAAGAGTCGTAATACGAATGACGGTGCTGAGGAGAAAGAAGAAAAAGAAAAGATTAATAACGTCGAGAATGGTACCTGCAAGCCGGACATTGATGCTTCCTCTGAAAGGTAAGGCGAAAAGCTTTTGGACCTAAAATTCAGTGAAGATGTATTGGCAAGATGATGATGCTGGAAGCGGGAAGAAGATGATTTACCTTTTTTTCCAACTTTTTCATATAGACGAAGCAACAATGACGAAAAACCTCTTGCCAGCTGAAAGCTCTCCTTTCCAGCAGATATACATTTAGCTAAACATATGTCTGGCTTTATGAAAATATATGGCATTCGCATATATTTATATCCTATCACCCTTACACATACATGTCGTGCTGTTTGCTCACGCACCATGTCGGGCTCGCGGCGACATTACACATAGTCTATGTATACGTACTATAACCCCTGGCCATCTTTCGCGTTCACTAATTGTCGATAAATATTTCTCATCCTCATACATCAAATAAACTGCATGAATTATAACCAGACATTGCTGTATCTGGCATAACATTGATACGATACATTGGAGTATTCTACATAAACATTATCTACTACAATATACTCTAGCTGCTGCTGCTATCACTTTGTCCAACAAACGTTCGCCAATTCGAAAATGTCCGTTGAGCCACTTGCTCGAGTGACCATTGACGGGCCTCTGCAACTATCTTTGCGATCTCTATCATCTTTTCATCTAGACCGAGCGGGCTATTCAGGTCCGATTCAATCAAGAGTCGGTCTTCGGGCACAGAGCAGATCAACTGGGCTAGTTTCTCCTTCTTGAGTCGTCCGTTGATGGCCACGGAAAACGAGACATACACCAAAAAACCTTTCAGTTGCATGAACTGGCTGATAGTACCGGGCGACCCGCCGTACGAATGGATGCAAACTCGCACGCGATCTGCTGCTGCTGCTGCTGCTGCTTTTGCTTTGTTCGCCGCTGCCGCCGCATTGCTGCTGCGTTGCAGCAACGTCAGGAGATGGCCCTGGCTCTGGACGCAATGGATACTGACTGCTCGTTTGAATTCACGCGCCAAATCGAGCTGTGCCTGCAATATCTCGAGCTGGTGCTCTACTGTGCATTGGACCGTTGTCGGCTTGACACCGTGCCACTCGATAGCACCGCCGGGCAGCAATCGAGCTGCTCTGTCCAGACCCACTTCGCCAACCAGAGCTTGCCGATGATTTTGTAGATATTCCCTGAGTTCACTGTACCATGCATCGAATTCGACGGGTGGAGGCAGTTGCTTGATCATCTCTGTCTTTTCTTCTGGTATCCGTGCTTGCAGTACAGCGTCATAGAATGCCTCTTTTCCTTGGAGCTCACTCTGGTTTGGCGCCTTGACACGGTACGTGAACCACGGGTGAACGCCAAAACATGGGACGCACTTGTACTTGTTCTCGCCGCTGCACACTCGAGAAACCGTGCCCCAGTCATCTTGCCGCACGCCCATGACAGTGAGGTGAGCTGTCTTTAGCCTTGCAATGACAGAGAGATTCTCGAGATCGTCGTGTGGATGGCAGTGAGCATCGCACAGTTGGGTATATAGTTTGTCAAAGTTATCTATGACGCCGCCGTCTACCATGATGGTATAGATAGATAGGTAGATATATGTACAGTTTTTATTGCTTGCTCGGTGCAAAACCCACGCGACGTTGCTGGCCGTCGTAAACCGATACAAAACTCTCTAGAAACTTTTGTCCTAAAATGAACTCGTAGCCATCCAGTGGCTCGCCTACGAAATACATGGGGCATGTGTTCGCGTCTGCACCCCAGTAAAATGCTTGCCACGAAGGAACTGTGTACTGCTCTGGTCCCCACTCGAGCCGCACATTGTTGCCCAGCTGGAAAATGATCTTGGGAAGGTTTTTGATATTCTTGCACGGTACCGCGTACAGACCCAAAGTATCATTGTACTGCGCTTGAGGGATCTGCTTCGCCATCGCTTCGGCAGCCTTGACCTGCACGACTACCATCGTCGTGCCCGTATCGACAATGCCCTCGCCACCAACTTGGATGGATGCGTTTTGTATAGTGATCGTGTCCATGCTAATTGCCCAATAGTTCTAAATATCACGGACGTCAATATCTTCGACTCATTGAAATTAATGAAGTATTGGAGGACTTACACTTAGTGAACTGTTTTGCCGCATACTTGACCATTGTATCTCTCCATTGTACGTGTCTTGAGATGGAAAACCGCCCAAAGTGAGCTGCCCACCGACTGTATCAATGTCCTCAGGCACTCTGATGGGTTTAAAGTAAACGCTAAAAACATTCTGTGGCACGAGCTTTTGGGCAACAAGATTTTCCATTGGATTGAGGAGCTGTTTGTGCTCTAAAAGTTGAAATCATCGTTCGTTAGTTATCTATTCATTTGTTCTTAAGAGAATGGGGTCAGTGTGCACTTGCCTGTGTTGTAATCCTTGGTTGCTTGACTCGGCGCGAAGCCGATAATGCCATCTAACACAAAATGATTCATAGGTCAGTGAAAGAAAACTAGTATGTCGCAAAATAAGTTCTTACTGATTCCATCAGAAAGTAAATGTGCTTCGACCCGCATGGCAACACCGATGGATTGATTTTGAACCTTGACCTTGACAGTCTCGGATGCATCGAAAAATGAGACGGTGTCCTGCATCACATGTCCCTGTATTTTGCCTGATCCATACTCAACAGCCAGGTCATTTTTGACACGCACAAAACTGCTTGATTTTGAGGGTGCGTATTGCTCCGTTGCACCCGGACACGATGATTGCTTGCAGTCTTTATCAGGAATCCACAGTACCGGCGAGCCTTTTAAAAACAAAAATCAATACAACATCAAGCCTTTCATTCTATATCTCGTACCTGTATCGAAAATGACCTTGAATGATAGTGGAGGCGTACCGCTGTAAAAGTCAAAATGCCACGTTTGTTAAACTCTAAAAACTGGAAGAAGAACCTTGCAATAATATATTCGTCACTCACACGCCTAATGTAATTGCATACTATATACGTGTTAACGATCCCCGTTCGTATATCTTACACACAAAAGTAGTTGTAAAACTTACACTCCATAAATCGTTTACCATCTTGCTCGCGCTGGCACCGCTGCTAGACCTAGCAGGCGGTGCAGTGTTGCTTGGGACTGCATCCAGACGGCCCAAGTGTCCTGTTGGTTTCTTTTGAACATCATCGAACCGCGGCCCGCCGCCTTCACCGACCGTCAAAGGCCCGAGAAGATGCGCGACAGTGTCTCCGAGCGGCTGCAATAGTTCTTGAAGCAGAGACTTTTCGACTTGCCGATGCATGTCCAGAGTGATAGGAGTAACAGCCGCGTGCATGGATGATGGTGCTAAGATACAAGCAAAGAGAATAGTAGTATGAACCCGCATACTTTTAAAATGACAGTGTAAAAAGAAACAAGAATGTAGTGAAACGGCATCCTGAACGTCGAAATAAATATATAGATGTAACCGCTAGATAGATATGTATGCACGTTGATGATTGACGACCTCTACCTCCTTATTGCAGTGTCTTAATGATTCGGACTTACTTTCTGCAGAGTCATTATCTGCTTTGCATCTACACTAATAAGTTCGTACTAGGATAATTGATCGCCTACTGCATCTCCTTTGCACCGCTTATTACATAACGCCTTGGATCCTCATTTAGGAACGTAATGGTACGACGACGTTTGCTGGTCTTTGGATACACTATTTGTTGGTTTTATTATGCCATTCTTCGTGAGAGAGCGATGAAAAATCACGTATGTAGAAATGCGAGTACAGAGCACGTAAGAATGTATCTGCTGTTACATTCTGTGATCCACAAGCTGAACTCCAAAGACGCTAGCTGTAAATACAGTCATGGAGCCCGCCTTTCGAAGTTTTTGGAGCATGTGTTGTACGTCCTTCTTCCACGAAATCATGCTTCCGAATTTGGCGTCAATGTTTATATTTACTTTTTTTCTGTGTACATATCAGCAGATAACCTTGCATAAACAAGGAACTGACTATCAAAAGAGTGGAGAGAACGGACACTTTCCCGCCAAGCCCTTGGACAAAATTACTAGCATATGACAACCGTACCACCATAGTCTTTTGAATGGCTAGGCTTCTGTATTTAGAAAAAGGTTGGACAAACGGTAAATTGCAAGTGGTCGCTAAATACACAAAATATACAGGTACAAGTAGATGGAGCGCATGAGAGAAGGAGGGTGTAGATGAGTGAATTGCGGAGGAGAATTGGTATTATGGATGCAGGGTTGGCTGTTTTTGCTTTAGAATGCTGCTAGCTATCTAGCTAGCTTCTTCTTCGCTGCGGTTGCTGCAAGTATGCGCTGATGCGCTGGTCGGTAATAACTTTGCGGTTGAGAGGATGTCTGTTCGCTTCAGGAGGAGATGAAAGTCGAGGGACGTTTTCTAGATTACTTTCAAGAGGCGATCTGGAACGTCGCCGTGATCGATGCTGGTGCTGCGCGTAGCTGTTGCCGCTGCTACCACTGCTGTTGTTGTTGTGATGAAGAATATTCGATGATGAACGTCGCCTATCGTCGTAGCGCGAGGGTCTCGTTGGAGAATGACTTGAGATGCTTGTATCGGACGGATACTGGTCAACTGGCGTGATGCAAAAATAGTCCTCTTGCAGTCTGTTGGTGTTGTGGTGTGAATGCATGCTGTTTGGCGTCTTGGACCCGGATTCGATCATCATGCTTTCATCCAGAGTTACCGACGAAGTGCGCGAATTGCGAAGCATATTATTTGCTCCAAACGTATTGCCTGAACCTTGACTTGTCCGTCGGGTGCGGTGTTGAGAGGATGCAAAAGGGCGCGAAGGTGGGACAAGCTCTTCTTCCTCGTAATAGTCGCCTCCTCGTCGGTACCGCTGCGGTGGTGGTAATGGATGGTTCATGCCATACACGGCATGGTGATCGTCTTCGTCTTTCATGGGTATCCAGGCGTGCTGCTCATCAAGCATGGCAGCTTCACGCCAGGGCTCGAGGGCATCAAACGACTGCTGTGTAGCCACTGACGAGTGCCGCTGATATGCAGAGACGGAATTCGATTTGCGTTTCTCGGTGGTAACAGATAACATAGCCGACGATGCTGCTGTTTTCCTTTTCGTCGGCTGTGTTTCCCATTCAGGCAGAAACGATATAACCCACAAAAGGGTGGCGAGACCGCTGCAACCGAGGCCAATAACGAGAAGGATAAAGTCGATGCCGTAAGAGACCTTGCTGCATCGTCCTCCCAAATTATTGCATGCTGACTGTATATGAGTTATGTATTCGTGATACGTGTAACCAAACACAAGTGCAACAAGTACCACGCAGGCCGTGGTCATACCAGCGCTCGTCAAGTCGAGCCACACCCATCTCTGTAGTCGCTGGCCTGCAATTCCAAAGAATATCGCTAAACTTCCAAATGCGGTCGATAATAGGAGCGGAATAAGCGGGATAAGTGTCGCGTTTCGAGGCGGTTGCGGAATGGCGGTGTTGTTTGTTGTAGCGGCTTCCAGAACGGCGGGTGCGTCTATTATAAAAACAGTGGGTGAGTTAATCCCGAAGGAGCATCAAGAACCAGGGACAAAGGGGAGGAGAAGGTGGGGGAATGGCGGCGGAAGGGGAGGGGCGGGGGTGTTTGTTGCTGTTGAGGAGGAGGAGAAGCATTACCGAGAGTGTAAGTCAACTCGTGCGAGGTACAGGTGCAATTCAGGGCGTATACAAAACAGTGCCGCCAAAGACCGAACGAGACTGTATCCGGTAGAACCTCGTTGCTGGAGATATTCCGTAACATATTGACCTGCAAGAATGAAATCTGTGTGCGCGCAGAACAGTCGTCGATGGCATCATTTGTCTCGAGCCAGCTTCCAAAGGCGATGGCCAAGGCTGCAAAGAATATAAGCAGGTTGCGAACGCCCGGCACGAGCACACGATGGACAAAAGGCGAGGATGTCGACTCGCGCTTTTTGAACATGTGAACAGTAGTTAAAGACCGCGGAGGGCAAGTGAGAAGGAAGAGGAAGGAAGGAAGACGACGAGAGAGAAGAGAAAGGGTAGCACCTGGATCTCGAATTTGAGAACAGCACATTAAAAAATGTCGCGAACCCCGCAAAAGGTACCTGGAACATAGCCGTTGAAATTCAAGGGATCGACGTTCGAGACACACAATGATAAATAATATAATTTTGCACAGTTGGACACCGCTGTGATAGGCAGCCTTTCTGTGTATCCAGGTAACCTCTTTTATTTTGCCTTTTCGCGTTTTGTTTACTTCCCTTTTCATCTCCTCCTGTTTACCACTTCTTTCATTTTATATTTTGCATCAACAACGACCTTATCTGCAGAGCCATTGAAACAAGTCGCATACAACCTCCAGGTGTGCACTGAAAGGTTTCAGCAGATACATAATAGAAGAATGTAGTGATAAAGAAAGGAAGAAAGAACGTATATAGTAGCAAGAGAAGCAGCGCATGCTCTTTTTAAATGTTGGTATCGTCAACAACAGTTTGTTTTCGTCGAATTCATGCATAATACAAGTCTGGCAAAAATCGGTTTGTACGCACAAATTTTCAGAACACAAATGTACACAAAGGATCAGCACAAAAGAAAAATCCTATAAATTCCTTCATCGCTTTATGAGTAATTTGAATTCTTCAAAATCAATGTAACCGTCTCTATTCAAGTCTGCTTCTATCATCATGTCCTTGATTTCTTCAGGCGTCAGGTTTTCCCCGAGCACGAGCATAACCTGCTCCAACTCGGTTTGACTTATTCGTCCATCCCGGTTCTTGTCAAAACACGCAAACAGTTCTGCGTCGTCGTCTCCGTCCTCGTATATTGCTTGATCCGGTTTTTCGTCCTCTAACGGCATATGCCGTACCATGGCTGATACAAACTCTTCAAAGTCAATGACGCTGTCGTGATTGAGATCAACTGACTCGGCAATCGACTCGATCTCGCGAGGGTCGGACGCAATATTCAGGTTCGAGATTATATCCTTGAACTGGGATATACCAATGCACCCGCTATTTTGTATATCGAATAGACCGAATGCTTTGGCGTACATCAGTATAACGTGTATCCGACATGTATACCCTTATCTACCTTGCGCTAAGGAATCTAACTCTTGCGGGCTCAGATCGTACCGCGATATTAACATGTGACGACGGTTAAGTGTTGGTGTAGAAAGAGATACAGGTGGCGTTGAGTGTAGCATTGCAGTGGCAGGCAGCGTTGGGATATGTGTTGGAACGAAAATAAAGAGGTAGGAGAGAGGAAGAAGAAGGCGAAAATTATCAGAGGGTATGGAGGACAGCGGCAAAAGAAGAAGCTTCTGTTATATACGCTGGGTTGCACAACAATGATTCCTTTTGGGCAATGGATTCCATGCTAAGTTTTTCCAACAACGAAAACAAAACCTCCGCATAGATACCAGCATGTTGCCAAAGGGGAGGGGGGCTGAATCTAACATCAATCAGGCAACCAATATATCCACAGCGAAACCCGGTAATCTTCGCAGCAGAAGAAACGACAGAATGTCTAACTCAGCTATTATCGAAAAGGAAGCTTCCAATGGAACAGCTTGGCAACTGTGCACATGTGGCATTCATTCGCCGATGCTATCATTTTTATGATGCTTACAAAAGAATCTGCGAACGGAATATCGGTGGTGATGATGATGGTGATGATGCTTTTCGCACGACGGGGAAGTAGGGGATGCGGGGGTTTCTGGCGGTTGTACGCCCATCATGACAGAGAACTCGTTAAAGTCGATCACTCCGTCCTTGTCCTTGTCAGCCTCTTGGATCATTCGATTCGCTTCTTCTTTGGAAACTTTGTCGCCCAGCTTTTCCATCATTGCATATAGCTCCGTCGCATTGATCACGCCATCGCCGTCGTGGTCAAATGCATCAAATGCTTCTTTCAACTCTTGCTGCTTCTTTGTCAATCGATGCGGATTCGACAGTGTAGGCCGCATGATCCTTGCAAACTCTGCAAACGACAGGTTTCCATTCTCGTCTGTCTGAACACCCTTCAGCTACATAGCAAACAATTGTTACACTCCTGAATAAATTACCATGACAACAACAACAAACAATGCGCCCTTTATTTTATTACCATGGACGACACGGCCGTAGGGTCAGTAATGCCGGCAGATTGAAGCATTTCCTCGAGATCTTGAGGAGTCACTTTGCCATCCTTGTCATGGTCGAACCCGTCAAATAGCTCTTGCAGTTCAAGGCGGTGTCGAGTGCTCAGGAAGTGAAGGCCAAGGCTGGACCGCTTAGAAGCCATGTAAGAAGCAAGTTAAAGCAGTGCCAGGTACGTGAGAGAGAGGAAAGCTTCTGTTTCTTTCTTTGATAAAGAATAAACGTTGTGTGTGGCTCACACTAGAACTTTAAGCCAGCCAGAGGAGGCGCAGGGCTGCCTGAGCGTGGCGCATGACGACGCTCGTGCATTCCCTCCTTTCCGTTTAAGCATAACTCATCCCGAAAACCTGAGTTTGTAAAGCCTGGTCAGTACATCTTTTCCAAAAAATAATGCCGCTGCAATTTGTCGTTTTGGTGTATAAATGTATTATAAAATTTCATAAAATGCGACATTACTTTTGGGAAGGGTGTATTGATGTGGGCACCGAAAGAGATTGCTTAATTGACCTATATTATAAAAACGTCGATCGGGTTGATATTATGTATTGTGTACTCCAGCGAACGAAAGCGTATGGACATAGTCCTCTTTTTTGTCTGTTTATTTTACAACACTGGATATGTGGTCTTTGATACGTGTACATATTCCTGCTTGCCGCTACGATGCGACGACAAAATGCTGGTCAAAGAGATAAACTACGATGGTTAAGTTCGAGCATTTCTTTTCTATAATAGTGCATTGATAAAAGTATACATCATAGTTACAGTATCTGTTGCATGTTTCATATTTAGACCAGGTACTCGGGTCAAACGCAGGGTAGAAGCATCATTACCAAAAACGAGAGAAGCAGAATATGTGCAGTTTTGCTGTGTGAGAACCAGGAAACAGGCAAGGAGCAGGGGTTATGTGTTGGACGGACACACCAATAGGATCAAATCCTGTCTGAAAATTTGCCAGGTGATGCGGTAACGCGTGACAAGTTTATATATGAAACCCTGAGAGTCTGTATGTACTTTCTTACAACTCTCTTTCCAATCAGCGATGAAAGACCCAAACAGCGATGAGAAAAATGAACAACTCAATGCAACAGAACACTCTCCACCTACCCCCATACCGAAATTTAACCACAGCTACGCATGCGAGTGTAAGTACCTTGTAGTAGATTTGACAGTGTTTACGGTTATTGACAATTGGTATGTTGAAAAGGTCACGGATGCGGTTTCGGTTGCGGATGTGCTTCTAAATGCTCCTGCGGCGAATATCATCGACCAGTCAAGCGAGTAGGCCCGGATTTCGTGCACATAGGCGACGGGTCCATACATATTCATTTGTCTTCGCCGTAATGTCCGCCGAGAAAAGAAAAAAAAAACCAACATGAAGCTGGATACCCGTATTCACGCAGAATATGAAATAGCATCACATAACACTCGCACTTATTTTTTATCTGAATATTTTGCTGTAACTCTAGTTATATAGTTTAAAACTTCAAACCTGAATGTAGTCAATGAAAATGATAATAACTAAAAGGAAAAAAAACTCTTCGCAGAAGGTTCGAGGCTTGTATACATGCTTGCTCATCTGACACACTCTCAAACGCATTCCGATAAGAGACTTTTTTCTCATCAATTACAGTTATCCACAGCAACAGACAAAGTCGAAATTATTTGTTTTTGATTCTGCATTTGCAACAGAGTTTCAGCACTTTATTTCAATTTACTTTCGCTGCTTTTGAGCGAGGAAGTCAGTGAATTCCTGGTAGGGAGCCTTGTTGAAAGCAGTCTCGGCCCACAAGTCTACAAAGATTTCCCAGTTAGCAAACCATAATCATATGTAATAAGGCTGAGAGAAGAATCTTACCAGGAGTCAAGAAACCATAGGTGTTGCCAATGGCAGCAAAGGTAGCCTTGACAAAGTTACCAAGGGTACGGGTGGAACCACGGGAGGTGGTGTAGCAGTCAATGATGCCAGCGAGCTGCAAGACCTTCTTGGGGGTGGGGGCAGCAACCAAACCAGCACCACGGGGAGCAGGGATCAAACGGCACATGGCAGAACCGCACTTGCCGGTAACCTTGCAAGGAACAGTGTGGGGGTCACCAAGAGCAGAGCCCCAGTAACCACGGCGGACGGGAATGACCGAGAGCTTGGCGAGGATAATGGCACCACGAATGGCGGTAGCAACTTCCTTGGAGCACTTGACACCCAAACCAACGTGACCGTTGGAGTCACCAATGACGACAAAAGCCTTGAAGCGGGTGCGTTGACCGGCACGAGTCTGCTTCTGGACAGGCATGATCTTCATGACTTCATCCTTGAGGTTAGGCAAGAAGTGGTCGACGATTTGGTATTCCTTGATAGGAAGAGAGAACTCGTAGATTTGTTCCATGCTCTGGATCTTGCCAGCTTGAACAAGACGACCAAGCTTGGTCACGGGAACCCTAAAAAGACGATTCGAATGAATATGCCATTGCATTTTCGTGAATCCCTTCTGTGCCGTACCATTGAGTCTTTTCTTCGCCACGGCGGCCACCACGACCGCGACCACGGCCACCACGGCCACGACCACGTCCGAAACCACCACGTCCTACAAAGTTGTTTGTTGTTGAGTACATAGGTACACCAGGCGGTGTGCTCAATTAACTAATACATACTCTCGGCCGGTGCAGAATCAGCCATATTGTCTATGTACCCACGGGCAACGTCGTTAGTATCTGGAATGTATTCATTCGTCCATCCGTCCATCCATCCATCTGCAATCGTTGTGCATCTGCTCCCTACGCTCTCTTTATAACGCCATACCCAATGTACTGGTTATACTTACAATTCAGAATAAGAAGGAGGATTCTCGCCGTTTGCAAACGGCCGTTTCTCATGGCAACGGTCCGATCGGAGTTTCCATTTTTGATGCGCGGAGATCGGATGCAAAAAGGTGGTGGAGCGGCCTGCTTCAACTGCTCCCGTAAGCTTAAAGCTTTCTGTTTCCAAGAACCCATTAACTTTATAAAAGCTTGATACAGTGAAAAATAAATGTTTCCAATAAACAAGGACGTGGAAAAGAAGAAAGACAGATTTCTTGGGGATTCTATACCAAGGAAAGAGGCTATCATGGAGTTCTATAACATAAGTCGCTGTAACGAAGCTCTGAAATAGCTCGAGCTCCTGATCCTCACTATGTACACTCTTTCCATAAAGTAATTTCGTCCCCCAATGAAAATTGTTGGCGCGTTTTCGCAAAAGTAAATTTCTCATTTCCAAAAAATAAAATTTCGTGCATGGGACAATCAGATGTCGCATAAAGCTTGGCATCTCCAGGAGTATATAAAGTACGTAAGCGTTTCAGCTTTGTTTCCCTTCTTCCTACCATTTCACAAACTCAAAATGGATAATCAGTTTTTCTATGAAGATGGGCAAGGCAACGTCGTTGATGAGTATGGCAGGCCTGAACCCATGGACTTGAAAAGGACAGCATCTTTAAAAAGCATAGAAAGAACGGAGAGTATGTTGATGAAAATCCTTCAGTTGTGTTGGAACAGCTAATGGAGCGGCTGCATCAGGGACTTAAGGTCTCGAAGAGCACTCTCTATGGATACTGAGGACGCAGTGCAACTTGATACTGAAAAAAGCTTGGTTCCAACCTGTGGACATGAACAGCGCGGCCAAGACCCAATAGCGCATTGATTGGGTCCGCAAATGGGAGACTACTGACATGGACTTCAGGAAAAACTGTGCCTTTCTTGGTGAGTCTGCCTTCCATGTTAATATGAAGCACAGCATGGCCTGGTCGAAAAAAGGCTTACCTGCAGTGGTCACAGTCCCTAAAACACGAGCCAAGACCACCACGATCTTGGGCGCTATCTCTGCCTCAGGTCTAATTAAATGCAGTCTAAGAATTCCACAGCCGCCAGCCAAGAGAAGGAAACGAGGAGGTCATGCAGATCTTACAAGCACAGGAACTGTGGCAGGACATTGCCTAAGCCTCCTGAAGGCCACAATGGACGAGATGGACCGGTATCCACACATGAAGGGCTATTACATTATAATGGATACTGCTCCCATCCATACGTCTAGCGACGTGCCTAAGTACATCACGTTCCGTGGTTATCGATGTGCCTATCTTCCATCGTCCTCTCCTGAGCTCAACCGCATTAATCAGTTCTGGTCGGTTGTCAAGAGCAAAATGAAGCGTAATAGGTTCTTGGAAAAGGAGAAACTGATGACTAGGATCACTGAAGCGACAGGAAAGCTTAAAACCGAGCGATTACAAGGGTTTCGTCTCTCATTCCCATAAATGCTTGGATAAGTGTCGCGATAGAGAGCAATTCTGATGTGGTTCTCAAGTCGATGTCTGTACATATGTTTGAGACCATGGGCTAAGGCTGTGAATTGAGCCATGGCAACTGACAAGATGATTGACGAAAAAATAGTTTTATCTTATTATTGAGCGTATGTGGTACCAGTTGGCGCCTAAGATGTTATCTGCCCAATCTGACGCCGGGTGTTACCACATGATCAAAGCTGTCATGGTATAAGTACCCCTATTCAAGCATAGTACATGATCTCTACTTCTTTCTCCATCTATCATGTCCGCCGACAAACCAAAAATATCTCGTGCCCATGCTGCTTGTATACTGTTCGGAAAATCTCACACGCGAGACAACGAAGTAGATTGTCTTTCAAAGCTGGATGAACTTGGCTATGGCCTAATTTTATGTCGCTATGGAAATCCTGAGCGGCTCGTGCTGGTGACTAATACATACTTGAACCAACACCCTTCACACTATACCGAATACCCAGTCATTAGCGGATCCGATGATAGCAAAGACCAATCAAGCAGGGAGTCTTCCCCCGAATGCGGGCTTTTATGTAAGTTCTATCTTACCTTAGTCCATTTATTGTATCTGACGCAGCGAAGATGGAGACAGGGACATTCTTGACTTCTTCAACGCAACATTCAGGAGCAGAACGCCTGAAAAAGATGACGCACGACCGTACTTGCGTGAAACTCTGAGCATTGATGAGATCTACAATCGAGTGTCAGACTACGTGAGCCGCTTTCGAGACAATGATAAGCCTGCAAGTGCTTTTCAAAAGTGGGTAAAAACCCATCAACCAGAATTCATGTCTCTCCCTGTCGTCCGAAAGCGGTCAAAGTTGGGCAGACGGTACTGAGACACGGAGCCGAAAAAGGGAAGTCTTCCTTCTTAATCGAAACCACTGGAGTAAGTTACCACTTTAACAGAATGAATAAATACCATATAGCTCATAAACTGATCCTTATATTTTAAGGGAAGAAGATTGACAGTATAGTGAACCAGACGAAGAATTACCTGGAGTGGGTCCAAGAATGGAAGTCTGAAAATTTGGAGCTAATTGGATATGCAAGGAAGTCTCCTGACAAGACTGTGGATGATGATTAATGTGCTTCGAAGTCGTTCGCAAGCGGAATTTATGTTCTTGTCGCCGTGTTCAAGATCAAGCGACCCAATTGCTAGCCGTGACAGCAACATCGAGAAGTCAACACTTTCTCCGTTCACTTGCAGTGGGGCTGCTCAAGGCAAGCAAAGGACCTCAACTAAAGCTTTAATAATCACTGATATTCTACAAATAGACATGCTACAGCATCTAAGGAAAAGCAAGAACAAGCATTTTGTCCTCATTTGTTTGACGTACGCAGGGCTGACAACCGACCCAGATGACCTAAGAAAATTCCTGAGGTAAGTCTCTTCTGGACCTGACGATTCCCGTGAACTTCTGCTTAATTGGTCTTCGTATAGGTGTCATAAGAGCGACCGCTATATTGTCATTGATAACTATGCTAAGGATAACAAATTTGAAGTTTTGTCGCGAGACGATATTTTGGTTAATGCATATGTTGCCGATAAGTTTGCCTGTCGTCCATCTATTGGTCAGAGATCCGAAATAAATTCTTAAAGGGTTTGGATATCATGTCTGGAGATTGTTGTGCGTACCGCAATGATTTGCTCATATCAGTCTGCTCTCATGCCTTGATTACTGCTGTGCTGGAAGGACAGTTTGCCTAGCCCGAACTTAATTATCCGGACTCATCGGCAGGAATGTCATGTACCAACTGGTACCACATACGCTCATTAGTAAGATAAAACTATTTTTCCTTCAATCATCTTGTCAGTTGCCAGGGCTCAATTTCACGGCCTTAGCCCATTTTCGGTGTTGTACCTCAAAATGCGTCGGTTGACGTAGTGCAGACTAAGGGTATGGTACTAAGCTCTCCGAGCCGCGCTTATTCTCATTAATATAATAAAAAACTTTCTTCTATCTATAATCTTTGTATCTTGACAAAACACCAGGTGAGGCAATTTTTCATAAGATTTGGGAGGGGAGATCCGCTAAAAAAAGCGTCGGTACCAGTGGCGGGTGCGTACCATATCCTCAGTCTGCACTACGTCGACTGACGCCTTTGTAAGCACACGACTCCTATTCTTGGGAAAACCGAATTTGACTTTTAACAAATGCGACATCAATGTTCACTGGGGGCGACACTACTTTATGGAAAGGGTGTATCCATTGCGACAACCGGTTGAATCCTATCCTCTGACGATCTAGATACAGAGAACCATTTTAGGAATATTGTGATTAGTATTGTCTGATGCATTTATCAGCTGTGCAGTACATGGCAGCAGAGCTTGGAAACCAACAATCAACAAACGTGCTTGAAATCGCATCAGGATAAGAGGTTCCCACAGAATCACGTTATGTTCTACCTGCTATCACGTAATTTGCAGCATAGTGCCAGCGATGTTCCCATATTCTTTTGTGCCTGATCTCCGGTCATTTAACCGTGTTCCACTCAAGTGCACGCGTAAAAAATGTGATTACAAACACAAAATGCATATCCCCGACTACAGTTATTAATGCAGTCCATGGAGGAACCACGCATTTTCTCTGCGTATATTTATGGCTATGCCGCCTACGTACGTTACAAATATCGAAATAATTGCTAAAGTTTACTCCCACTTAAGGAGTTAACAATGCAGGACGTTCCGAAAAGTTCAAGCAGTTGCTATTGGCAACGACTTTGCCAAAGTCACCGAGATCGCGACCCTCAACTACACTGATCTGCTCGCAAAGCTCAAGCCCCACCAGGTTATTCTCAAGACATTGTACGTCGGTATCAATGCTTCGGACGTCAACTTTACCAACGGCAAATACATTCCCGGCATCAAGCCGTAAGTTGAGCGCGATCGTTCTCGGACGTCCTTGTTTTGCTAACAAAGCAGCGGCACTTTAGACCGTTTGACGTCGGTTTTGAAGCCCTCGGTCAGATCGTTGCTACCGGTGACCAGATCCCCAAGGACAAGATCGGCTCCTACGTCCTTGTCTCGTAAGTATACCCTTGAAGGATATCGTCGCTGGACCGAATCTTCTGACAAGAAAGAAAAATTCAGGCAATACGGTGCTTTTGCAGAGTATCTGGTCGCAAGTTACAAAGTATTGATCCCTGTTCCTGTGAGTGAAAATTCAGAAGAGACATTAAATGTTCATATGCTGACATTGTCTGTTATCTATAGTCTGCACGTCCGGAACTTCTGGGGTTGCTTACCTCCGGCCTTACAGCATCAATTGCTCTTGAAGAAAGTGGTAGAATGACTAAAGGAGAAAAGGTCCTCGTCACCGCGGGTGAGTGGCAGAAAGAATTTGGCTAGATTGCTCACGCTGGTGTTGCTTACAAATATCTTTCGTTAGCCGCTGGTGGTGCAGGCCAAATTGCAGTCCAACTTGCTAAGCTTGCCGGCAATCATGTTATTGGCACTTGCTCAAGGTAAGAGTAAAGATAAGCACAGCACAATCTGCTCGTATCTTATTGACCGATTACTGTTAAAGTGATGACAAGGTTGCTATGCTGAAGGTACTAAGATTAGAAGCATGTTTCGATGGATATACATAGAGATATTGACGATGCGTCGCTTAGTCTATGGGCTGTGATCGTGTTATCAATTACAAAAAGGAAGATTTCCAAACCGTTATGAAAAAGGAATACCCTCAAGGTGTAGACATTGTTTTTGAAAGCGTTGGCGGCAAATTCTTCGATATTTGCTTAAAGAGGTATGGCCCATTTATATTTATTGAATCAAACCACTATGTACAATGCACCGTAACCGTACGACCTTTAGTCTCGCCGTAAAGGGTCGTTTGATTGTCATTGGTACTGTCTCCACCTATTCTAGCTCTGGTGGCATGCAAGGCGACAAGGTAGATACCCTCCGATTGTTGAACAAGTCGCGGACGGTTTCTGGTTTCTTCATGCCCGCCTATTCTCACCTGTACCGACTCCACATGGCTAAACTTGTCAAGCTGCTTATGGAAGGCAAATTGACCGTTCAGCTTGACAATGGAGGATATGCTGGCATCGAGCAAGTTGCTCAGGGTGTAGAATATCTGCACTCGGGCAAAAGCAAGGGCAAGGTTGTCCTGGCGATAGCCCCCGAGAAACCATCCAAGCTTTAAATCAATAAACAAAAAAGACAAACATTTCGATTTCTTATTTATTTATTGCTACTCTAAAGCAAAAGCCTATTGGACTATTTGAGTGACAGCTCTTAAATAAAGCATTCGCTAAAACCTTGTCTCCCCTTTCCAATATATGCAAAGGCATGAGTGTGGGAACCATGATAGAAGAATTAGCTATTCGTTGCGGAAGATAATTTTTGATCCTTGAGCTTATGCGGAGGACAATACTTTGGCACTGCCTGTAACATACACAAGTTCACTGGTCCACTTATACCCCTTTTCTCGATACCGGAAACTTTCGGACTTCCTTTTTAATCCGTCGAGAGTGTCACTTGGAACTTTGGACATCTCCTGAACCTGCAGTATTTCCTTTTCCATAATTTGAAAGTTTCACTTGAAACTTTGAGAAAGAGTATAAAAAGCTATCGCCGATTGCCGTATCATTTTGCTAAAGTCGTTTACTTGAATTGCAAACTCGTGGTAAGATTACCTACTTTTCAGCCTGCTGATCTCACCGAGTCATAGTTACAAGTGTAAATGTCACTTTAAGCTTTTTATACCTGTACGATATTTCCATTCTTATGCATTTTTCCATTATATGAATTAATGTAATAACGATCGAGCTACGTTTGATTATGTCGTAATGCTCGTAGTGTTAAAGAAGCATGTGTTGATATATTCATTCCAAATGTAGGTTTATTTCACTTGCCTTTCAAGGCAAAAAGCGCAGTGAAAGCGTAGATATGTCGTGCACTCCGAAGCGTCAAACGGTCTGTGCTCTTTTCCTCAATGTGGAGAACCTGGGTCGACCGCATCAACGCAACGAGTAAAGAGTCAACATCGGTGAATCCTGAAACACCAAACGATCACGATGCAACCAGCCCAGAGATCTTGAAGCGGTATGCCCTTTTGCGGTGATTTTGTCGGCTTTGCATAATTGATCTAACCGATACACACACGAACGCGCCGGTTATCTTAGCCAACAAGAGCAACAGAGTGAGCTCTCTGCGTTGCTCAAAAGAACAGAGGACCAGAACTTGACCGAGAAGGTTGGATAGTATTCACCTAGCACCGGCGCTATCTGACGTTGCAATCGTCGTTAGGAACGTAGCGATCTGTTTCTAGGCGAGTTCTTGCCTACGTTCTCCAAGTTATGGGAGGAGGATCTGGGAAACGGCGTATTTATAGCGATCGATGACACGCGTAGCTTTATGGCAAGACTTACACGCGTTCTCTTCGGAGGTATACGTCAGGTGCCTGAACAAACTACCAAAGCTGGATCTAGTCAGGGTAAGAACGATCTGCATCTCAATAATTTGCTATTTGTACTGATAAAAAATGGTCTAGCTCTGATGGATAACTTGCGGTCAAGATCACATTTATTCAACGTTATCACAGCAGTCAAAGTAGTCGCTCACGGTCCAGTAAGTTATAGAACCATCGGACCAGTACCACTGCATTTATCCAATCTACTTGTCTCAGGATACGTTTGTCAGCCTGATGCTTCAGCAACGAATACCTTCAATTATCATCAAGCTTTTCAGATCATTTATTGATTTACCTGTTGAATACTACAACGATACCAACAGAAAGTCTGCAGACGATACCGAAGAAGATGATATGGCCTCCTCAGAAGAAGTAGCGAGTGTTATCACTGATACCCTCCAGCAATTCGCGCAAAGACCAACTATTCTGCATCGATTGATTTTGGAGGATACATTTTTTATGATGGTGCAATTACTTTCTGCCAAGCCAGCAGAGTGGACTGATGAGGATGGAGAAGAGGAACCGGCGTTCTTCAAGTGGAAACAGAGGTATGAGAGCGGTGCTTATACCGTGAAAACCATGTGTTTCTCAACAATGGCGATATTGCAGGACTCTGGAGATTCTTAAATGCGTTCCGATGACCATGGAAGTTTCCCAGTATTTGCGTTCGCGAAGAAGCCTCGGGATTCTAGTCCAAAAATGGTCAGAAATTGTTAACAAACAACGGATCACTGCACTCGATTTTCGTGAGATTTTACTGGGATTTCAATTGATTAAATATCAGTTGCAGGTACTTTATTGACAACGTCGCATCCTTTCAGTTCTGTTATTTGTAATTAACTTAGCTTGTAATTTAGGCATCCATCGATGCAGACTACTTTGGACTCTACGACGATTTCAATCAAAGCAATGCGTGGGATATATTAGCTACAGTGCTTATAGTTGGGCATACCAGCGACAATGTAGCAAAATTAAAAGTACGTGCTGAAGATTTTCGTCGAAAATCAGAATTACCGAGACATGAATATTTCTTTTTAGGATGAAATTGTAAATGCTATTGGACAAATGGTCTTCATCGGCAAAAGCGTGGATTCTCCTATCCTATCTGAAAGTTCTCCATTTCAACATGAAGGTAACGTCAGGGACATTGAATTGATATGTGAATTATTGTACTTAGCTATGACTATCAGACTTTAAATATCCAAAGGCAACAGGACCGAAAGGTGAGAAGGGCGTGATACATTTCGGCTGCATATTTGTTTCTAATCCATTTAAAGATCAAATTGTACACAATCCGCTGGCATACTCTTGCTTGTTAACAGCATTTGCATACCCAAACCCGTCTCTCCAACTTCAAATACAACCGCGACACAAACGCCCAATACCCAAGGTTCTACGACACAAAATATTTGACACTCTAAAGCAATCTCTTCTTTCGCACCCCGTTAACTATTTCATCCTTGAACGTCTAAATTCCGTGCCGTTATTGATAGAATCTATGGAGAATGAGAGTCAGGATATCCAAGTAAGCTTGCTTATGACATAGAGTAACTACACTTGGAACTTACCATGATCTTTAGAACGGTATCCTTGATATGCTCGTCTATATCATGCGAGATCTCAATTTCGTACCATTAAAGGAGTTAGCTGTAATCTCTCTACATTTTCAAAGTATGGATTTTCGATTCCATTTTGATACTCTGGGGTGCAGTAATTTACATTATCTCCTTGTTAGGCTCTGCTTCGGGAAGCTTGATCAGTTTAATATGCGATCGTTTCACCATGCTATTGAGGGATTACCCCAAATCCCAAACTGTATTGCGAGAGTCTGGATTTTCTGTGGTCATCAGCCGTATGATATCAACACTAACCGAGGCAGCGCAGCGAGATCGACTTGAAGAGGATTCTTTTGAGGGCCGTGCTCTTCAAAGTTTTGACAGCATTGCGGGTTGCTTAACGGAGATGCTTAAAGATTCTTCAAATGCCCAAATCTTTAAAAAGACGTACGTGACATCCAGTACCATTTCAGTTCTTTTCAGAACATTAAATATCTCTACTATAGTTACCGTGGCAACCTGTTCGATCTTCTGCGACAGCCGACTACCCGAGCAGGTGTACTAAAGATCTTTGAAATGATTTCTTGCCAAGAAATTGTCACTAGCCCTTCGGCAACTTCCCCTGGACGTTCCAGTATATCAAGTGGTACAACCACGGCTGGTGTGCTGTCCGACATAGAGACATCGTTCAGTCGATTAATGGAAGCCATCCAAACAATACCAAGAGATGATTTGGATTTGAAGATCAGCATTTTAAATTCGATACGAAAGATATTCGCTACACAAGGCTCTACTCGCGACGCGTTCCGCGCTGTAAGCGGCTTTGTGACCTTAGTTTCGATGATAGTGGCCTTGGAAAAGGATAACGAACGGCTTGAAGATAGCAGTGTCGACCATGCTAAAAACGCGAAGATGCTTTCAGCGATTTTTGCAGTGCTTACAGAGTCAATGCGAGATCATGAAGTTAACAAACGGTTCTTCAGCGAGCACGTCGGATACGCTGCCTTGGAGAATGCATTGTTGTTGACCGGACTCTTTGATGAATCCGGGATTCCTCGCCATGTATTCGGTATCCTTATCGCTTTCGCTGTGGAGGATGGAACGGTTTCCGATGTGTTTATGCTGGAAGACTCGAAATACGATGCGGAAGCTAGACACAAGGCGATCGAAAAAAGACTCAAGCGAGTATCTGTATCGGTAGCAAACCCGGATGTCTTGCCTAGTGTTCTACATTTATTGCGATCAATCAGATACGATAATGATCTCTGCGACGAAGTGCTTACGGCTATTCACGCGCTAGCTAGAGGCAGCCGCCGCAATCAGGTCAAGATGAATCGCAGCGGACTGATCTTAACAGCTCTCGAGCAAGCGTATCCTAAAAATGAAGCCGACGAACCTCCATCCAGTCAAAAGGAACTTCTCGTTAACATTGTTAAAAAGCTGCTAACCATGGGCGTCGGTTACGAAGAAATGCTTCATATCTTCCGGGCATTCAACATCTGTGACCACACTTCAGCGCTCCAGCCAAAGATGGCCAGTCTTATGGATCTCGTTATAGAGGGAACGAACCGAAGCAGGTGGCCAAATTTTATACAGTTTGACATGGGCACGGTTGGCTATTCATGTCTCGAAATACCAGACGTCGAAAATTTTCCACCGCAGTCATCCGGTTATACACTTCTTTTTTGGTTCCACATTGAACGACTGGACGATACGATGCCGCTGACCCTGTTTACTATGTTCGATGGCGAAAAAGTTGTGTTCACAGTCTATATTGATGCAATGACGAGGAAATTGCAGATTCAGCAAACTGGATACAAACAAAAGGTCGATTTCAACTCTTTCCAATTTCAAGCTGGTTATTGGTATCACCTGGCACTAGTCCATCAGCGTTCTCGACTTGGTGCTACTCTCAGTTCGATGGTGCTCTATATTAACGGTGTATGTATGGAGAGCGTACGATGTCCATTCCCACCTCAGCTTGCAGGAGACGTTAAATGCACTGTTGGCACCCCACGAAATATGGCGTCATCATCTGCCAGCTTGTTGATCTGGGATCTCGGTCCAACGTACCTTATAAGAGACTTGATCGACGAGGATCTACTTAACCTATACTTCAATCTTGGTGCTCGCTATAAATCGCTGTTTCAAGACAATTTACGACAATTCCAGACGTACGAGGCGTCTTCAGCGCTTTTCCTTAGCCTCCGGCATATGAACAAGACATTCGGACGCAAAGAAGCTAATCAAAGCGCACTTGCAAGTGCTATGCGCGGTACCGGCAACATGACTCTTTTACCAGAAAGCAAGTTTGCGTTTGCATTCTTTGCCAGCAACGCTTTATCGAGAGGATTGCATACGGGTCTGACGCTCACTGGACTCAGCGAAGAGGCATTGCAACTTGTTGCTTCTTGCACCGAAGAAGCAATTCTCAATTCAGCAATTGCAAAGCTAGAAAGTGCGCTTGCCACGCCAAAACTAATGGGATATCTAAGTGGTAATCCCGTTATTGCGCATCCATTTGGTGTAGATGAATCGATTTGGAGAATTGGAGGTTGCGCGGTTGCATTGACGCTGATCGAACGTTCAGAGGTAAAGTTCAAGATGCTGCATTTGTATTTTGGAATATAACTGTTCCTAACCGTGTATTAAATGTAGTCCCCGGAAATGCTTGGCAAAGCAGTCACTATCTTGTGCGAAACTGTTAGATATTCCTGGAGAAACTCGGAAGATATGGAACGTCACCATGGATACGAGATATTGGCATACTTACTGAAGAAGAGGAGGGAGCTCTTGACAGTTGATATCGTGGAACAACTCTTGGTGTTCATTGGCAAGGATCCTGCGTACCCAGAGTAAGGACCAGTTCACTGGATGCTCCGTTGGCTTTCTGTCTAAAGCTCACATTAAAGGGAGTCGATAATCAATAATCCATTCGCGTATCGCTATGTCTTCCTCAACTTTGAGATATGGAAAAAGACCGGCTTAGACGTACAAAAGGCGCACCTGGAGCAATTTAGGCTCTTTCTGGAACAGAGCAAGCGTCGAACCTTCAATATTCGCCGCATCCAAAAGTTTCGCAAGTATTCAAAGCAGCCAGGAAAACTTGCAAAGTATTTACACCTATTTTGATTATAGAAATTGTCAAAAAAATGCTCCTGGCATTCCGAATGCATACGTACTCCAAGGACTTGTTGCCGCATCTAATTGATGCCTTGAAAATCGTGATGCTGTGTAGCTGGAGTACTGATAGTATCCGCGCTGTTGCCACTTTCCTGGCCTCCACGGTTTCTAAAGGTATCGTATTGAACTGCTATAAAGTGAAAATGATCTATATTCTCAATTTTGATTTAGGAAGTGACCTTACAACTGAGCCGGCGCGCTCTTCAGCTACCCGGCAAGCTAGATCTGGTAGCGTTACTGCCTCAATTTCTACAGCGCAACCCGAATTTCTAGGCTCGCAAATGGGCTTTATAACCGATGCCAAATCTTGCAACGGTATAAACAAGGCGGCCCACATGCGCAACGTTGTGCTGGAGATGTTACACGATATCCTTTGCGATGGCACTCACAAGGAGTTGACTGACAAGTTTGCGGCTACTATCACAAACAGATGGCCCTTATTATTTTTTGAACCAGATCTGCATCCATACACGGTAGTTCTCGCCTGCCGTATATTGATGCATGTGTTAGTTTCTCAAGGTCCTGGATATGTTGGCAAGTTTAGAGTTGCCTCTGAAGGTTTTCTAGTTCTCGGTAAATTACTCCCACACTATTGGTATTTGACGCAGCTGCAATCTACGCTCATGGGTGCTATCATGGGCATCGAGGTGCCAATTACATGCAAGCCGGAGTACCTCAAGGAACTGTTATCAACTGCACCTGCCAAATTCTGTATACCTGATTTAATGCCGGTCGTCGTAGCCATGTGGCAAGAGGCTACGAAATTCACTTTTAAGCGAAAATCTAATACTCTTGTTGATAGTAAGTGCTATTTCCGTAGCATCATGAAATTGGTGATACTCACATTGATTCCAGTACCAGCCATGGCAACAGAAGAGGTGGCAAGAACTCAGGCAAGCTTCATACATCTTTTCGATGAGCTATATGTTGTGCGCCCAGACTTTAGAGATGTTTGCTGCCGCCCGGAAACGGTGGATGCAATGGTAGAAGTCTTATTCCCTGCTGTGCTGCCAGTAGGCCGAGTTGACCCAGAAACCGAACTTACACAATGCGAATCAGACATGCAGAGTATATCCCTTATGGATACGCAATCTGAAGAACAGTCATCAGCTCAAGCAGACTCAACTGCTAGACTTATTAAGCGTGGAGGCACATCGATGCTGATAACGAAAACTTCACCGCATACCAACAGGAAGATGGGTGCTATGATAACAAGGCTAAGGTACAACTCGAACGCATTCAGACATTTGGAGCTTGATATGAATTAAACCTTATTTCTTTTAGATCTGCTTCGTGGAGTTTAACTTCGCCCACTGAAATAATGAAGATGGTCAACGACGAAGCTCTAGAATCTTTGTTAGAATTTTTGGTAGATATCAGCGTGCAGTCAATCACTGATGGAACGAACAAAAATCTCTCCGGTCTCGTTCTAGTCTTGCAGTCCTTCCCTCCGAGCGATAGAGAATCAAAGGTATGAAGCGTGAATGGATGTCGTTTCTTCACAGTGTTTTCTAACTACACTGTGTAGCTGAAATTTGAGAGCCTCCTAATGACTCATATTGTGCAAACTTTGAAGTGTACGTTGCAAATCCAAGAAGATCTTTTAGCTGACGACAAGGTCCTGTCAAACGTTGCAAAATTCTGTCAGATGGCTGCAGACGCTGTACTTCAAGGTATGATTCCTCTATCCGAAAGCACTATTTTTATTTGGAATGCAAACTCATTGTTTTTCAACTGTAAGGTCGGTTTATGAACGGCGCAGAGTTGACGTACGACCTGCTGGCATCCATAATGGAAAACTTTCAATCGCCAGAATTTTATGCTCGATACGGACCATCCAGTACACAAACAACTGCCATGTTCTACAAGTCCTTTAATCGCATGATATTGCTAAAGATATCGGATTTGGAGCAAGAAGATATGCCGAGCGAGCAGATATCTGCATTTTTGAATTACTGCATCCACCACCAGAAAATCATCCTCAGCTCGCGGAACACAGACCTCAACTTTCTGCGATGCTTCTGCTACCACTTGTATCTGTTCTTGCTTTTTGACGACGAAAATATCAGGAACGATGCTGCTAACGTAAGTCAAGACCAATGAACCAGGATGAGAATACTATTGATTTTACTGACTCCGTCACAGATGTGGAAACTCTTGCTTTTGCAAAAACCAGATGCAGTTGCCGGCATCTTTAAGGTGCGCGTAAAGGGTATAGGTAAAACTACCGTCATACGGTATGTACATATTGCTTGATTGCTGAAAGCATCGAATTAGAACTGGATGATTTGGCGGAAGGCTTCCGACAGATGCTGGAAATGGTAGGAAGGAGAAAGTGGTCATTTTCATTCTAACAAAACCGTGCTAAACTTCATTGTTGCTCTTTAGGATATTGCTTCCTTCTTCGTCTGGATTGAATCACGCAAAGTTGATTTGAACTTGCTGTTTAAAGAACATATTTCAAAGACCTGGGAAAGCATCATCCTTTCTGAGAATAAGTACAGTCAAGAAATGCTCAAAGAACACCAAGTACGGCGTGCTGCGAAGCTGAAGAAGCTTCAGAGAAAGCAAGCATACGAAGATGAACTTTTGCAGGATTACGCTGCAAAGACCGCAGCTTGGACACAAAGCATCCAAAATGTTGAAATCGGTCGATTTTCAAAAGCATTGCAAGATAACGATGGTCATGATAACTTTATTAGCAGCGAGTGGGCACGCATTTCTGGTGATCTGCTGCGCGAACGTGGATTGTGGGGCCCCAAAAATAATAGCTCAAAAGCTAAATGGCGCCTTGATTACACTGAAGGCCCGCAAAGAATGCGCAAGAAAATCCAGCAATTCTCTGAAGGGCAAAAACAACTTTATCAACCAAAGCATTCCTCGGCTATATCCTACACGCCCAGGGTGAGGATTATATCCCTTTATTCGTCAAATATTATATTATTGATGGAAGAATGTCTATAGTCAAAGAAAGCTGCACAGTATATAGCTGTTGATACGACCAAAGGTTCGGTAACGCTGGATACTGCAACGTGGGCAAGCACTGATAATGGCATTAAAAAGATCCCGAACAAGACACGAAACCGCTCATTGATATAGAGAAGGAACTTACCTCAAGTCCTGTAACGACAGCTAAGCCTGTCGAATTACCCGCTGAGGCCGCAACACCGGCAGAAGATCATGAGCACGATCCAGGACGTACGTAATATCAAATACATCTATGCATATATTGCTAACTTATATCGATAGAAGACGAGGCAGAGCAACAGATGGAAGAAGAAGATAGCATAGCGTATGAAGAAGACAAGAACCGCAAAGTTCTTCGACTTCTAGACCAAGGCGACATGGTCTTGGATGTTTACAATGTCAGCCAAATTGCGGGCTTAGATGCTCGAGGTGAATATCTAGAATCATAAGAACTGATGACGCGGTTATTGATATCCAAGTAGAGGGCCTGCTGTTACTCTGCAAGCAGAACATATACTTGATCGATAACTTTTTCCAGCGAAGTGACGGAGAAGTTGTCGAGATTTGGGACGTCCCGAAAGAAGAGCGTGACCAATATTTGATCTTGCTGGCTCAAGCAGCAGGAATGGATACAGATACGACCATTGACGCGTCTGGAGATTTGCATGTCTGCAGAAAATGGTAAATGCTAAACTCTGTTAACTTCCGGTTTGGTGCTGACAGTCTATGATCCAGGGCGAATATAGACATCCGTGAAGTATACAAACGACGATTCTTGTTCAGGTATTGTCCAGTCAAATAGTATTCCTGAAGAAAATTCAGTATTGTTTACAGCCCATTACAGAGACGTCGCTATAGAAATATTTTTTGCCGACGGAAGAAACGCCCTAATCACTGTTGACAAGCATGAAAGAGACGAACTTTATGCGAAGCTTGCTAGTCGAGTCACAATGGACCAAACTTCGTCAGAATCGATCCTTGGCGCTACATCAGAGCGAGATACTTCGGCTTTTGGAGGATCATTCAAATTATCCAATTTATTCGGAAGCTCGACACTTCATGACCTGACACAGAAATGGGAGAAGCGGGAAATCACTAATTTCCAATATCTTATGTACTTGAATGCGATCGCTGGACGATCATACAATGGTAATTGCAGGACATCGTTCTAATGCTAGACAATTATAATGGCTTATCATCTATATTTTGATAGATCTTACGCAATACCCGGTATTTCCTTGGATTTTGGCAGATTATACCAGCGACGAGGTACGTTACATCGATGACAAAGCTACAGCGAGCAATGAGCTAAAATAAAATAAAAAACGGAAGCTTGATCTCGAGAACCCGAAGACATTTAGAGATCTATCGAAACCTATGGGAGCACAGACACCAGAGCGACGAGGTACACATACTACATTTTCAATATCGGTATAGAAGACTAATTATTACGTCCCATCCCAGAGGAATTTGCTGATAGATACCGCCAGTGGGGAGAAACAAATGACCCGGCACCCGCGTTCCATTATGGCACCCACTATTCATCAGCAATGATTGTCTGTTCTTTCCTCATCAGACTTGAACCTTTCACGCAGCATTATCTCAAGCTCCAGGTACATTTGCAAATAGAACAAAAATTTTCGATTTGGCTAAAAACGAGGACCGATAGGGCGGTACATTTGATCACGCTGACAGACTGTTCGATTCCATTGGAAAAGCTTGGGAGTCTGCTTCGGAAAAGAATATGGGCGACGTCCGAGAGTTGATTCCGGAATTCTTCTATCTGCCAGAATTCCTCGAGAATGTCAACAAGTTTGATTTTGGAGAGAAACAAGGAACCGGTGAAACAATTGACTCTGTTCTTTTGCCACCGTGGGCGCATGGCGATCCGCATATATTTATCCAAAAGCATCGAGAGGCAGGCATCGGTTAACCTGGACTGAGAAGTGAGAAATAGGTGACTGATATCTTTTTCATGTGTAGGCTCTTGAGAGCGAATATGTCAGCCAAAACTTGCATCATTGGATCGACCTAATATTTGGTTACAAGCAGCAAGGTCAGGCAGCTATTGATAACATGAACGTCTTCCATCACGTCTCGTACGAAGGCGCCGTAGGCAAGTGCCGAAGGTTTTGACAAAAATCATCTACACCGTTTTGACGAATTTTATCTCCTTGATAGATCTTGATGCTATCACCGATGTTGTGGAGAAAACTGCCACGATCGGTATAATCAACAACTTTGGACAGACACCACGACAATTGTTCAAGAAACCGCATCCTAAGCGATTGCCTGCGAATCCCGATACAGCTTACCGTGGCTTTACGCCATTCCAGGATCATATTGATAAACTTTGTCCGTCTATATTGCCTATCAGGAGTAAGTGAATTCCCGGAAACGATGATGATGGTCTTGCTCACTTTGTATTTCATTTTCTAGATATTCAAAGGCAAATTGGGGATATTGGTGTTCACAACGACAGACTGGGTGTCACAGCATGCCAGCAGTTGTTTGTGCCATCGGATGGATCCAAGTATATCGAATGGGGCTTTTCAGACAACAGCCTTAGATTGTTCGCTACAGAAACTGGCAAGGTACCGACGTGAGATATAACTGAGGCATGGAAACGTGTATGTTCATGGCTGCTTTCTAGCTCCTGCGAACCTTTGAGAATATGCACATGGGCTTTATCAGTGCAGCCTGCTTTCCCGATGTTCGAATGCTAGCGACAGGAGGAACAGATAATGTAAGCTGCTCTTATTTCAGCCAACCCATCACATTCCCTCACACACGATAAATTATGATAGGTTGTTTGCATGTGGAAGATTAAACAAGAAAAAGCCATCGATTTCCTTTTACTAGAATGCCTTCGTGGTCACTCTGCACCTATCACCTGTCTAACATCCTCAAGATCATACAGCGTGCTTGTTAGCGGCTCCAAAGTAAAAGAATATATCGAGTCACGTGCGAGTATCAATACACTGACTTCAGCTGTAGGACAAAACGGCTATTATCTGGGATCTGAATCGTCTCGAATACGTCCGGACATTAAGCGGTCACGAAGGACCCGTAGATATCGTCAGCGTCAATGAAGCGACGGTAAGTTTATCAAGCAAAGAACCGGAGAAATGTATCTTCTTTGGACGTAAACTCACGTCATCGTTCTTTTCTTTTTTAGGGAGATATTATAACATGCTCTGGGCATATGATCAGAGTTTGGTCCATCAATGGCAGCTTGTACCTGACACGTTCCGCCTGTCCAAGCTCGGAAAATATTCTGTCATGTATATACTATGAGGTAAGTGCTTGGAATGGCATGCCATATAAGTACAAAGCAGATTTACACTGGATTGTCACCTATTTTTAGGGCAAGATAAACGAGTATTGCAATCATGATCTACTTATTACTGGTCACAAAAAGGGCACAATCAAGGTACATCCAGTGATTGTTAATCCAAAGAATTAAAGCAGATTACCAACAAAATATATCATAGTTCTGGTCTAAAGAGCTCGTCAAGGATAGTGCCACAGGGCGCAAGAAATGGGGCTTGGTAATGCGACGGCAAGTCCAGCAAGAAGGATCCGACATTGTTGCGCTTTCATTTGCTGGGTAAGTTTGATCTGTAATCGTCGCAAGCGCGTGCCAGCTGCTTAAAACATATGCGATATTTTACTTGTAGCACGGGCAAGCGTACCTTGCTATCTGGAAACACAGGAGGCCAAGTGTATGCGTATGTATTGCCGGATACCACAGATACCTTGCACTATGTCAGGGACGACAGATACAAAGAGTGTATGGAATGCGGCAAGGCATTCTCTGTCCTGGATCGTAAAACGCATTGTCGAACTTGCGGAGGTAAAATTATATTAGAGAACGTCGTACGAGTTGATAGATGACACTTATTTGTCGATATCTTTTTGCAGGACTCTTTTGCTCAGGATGTCTATCGCCATCGCCTTTCCCATTGCCTGATCGATCAGCCAGATTTTGTCGAACTTGCCATGCATTTTTATCTTCCCAAGCAATTTAAATATACAAAAATGTCTTTGCTGAACCTGTTTATTTTTTCTGTTATCTTGATGTGTTCAATTGATTGCTGGTTAAAATAAGCCGAGCGTCGGTAAAAATTCGTTGATATGTCCAGTAACAGTAGATGAAGGAAGCGCTGTCACATTGCCCGAAAGGTAAGCTGCTACCATTGCGCTCGCAGAAGCTAGAGCAATTGTTAGATTCGTATCTAGTACTTGATTTGAAAGCCATCATCAATTCTATTCCAAGTGCTACGTACATTCAATGCTTTCACTAAACAAAGAAACGAATAGAGGATGATCAATGAATTTTTGCTCATCTATGGCTTTGAGGCACAGTATCTCGTTGAGGCCCTGTTACTTACAAGACAGATTTGAAATAATTGGAGATGTTGGGTGGGAGGGTAGCAGGGACAGTTGGGCCTGACATTGCCAAAGACGCAACAATCGTTTCGTTGATATAGTCATCCTCGATCACAGTTGTCATATAAAAGTAGGTTGTTGTCCAAGTTGAAGTCGATGATGTCGAAGACAGCGTTGACGTTGTCGAGAGCATGGGCTTCCCGGATAACGAGGTGCTAGTTGTTGTTGTTGCTGATATTGATGTTGTTGTAGTTGTTGGTTTAATGCTACTACATCGTGCCCTTGCTATCATTACATAGGACACTGTCAATAATGACAGTAAATACGAAAGATGCATTTGAAGTATGAATTCTTTTGAAACAATGTTTGGGAAATGATATTTATGTTATTTCAATGCAAACTGGTACTATAGATATCTGCTTTTTATGTTCCTGTCTCTCTTCTTCCTCTCCCTTGAAACCCTTGTGATGATTATTACTCTTGTACCATAAAGTGACCGTTCAATGTTCCGTTGTTAGGTGCCGGCTCTAAATTAAGCAGACCAGCTACGAATGCATAGACTTCAACGTTGAAGAATGGAGCGACCACGGAGCCGCGCGGGTATTTTTTCTCGACACGAGGACCTCGCGCCATGAAGATGGCCCGCATTTCAGGAGCAAGGTTGTCGTAACCATGGATACCCATGGGGCGATAAGGTTTTGCTGAATTCTTGTCGTAATCCTTGTGCGAAACGAACGAGTAGCCAACGTCCGGGATACCAACGATGGGTGCAATTCTCTCAGTGGCGCGATAGTTGAACCGCTCTGGTATATCTTTTCGCAGATAGACTTGAAAGTGTGGCTCGTCAACGGATTGGGTATAATTTAAAAGTTCACTGTAGATCTGATCAATGGCATGCGGTGGTGCATCATCCTTGGGTCGTAAGCTTAGCAACGGCCATGCTTCTCGCTGTCTTAAATAAGATAAGGATTCTTTGGACAGGATATCCTCGTAATAAATGAGTCGCGATTTGTGAGTCTGTGCCATTCCATGGTCGCTGACCTATACAAAAATCTTATTGGTATCCAGCTCTATTTATGCAATAAATTCCACTTACAATGACCACGTTGACGTGGTTGTGGAGATTTCGTGCCTCCAGTCCTTCCAATAGTTTTCCAACTGCGTCGTCCATGGCACTCAAGACTCCGTTCAATTGGCCACCTTCAGGACCGCCACCGTGTCCCTTTTGATCCACTTGTTGTATGTAAACAGCGATGAACTGCGGCCGTTGCTCCAAAGGCATATCCAGCCACTGCAACGCTGTATCCATTTTCTGATGGGCTGTCACTGTTTTGTCGTAATCTACAAGATAATTTGCGACAGTGGTAGGCGTTGCAGATCCTGGCCACATGATCACTGCAGATTTTCGCCCTTGGTTCCTGCAGGTTGCCCAAATCTGCAGCCGAAAGCCGTGCTTAGATATGCAAATGATAGTATATAACGTGCAAAGATTCTTACAGGTTCCCCTTTCCACCATTTGGGCTGTGTGCTGATTGATGGCTCCTTGTGCTGAAACATTTCTTGTAGCTCTGGATCATAAAATCTATTGCCAACAATGCCGTGAGACTCTGGATACAGTCCTGTTGCCAATGTCCAATGGTTGGGGAATGTGATGGACTATGTATCGTATACATGTCGCCGAGTTAGACAAAAGACGAAATAACATTGAGAGCTTGCTTACCGGAAACGATGGGTTCATGTATTCAGCGGAAATTCCCTCAGATGCTTAGGAGTAAAAGTATGCGTATCATAAAACGGTAATCAGATCACTAAAACAAAATAATATTCAAGCTAAATATGCTTCATACCGAACCGCTGAAGATTGGGCGTGACGCCTCTGTCAAGATAATCGTCTCGAAAACCATCCAGGGATATCATGATAACTGTGGGAGCGAACCATTCTGAACCATTGTAGTAGTGTCTCTCAGCAACAACTTGATGGTGACCATGTCCATGCAACTTCATGAGAGCGAGCTTGAATATCAAAAATCCAAAACCGACGCCCGCAAACAAAAATACAAAACGGAACGCATAGAGCAGTTCGCTTGCGCGTTTCGGTGGTGGCCTAGCGACGCCTGCGTAATTTTCATCGTCAAGCTCAAAATCTTCGTCGGGATACCAGGACGGATGGTGGTGAGCTGGTGGAATGTTGACCCTCGTTGCTTGCGGTGTTCCTTCGCCGGCGGCCTCCTCCTGCTCCTCTTTGCTGAGCAGTCGTTCAGTGCTGTCTCGTCGTCCTCCAGAAGACGATGTTTCGTTGAGAGGCAAATCGTTCATGCTGCGACGTGGGCGTAAGCTGTGAGATGCCGGGGAGTAGGAGGTGCGTTTGGAAGGGGGCATGAAAAACAAGTCTAATCCAACCTCGCACCTTGCTTAGCAACAATGAAGTTCCCTTGAGCCTCCTCACTCAGCTTTTCGAGCTAATTCTTTCCACAAAGTTTGCATAGATAGCCGATACTTTAAATTGCTATCCCTTACGCTTGGACTGCTAATGCCATTGTTATCAGTGTCTTAATGCATGTTCTTGCTTTGTCCGCGCGCACAATGAAATGTACCAGATTGTGGGAAGTTGGAACACATGACCTCTTCTTCTTTCAAGCCGCGTATGTCGCGCTAAGATCTTTTCTTATACAAGCGGACTTGCACAAATATAGTAGAGCGGCGATAACCACTCAGGAAAACCATCTATCTAGTAGCTTTGCTTCTAAATCTCGATGGTATGACTCCAGTCTGGCATAGACTATTGAATATAATCTGAAGTTCAGGACCGCAGCGAGATCTCTGTTTTATAACCTCCTAATGATGTTCTCGCCATCTTGACAGCGTTCATTCTTACATCGATCGACTTCTCCCATAAGTAACAATAGTCATACCGTAGTTATCGAGAGAATACAGACCGAAGCAGACCATGACATATCACTTGTGGCATCTTTGCTCGTCTATAGGGCCTAGGATTCTTCACCATTTGAATGTCTCCAAGGGTTGCGCGCAATTAGGACAGAGAATCGATGTTTTGAATTCATCGATTAAATAAACTTGGAACCTTGTTGCGTAACATCCTTAATAGACCAATGCCCTGGGCAGGTTCATGGTACTTGTTCATGGTCGAGCTCCATGCTGACCAGTTTCCAATGACTAAGACAGGATCTTCTCCAAATTGGTCCCTTATGGCTTTTGCTAGCTTGTCGTCTGCTTGTTTCTTGTATAAATAGGAACGAAAACGTAGCTTCCGGTATATCAAGGATTGATAGTGTCGCGACATTATGGCGCTGACCTCGCATCTAGTTTTCATGTAAAGCAGAAACTTTGGAATATACACCGTTGCAGCGGGATGCTTGGACAATTTCGCTTCGCACGCTTTGACTTCGTTCGTTTTGATACGTTGTCTTAACTTCTTGTACTGTGTAGATTTTGTATCGATCGCTTTTGTGTTCCTTGTATAGCGACACGTAAGCGGTGCCTCACTGATGCTGTCCTGATGCATACAATATAGCAGATCTCTACGTCCGGGATCGATAAAGACTGTCCTTGGCTTTATATTTTCCAGAGTCATCTTGTCCAAATCGTGAATTTATGTGAAATCACTCTTCGTATCAGCTTTCGTTTTCTTTGGCTTGCGACCAAATCCGGAATTGAAATCTGTATGGCTTACCCGCAATGGCATTTTTGTTTTTGCTTCGCTTAATGGTTCGAGAATCACTCGTACCTGCTGTAGCAATTATAAATATCTGATGGGAGATGTTCCGGTATCATAAGTTTGAACTTCACCTGTTTACCTTTCAGGTTTCTTTAGGGCTCGTTTCCGGGGTACGATTGGGGTCTGGAAGTCATCTTCGCTGTCAGCTAAAAAGCGTGATATATGACCAGGAAGGGCAGATACTGTCAGCGATATATATCAATCCAGTATGCGTCAGTGAAATAATCATACCTATTACTGCATCGCTTCCTTTCGTACTGGACATATGGAAACAGGGAAAAGAAAGAGATTGCGTGGCAAACTCGACTACAAAATCCGTGTAATCCACGCTTAGTTGCGACATTCAAATAGCGATGTTGTTTTGAGGCATCCTTTTACATACTTGCTTTCTTGAAGCCGATACCTCTTATTATGCAAAGTTGTCAAGTGCTACAAAATATTACCCAACGCATTCTAAATCTAATATCATTCATTTAAAACTTTAAAAAATACTATATTTCTTTCCTTAAGAAGCTTTGCTGCTATATATCGTCCCTCATATCTCTCAGAGGACTACATCACAGAAAGATTTGTCTACATCGATGTTTGACCTTGAATCCGATCATCATAACCGTAAATTGAACGGGAAAAGTCAGTGCTATAGTACAGGACATGAGTCCCCTTCGTCCCTTTCATTTACGCATACTGTCTAATCTACTTGAGCTCCAGCTCGAAATACGTCCGGTCGCCTCTTGTAACACAGCACCGTCGATTTGCGGTTCATTCAGGCCTGCGCTCACATGAAGCATTGGTGAGAGATATAAAATGGTTGTCTTCTTTCTTTCTTAGAAGGGGCCCTGCCCCCTCCAGACCTCCCCTCCTGCGGAGGGCTGCCCACTGAATTATTGATGTCTATAATATATATCTTATTCGTATACTTCTTTGTATACGATGTTGCGAGTGGCAGGCTTTGCATTGGTCAATGTGGGAGGGGAAGAAAAAGAGATAGAAATGACGGGGAAGAAACGCAGGAAAGCGCAACGTATAGCTGGTCAACAGCATGTTGTTCTCTTCCTGAAATGCCAGTTGTGATACTTTCCAAATCTGCTTTTTAGCTCCCAAAAAGGCAAAGATTTTGGAACATTTTATTGTTTTTGTATTAATTTATATTAAAGAAGATCAAGACTAGCGCTTTCCTGCTCGCTTCGCTTCGTGCGCTAGGTTCAATAAATTTCAGGATGAATTCGAGGTTTGAGGAATATTTTCAGTGAATTCGAGGCGTTGTGCTACTCTCTTGGCCTTCGTAAACCTCCATCCTCTGGCGGTTTCACATCCGCTTCGCTTCTGCATACAAAGCGCCGTCGAAGTCCAGGCTTATTTAGTCCGGCGCTCGACAGAATACACTCTTCCATCCGACGCATGTGGAAGGTGTATAAATTAATTAACTGTAGTTTTCCATCAAAAAATCGGCCTTCCACCCACTCCTCAAATCGCTACAACCTCCAAAAAAAGTGCTTCCACAGCCATTTTTTTGAAAATGGAGGACCAAAGAGCTAATTACAGAGTAGAACTATTTTTCAAAGTCTAGCCGGATTAGTGTTTTACAGCTCAAAGAGGGAAGAGGGAGCCCATAAAAGTCAGGTCCAAATTTCCTTTTTTTGATAAGAGAGAGATTTTTTATTTAGTGATACACAATATGCAGGCCTTTTATACTTTAGAAAACAGTTTCACTGATAATAATATTGAGAGAGCCACGTACATTTGAAGTCGGCCTATTAATGGACCGATTTTCGTTTGAAAGCTCGCAACATATGGCCAGAAGAACAATCGTGGCTCCGCACAACCACGCTGCTGCGTATTCTATGCCATGATCAATAACACTCGAAATGTAGTTCATTTGCAAATCACACAGTCGACGGTTAGCAATTCTCCCCTTTATGCTTTTCTTTTTTCGTGGAAATTCACTTGTCTTTAGATTTTGCGTGTAGTAATCTATGTACAGCAGGAGAAGACCGAATGGTACAATAGCAGCGATGTTCACTCTAAACTGCTGAACGCGCTTTATCCAATTATCGTCGATCACATTCTTGCCGAGGAACAAGGCAAGTCTGTACAGAAACGTAAAAAAGAACTGGAAAACACGCGCATTGTAAACCACGGTACATGGCAAATACGATTGTAATTTGCGTGAGTGAATTTATGCTGACTGCATGTAGCTGATTTTCGTATCGTATACCGCTTCACATGGTGCGATTTCCAGCACACCATTTTGCAGAGAGTACGTAAAGGTTCATATACTTTAAATCAAAAACTGGTACTTAGAACTATTCAGCAACAAAAATACATGACGCTGGATATAGATGCTGCTGACGACGAGGATGACGAAATTAGGCAAGGTGATGATCAAGAAGAAGAGAAACCAAGAATTCATTCGACCTATAAACCGCTATCCATATATCCGTATCAACTGCTCGTTTCCGTTGACGAGCCTCAGTCGCAGGCAGTCCACAATCTTGATGCCTATTTCTCTATTTCCACGTCGTCATCATCATAGATAGACGCCATCCTCCTGTTGTTCTTCATTCACTGCGCTCGTACTGCTCGGCGCCTTTGTATTCTTCGTAGGGTGCTCGTTACGGAAAGCTTCTACGTTGCTTTGTACTTCTCGCGCAGCAGCCTCGCCTATCCGTTCTCGAATAACGCGTAGAGTCAAGTCGATGCTAGCCTCGTAACGCTGCAACAGTTCTTCATTTTCTTCAATAGCCGTCGCCAAATCAGGATCCTGGCCTTCCTCTCGAATGTGCTCTTTCATCGCTTCATTTGAACGTAATAAATGAGCTATGGAGTTTTGCCTCTGGGGAATTTCTGTTAAGAGTGTGTCGTGCGGCAGCTGCCGTAAAGCTTGTTCGAGTTTCTTGAAATCCATTTTTGGAGCGGAAGAGGAATTGGCTGCTTTTGTCAAACACGGGCGAATTTCATCATGCAAAAACTCGGTAGGGATCCTACTGCGTATGTATGTAGTGATGTAGAGAAGACTGTGAATATGATTTACAGACGAAGACATGCTTTCAGATCGAAAGCATACAACAATGATAGAAGCAAGATGGCTTTTTTATTATCATATTCTTTCTTTCTTTAATTGCATATAATAGGAGAGATCTTCCCACTCTCCGTCAACACCTTTTCAGTCTTTCCTACTTTTTTCTTTACCTTCTCTGTTAACGCGTGTGGACCCGTGTCGAGCAAAAATCTCGAGATCTCCTCCTTCATCAGCAACACAGTTAGTCTGTCCAAGGGTGACCACTGTAAAGGCCCTGCACTGTTATGTACTGTCATCGAAGAGGGCCAAGGACAGTTCGACCGGCTCATGCATAGTCATCACCGAAGATGGGATGAGTGACTGGTTTGAGCAATAAGTTGCTAACGCTGGCAATTTTGCTTTGCCAACGCGTTCCCGCATCTGGATCAGAACCCCACCGACCTCGCGTTATTCGCTTACCCTTTCCTTTGCTTGCCAAAAGCGTTAAAAGGAACCGCGCAGTTGTGGAAGCGCTTGACAAAGCACAAAACAACTTCAGGCGCAAGGATACGAGTACCACAAAAGCCGGCGCAAAATACGATGACATCTGGACCGAGCGACGGGTCGCTAACACGCGATGCACCATCGAGAAGGCGTACCGTGAATGCGACTGATGCATGCCATGGTTCTCTGTAGATCAGAAACTTCAACTCTTGGAAACGATTTTCGAATTTACACCTCACTGCATAAATTCATCAATGCTTGACGCAAGAACTTTCTCCAGGAAGCACCGCTTGCTCCTGGAGCAAAGGAAGAGACGGCGCGCTGATGTCCTAGAGGCAGAGACAATTCTAGCACTAAAACTTCCTGGTGACAGCAATGTCACCAGAGGATATAGCTGCCAGGCATAAGGTATTCTTTTGATCAGTACGTTTATTAGTGTCATGTATTCATGCTCATTCATGCAGATCATCCGAAGTTGTTCAGGAACACTCACAAGAAATGCACACGACAATAACGAACAGAAGACATTTCACAGCAACCCAGCAGACAGCAGGAAAGCTTGTCAATATGCCGTCAAACGCAAAGTAACTGTCGTGTCTGAACTTGCCTATCATGTGAGACAACAATTCCAAAGTAGTATAATAATCATCATCCCCTGGGTGAATCCGGTTATCTAGGAAATTTCTCCAAAAGTAGCAGCTCCTTGTTTTTCTACATAAAACACCCAAACCGAGTCTCACCAACTCTGATCTTGCCGTCTCCGTTCGGACTCTACTGCTACTTTAGCAACAAAACTGTTGACTCTGCAAGTTTATCCCTCTCTTTTCGATTTAACCCAACATATAACCGAGTTCAACACTTTGTATCCAGAGAATAGTTACAAGTTTTGCTTAGTATGGTAAACAATTTTATCCATTCTCCCTTCTTTCGCCTCTTTATAACACCACTGAAAAGTGAGTGGATTCTCTTGTGCTTTGTCAAGTATCTGTCATGCTCGTCTTTATTACTATATTATTACAGGAAGGGTTCGAGGTTAAACTCAAGGGCAGTAGCGGGGTGAGTCAATTCAAAGTTGTTAAGGACTGTAGGGTGAAGCACGCCGAACGAGCCGATGCATACTTCTTTTCGCTCATCGCCGTCCTTGTACCGTAAGTAAATGTCAGCAGAGCGGCCAGGGAAGAATGTTATGTCACCAGACTCTTGGATCCAATATCCCAATTTGCCGCTGTCCTTGGCAACCAAGGGTGTGCTAAACATATCCATCATGCGGTTGAGTAGACCGTGGATGACTTCGAAGCCGGATGTTTTAGACATGTAAGCAGCGCAGACGTGACGTTCGTTGCGTGTGCGGCGTTCACGAGTCTCGTCCTTGAAGGCAACATCGGATACTTCAAAGACCTTGATAGGTAATGGGAGTTTCTTGTTGCTGTTGATGGTCTTCAATACACCTGGAAGCAGCGATGTGCGAACAACTTGGTATTCGATGGTCTTGGGGTTAGCGAGCTTAATAGCGGTGTTGCCATCGTCTTTTCTGTTGAGATATTTGAAGTTTTCGTCGTGAGAGCACTATACGAAAGAGGAATACAATGTGAGATTACGGGATTAAAATATCACTCAGCTTCCTCCTTACCAGAATGAGAGGTGCTACTTCTGTGAAACCGGCAAGTGCAAGTTCGCGTCTAGCATGATCTGAAAGTTTGTTGATAGGGAGAGCTGCACCGAAAGTGGTGACACTTGGCATCTTTCGTGGCAAGTTGTCGTAACCGTATGAAATGGCAACATCTTCCATGATATCAGCAGCGTGGAGGATATCCCATCGAGTTGGCGGAACATCTACGAGGATTTCGTTCGAATCCTTCGGGTTTACAGTAGCGTTTAAGGTCATCTTCTTCAGCAAGCCGCAAATCTCGTCGCCCTTCAAGTCCAATGCAGTGCAAGAGTTGATGTAATCAATCTTTGCAGAGGCTTGCCAAGTTTCGATCTTTGGAGTCTGTTTCACGGTACCATCAGGGTAGACAATCTCGACTGGTTCGACACTGCAAAGATGGTTACTCTAAAGTTGGGACAGACGCAGATAAAATACCATCTCATTACTTACGTGAAAGGATCGGCACAGTATTCAGAGAACATTGCGACGAGTGTGTTGAGGACAATGTTGGCCTTATGTTCGTCAGTAGCGGTGATTTCGATAAAGACATTCTTAGTCGAGAGCTTGATCTTGGAATGTTCCGAGTTGATGATAGGCGGGAGGGAGCATACAACGCGGTTGGCATCATAGACAACGGGGTAGACAGGAGAGTCGCGGATAATGTGCAGGTATCTACCAAGGTGTTTATCGTTCTACGATTCATGTTTAATTCCTCGAACTGTGTTCTAGCATTCGGCGTAAAATCTTGAAGACTTACGGTGTAAAATTCCATCAAGGAGTCGCCGTCCATTTCCTGAGTTTGGTTGAGAGGAACAAACTTGATATCCTTGTGGGGCAATGCTTCGTAAGTGAAAGGACCCTTGATAGTGTCCAAATCGTGAGTACCCATGGAGGCGAGGGTACGCTTTCGGCAGATGTTGTTGTGGAGCTTATCCTGCAAGTCAATGAAGCTGTCGTAGCTTTCCTGCGTGAAAGTGATGTTGCGTAGAATAGCGGCGACGATGGCAGGACGGATCTGGGCTGTCTCGGGTTTCACGATAACCTGCTCCAGCTTGCCGCTGGCAGGCTTGACAAGACGATAGTTGGGTGTAGTCGCCTTGCCTTCGAAAATTTTGAGAGCACGAGCAATACCCTCCTGGCACAACAAATCGTATCTGTAATTTGGCGAATATATCTTGTCATTATACGCGTACGTCAAGCAAGATTTTCGCTATCGTCAACGGTACCTGTTGGCGGGAATGTCGATCTTCAGCTGAGGTCTTTCGGGGACATTGCCTTCCGAAGGATCATTCTCAGAGGTCTAATGCATACAAACATTGATAAAGTCATTATACACTACAAAGTGACAAGTCCTGCAGCGCTACGTACATCCTCTTCGAGCTCAATACCGAAACGGAAGCACAACTCGTTGAACTCTTCCGAAGCTACGAGAGAAGATAGTCAGCTTACAAGAGAGCAACACAAGCGGATGCAAAGCTTACTGTAGTCTCGCTCGAGATACTCAAAGAGTCGTTGCTTGTCGACAGTTACAGTTGGCATGTCGGTTGCACGATTGTGAAGTCGTTCAAGTGGGAGACCGACCAGATTGGGAATTGCTCATCCTGACAGGTGGCTTGTATCGATGGATAATCCAGGCACCAGCTGGGAGGATGATCGGTTTCATGTATTTCATCATTCGCATTATTCTCTAACCAAATTTCTCTTGAAAAAAGGCTATACTGAGTAGAGTAAGATGCTACTTAATTCGAAAATGTGTTTGAGCCTCCTTGCTTCAATCAAAGATCGAAGCTCACACTTGCAAAGTAACAATGATTTTGGTAAAACAAATAGTCTCATCTCTTACTGGCATACTTCTCTTGAGCGGAAAAATACGTAAGGAACGGGTGCAAATTATGCTTCCATAGCTGCGAAACAGAAGTAAATAGAAAGGATCTGTGACAGTTTGCACTACTCAAAATGACGTTCCGGCCACACAGAAGAGGAGAACTCAGGGAGCATCTGTCCTACGCATACCATGATGTGCTGTCAAGTCGTCATTTGCAATTTTTTCCACGATATTTTTGATGAAACTGTTTTCTTATGCTACAAAATGTGCTCTCAGAATGCCCGTATCGTCTGCATGAAGTAATTTGTATAAAATTGGGGTCTCAGGATCTCCAAGCAGAAGAAAGTTTGACTTCCGAGCCTGTGAGTGTTTTCTTGACAGCGCCGTTTCATGTACACTTGGTAGCATGTCATGAGACAGGTTGTTTACCAGAGAGACAGAGAAAGAGGCAAAAATAGGGATTGGGGTGGTGATGTTTTAAGTTTCGAGTAAAGAGTTTGATCCCAGCAGCAGCAGCTAGCACCAGTGCGCGCATATTTAAAAAGCCTCAAAGCTGGTCATTACACCATTATACTATACAAGAATTTCTTTTGCCTATTCTTTTTGTTCTTCTCTCTTTTCAGCTTCTCATCCTTGTACTAACCGCAAAATATGACGTTGCCAACAGCCCCGCTAGATATCCGTGTTCCTTCCAATACTCACCCCTCACACCGTCCACCCAATTACGGCGCGGCGCTGACAGGTTACAACGAAAGTGCCGATACTATAACAGGCTCACCGCAACAACCGGGCCGGTCCATGCTGGAGTCGTTTGCCGGATCGTACTCGCGGGCGTCCATGCTCTACATGGCTGAGAACCTCACTGTGCCGAGTATGGAAAATCTGTCCAGAGCTGCGTCTCTCTTGGACAGCCAACATGGAGTTTCTGACGATGAAGAGCGCTTAGCTACAGTCGACACCAAAGGTTCAGACAGGTACTACCTTTTGTAACCAATATGCTATCACGAGATGAAGAATTAATCGACACTGTAATCATCTACCATCCTTTTAATTATGGGCCAATTCAGAATGCAGTTTGATGCTCTTGAAAGAACCCTCTCACACCCTTCAGTGGCCGGAGGCTGCTACCATCAGTTCCCATCACTCTCAAGGCACACAACAGTTGGGTCAGTCATGACATCTTACAGCGGTCTAGGACAAGTTAGCGAATATGTACCGCGATCCAACTTTATTCAATCGGTCTTCAACGCAGTAAACGTGCTCATCGGAATCGGCATCCTGGCGTTACCTTTAGCTTTTCGTCTTGGTGGTTGGTTATTCGGTACCATGACATTCCTGTTTTGCGCCGCAGCTACAAATTACACTGCAAAGTTAATTGCTCGGTGCTTGGACGTATCGCCGGGAGCATGCACTTACGGTGACATGGGTGCTTCCGCATTCAATGAAAAGGGACGCGCCCTGGTTAGTGGTATCTTTATTGTGGAATTGATGACAATCGGGTAAGCAAAACCGCATATACCACTGGGTCTGGTTTGTGCAATATGTCCAGATAATAACTATGGAGTGGCAAGAGTGGCCATGGTTGTCCTGTTAGGAGATGGATTACAATCCTTCTGGCCAAGCATCGATTTGATCACAGTTCGGCTCCTCTCCTTTGCAATTCTTACGCCAACTCTATTTTTGCCTATGCGCAAACTAGCTATAACAAGTCTAATCGGTATCATTGCATGCGTTGCACTGCTCGTGACAGTTATCGCCAACGGTCTTTCCAAAAGGACGCGACCCGGTAGCTTGTGGCAACCCATGGTATATATGACCCTAAAAGGTAGACTTTTTGTTTGTTGTTTACTGATTTATATGTTATTATATTTTAGGATACCGAGATCATTCCTGCAGACCCGTCCCACATTCCCCTCGCATTTGGCTTAGTTATGGCTGGTTTCTCGGGACACGCTGTATTCCCAGCTATCTACCGCGACATGCAAGATCCTAAGCAATACGAGCGCATGGTCGATATTACATATCTGGTGACTGTCTTTGCATATCTTACTATGAGCGTAGCTGGTTACACCATGTTTGGCGCAGAAACAATGCAGGAGGTATGGAATAAAAGTCTGGTGTTTACACATAGATAACCCGTTTGCTAATCTATACATACGTACGGTGTATATTAAAAACATTAGATAACCCAAAATTTGGCCCTAACTCCAGAGTACAACGAATTGATCACAAAAGTTGGCATTGGACTCGTCGTCTTGACTCCTATTGCAAAGTATGGTCTTATGCTAAATCCGATCAACTTGACAGGCGAGCTTTGGTTACTTGGAAAGCCGAGCATAGAATCATGGTGCAAAGGCTCAGCTTGGCGAACACGCGTGGTCACATCGACAGTCAGAATAGCGGTGAGCCTTATCATTGTTTACATTGCTACAGTTTTTCCTGGATTCGATCGAGTTGTCGTAAGTCATAAGCCTTCTTAGTAACGAACAAGAAGATTCTAATCATTTGATTTTTTTTTCCTGCTATAGTCACTGCTCGGTGCTCTGTTTAGTTTTGGGATATCCATCATTTTCCCGTTGGCCTGCTATCGCCGACTGTTCGGTCAATTGACACCAGTCGGGGAGATGATATTTAACGATATCCTTCTTTTCATTTCGGTTGTCATGGCTGTTGTTGGCACAGTTTGGAGTTTTCTTCCAAACGATGGTGTCTGATACAGTACTCTTTTTAGCATTCAATCATATTGTCTAAAATTTGTTATTCTGATACATATTATCGTGGCTGCTTATCGAGAAAACACATATCGCTTATTGATACATTGTTATATGATCCTGCCAATCTCTTTTTATATTTCTTTCTCAAGCTATAAAACACGAGCAAGGGAGCGTTTTCTATAAACAAATTAAACTCCAAGCTTGGGGTCACTTCAGCTCGCATGTCGCCGTCTGATATACAGTACATACAATAATGGTTGTATAGCAAGTTGTGAAGCATGACAAAGACAATATAAGTTTGCCTAAAACTGATTTACATATTTACCATTCATTACCTAGTGGACTGACAATTTCCTGCTCGGCCGGGCAGGAGTGAATCCCTCAATTTAGAATATTATTAAATGCATTCAGACCTAATATATTAAATCAAATCCAGGATTCCAATGTTCCAAGACTGATGGTCCTCAGGATTGTGAAGAAACAGGAAAGCCAACTCGCGAAGCAAAAAGCAGGCATGTCGGGGCAAGTGGCGCCATGCGCCGGTAAGAAGATCTTGTGAAACTCTCATTTTGGATGAAGAACACACGTTGCCGGATTTGGCAGAGGGCACGCATGCTGTAAATCCGTTGTTACGATTTTCAATTTGTTTTGCTTCTTCTTCCCCTATGGCTTGTTTAGGTCCTCGCAAGAAGAAAAACAAGTCGCAGTTCCTCAGCCCAGACGATGCCTCCGTCGCTCCACGCTCCACCGCAAAGTCAGTAAAGTCCAGAGGAAGCACGATCGGCTCCAACACCACCGCAAGTGGAACAAAAAAGACAAACTCGGTGGTGTCCACCGCCAGAAAGACAACACCTGCCGCTTCTCCACGCTCTTCTCTTGAAGCCAGTAACAAGCTCGCAAAGACGACATCGCGGGCCTCGTTAGTCTCAAATGGTCGTCCTCGTTCGCCACATACTCGTTCGCCACCGCCTCCGGGTGCAGCGCCTTCCGCTCGAAGCAGTGCCCGTCCACCATCTCATTCTCGAAATTCCAGCGCAGCTTCGTCTATTCGCAAATCGCCTGTTGCGCAGATGAGGGAAGAGTTTGACGAGCTTAAAGTCAAGGTAAACAGCCCAGATAGCATTCTATTGCGCTATTTGCATGGATTTGACACAGTTTCGGTGGATTTCGATAGAATAATGAGAATCTACAGTTGATTGAGCAGCAAAAGGCAGAATTGGAGCAACTGAAAAAGCAACTATTACAACAGCAGGAGCAGCAACAACAAGTACCGCCCTCGCCACCGCCACCGCTGACACCGTCGATAAGCCAGATGGATTTAGACGTTCTGCAAGCTCAGAAAGACGAAACTGTAAACATGTTGCATGAAAAGGAAAAACAGCTTCTGGAACGAGAGAAAGAACTGCGTGAATTACGACAGAAATTAGAAGAGGAGAAGAATGTGCCCAGCATCGTTGTCAACTCGCAAGAAGCTTCAAAGGAGGCAGAGCAGGCCTTGGCTGAACGCGAGCGAATGCTTGAAGAGAAAGAACGTGCGCTCGAGGAACAACGACAAAAATGGGAATCGCAAAACAATTTGGAACAAGTGGCAGCACAGCTCGAGCGGCTCAAGTTGCAGGTACCAGCGGGATGAACAATCGCCTAAAACATTATCCTTTACTAAGTTTGGTGCTCTTTGTATTCATAAAAAAAAAAGAACGAAGAAGCGGTGCAACGACTGGCAGCCAAGGAGAAGGAACTAGAAACTCTAAAAGCGCAAGCAACAAATGGCTCGCAGGAACAGGATGCAGCAGCTGAACTTGCCAAGATCGAAGAGTTAAACAAACAATTAGAGGCAAGTTGTTTGAAACAAATGATACATAACCTGCAATGAGACTGATAACCGAGCAATATAGGTTCAGAAACAGCTTCACGAAGAAAGCTTACGCCGGCACGAGGAGGCACTAGCTGAAAAGGAAAAATTGTTGACCGAGCAAAAGGAAGCATTGGATAAACTCCAAGAGGCGCACGAAGAAGAGATTCGCAAAGTGAAAACCGGCCAGTCGAGCAGCATCCTAGCACTCCAAAAGCGACACAAAGAAGAGATGGCAGCGTTGAAAAAGCGTCTGGAGGAAGCAGAGACTAAACTCAAGAATAACCCTGCCAACATGGATGATGAGATTGAACGTATTCTAAACGAATTTGAACAGGCAGAGCATTCGCATGCTGTTCAGATAGAAAACTTGCAACAGTCTCACCAATCTGAATTGAGCGACTTACAGCAGAGCCATGTTACGCAAATTCATAACCTAAAGAAGGCGCAGGATCAAACTCGAAAGGGATGGACATCGAGATATCTACCGACAGAAGCTGTATCGTGGCCCGCACCGCAACCACTGAGCATATTGCGCAAAACGAACGGTCTTAACTCGGGTCGCTCAGCAGTCGACCGCATTGCTGCAGCGGCAAAGAGCGATGACGAACCAATATTGCTACCTTTGGATAACAAGAAGGTGCAAGTTTATATTTCCACCGTCAGCGGTAACCCCGTGGTATGTTAGGAATGGGTCTTTTGTATTCTATTCAGTTTTCTAAATCGAGATAATTTTATAGATCAAGAAGAAGCAAGAAGATATGACGATGTTGCTGAAAGCAGAGAACATCGAGTACGAAATTGTTGATGTTGCCGCTAGCGAAGCTGCCTTGCAGCACATGAAGCGATGTAACAACAATGGCTCATCTGAAGGCCGCGCCAAGGAGGTGCCTCAAATCTTTGTGGGCGGTGAATATCGAGGCGTAAGTTCGCAAGATAATTAAGCCGAATATTTTGGTTCAGTTTGATGAATGGATCTTTGTACGTATTAGCAATTCGAAGATGTGCAACGCAGCATCGATGAAGGCACCCTTGATACGCTGTTGCGTCCGGCCGCAGAGCGAGTTCTGACTGAAGAAGAGAAGAAGGCACTCAAACAGGCAGCTGAAAAGCGTGAGAATGAAGCGATTCCACCGCCTGTCCGTGTGCTCCCACCAGGTCCTGCACCCCCGTTACGTAAATCCGGTACAGTCAAGGCATATCGTGGACCTGTGGATGACGATGAAGCCTTGTTCAAGGAGCTCGAACGTGAAATGAGCAAAGGCAAGCTGTCTGAAGCCAGTCTTGCAGATCTTTAAGCAGCATGTACACCGCTTGTTTTCCCTTTCATTTTCCACACACTCAAATACAACATTTACTCACAAACGGACACCCCTTTGACATATACATATATACTATATTTGTTTCTATTAAGCTATACCATTAAATCTCTCGAAGTTGCTTGCACATTATTCTTCTATCATTCCGCTTATTAGGACCTGTAGTGATGATCACTGTTGGACAGACTAACCACGTTGCTGGTGAAGGAGGTTGACACGGGTCCATACGCAAAGATAGCAAAAGGCGGAAAAAGTTACAACGGAAGAGAATTTCGTCATTTAAAGTGCTTAGGAATGGGGACAATCAACTCTATTATATGCAGCGCTTGATGCGGTACAAAGGATTTCTGTACTATGCCTACTCAAGTTATCCGAGCGCTGTTATGTAAATGTACAGTATTTCCAAAAGGTCTGCTTTTTCAATTATGTATTCGTATTTTTAAAAACAAGTGCTTTCACGCTTTGCTTCGCTCGCTGCGCTTGATTCACTAAAGCTCATGGCTTATCCGAGTCTGTAGAATAAACTCACTTGGCCTTCATAAGCCTCCATTCTCCGGCGGTTTTGCATCCGCTTCGCTACTGCAAGCACAGTTCAAAGTTTTTCTTTATTAAGGCATTAGGCCCTCGCCTATAGGCATTTAGCCGCCTTGGGAAACGAAGGAAAAGAGGTGGAAGAGATTGGTCTATAGACCAAATAAACCCAGGTGGGGAAAAGTCTAAGAAGAAGGGGCAGGTTATACAGAGTGGGTAGGTTATAAGGCGATCATCGAGGAAGTGGATATCAAGCTGGTGAGAAGTGCATCAGCTGCGTGAGGCTCCTGGTCGAATTCTGCGTCAGACTCCGGATGGCTAAGGTAGTCTATTCCGCGAAAAATGTTGATGACAAGCATCCAGGTGATGCGCCAACGTCCAGTAGACATTTTACGACGTGTGGTTGGAGCTCGTTCAGCGCATAGTCCAAAATGTGTTCTTCGCTACTGAGGCTGGGAAAATCGAAGATGGCCTTGAGTTCAGTCAGTCAGGCTGGGACTAAGAGGGGGCAAGTCATGTAGTGGAGACGAGAGGCTTGCTGGTGACCACGTCGACGATTCTTGAGGGGATATGATGTTGCCTACTGCAAGCACAGCGCCGTCGATTTCTGGTTCAAAGTCGCAAACGTAGCTCCTGATACGCTTGCGTCTTTGTCTTCGCACGTGAAGACATCATTTTTGACAGCCAGGGAGCAGACAATCATATCCACATTTACGTCCTTCTCGGACTTGGATAACAGCGCTTTCTTCTTGAGGCTCTTAAATACATTGGAATTACATTCCGATCCGGAAGAGCTTGATGAACATAGATTCTTTCCCAGTCAGTCAGTGATTAATGCACGCCTCTTGACAATATACACTTTGTTGAAAAGGAAGGCTGCGTCACGCCAGAGAATGGAAGTTTATGAAGGCCAAGTGAGTTTATTCTACAGACTCGGATCAGCCATGAGCTTTAGCGAAGCACGAATAAATAATTGAAAAAGCGATGTCTACATTTGGAAAGCGCGACATACCATTTTTCAAACAGCAGCGGCATTTCTTTCTGCAAAATACTCTATATGATGCAATAGAGGTCAAATAGAGTTAGAGGGACTTTAATATGGTATCATCTTACAGCTAGACAAAAAAAATTACAGTATGCAATAGAGAGAAAAAAGTGTGCAATGTAAGGAAATAAAAAGAGAAGCACAAGCAAATTAATATAGTAGAGAAACAGAGTAGGATATAATGTTCACGGAAGCTTTTTTCGTGCGGCGGGAGGGAAGGGATGGGTAAGATCTCTGATTTATAGGTACGTGCGTAGGTGAGTGTGTCTTGGGGTATGCGCGTGTGTAGATGTATGTGTGTGTGCGTGTGTGTGTGCGTATATTTCAGTTGAGCCCGAGATGGCGATAGAAAAGACGGAAAGAGGAAAATGGCACACGGTCGTACGTACGCGGGAGTTAGTGCATATATTTACAGTTTCTGCGTATAGGCGTGGTACAAGTTCATGAAGGCGTGGTGGGTCTCCAGTTCCTCGTCAACTTTTTCCAAAGTCGCCATGAACTCCTTATAGACGACCTCTGTGTCGTCGGCAAGCTGTTGCGATAATTGGATGCTTTCAACGAGATCATGCAAGTCGTCGCGGAACATGACACCGATTCGGCCGCCCCAAACTCCCAACGGTAACGAAATATACTTTGCATGGTAAGCGTCACCGTGCTGCTGCTGCATCTGCTCGACGAGTTCATGCATCAAGAAAACGTCCTGGAGATGTCGTGCGAAAAAGGGGTCAAGTGATCGAGATTCCATGAGCTGGATAACTATGAGCGCCAGCAAATCACAGTGAGAAATAAGATCGATATCTTTACGGTATCTCAATAACGTACCCTGTGAATTCAGCATCTGAGTCATTGGACCCACTTGCGGGATCCCATAGATCTGCATATCGAGCTCCATCATTTCGAGATACCCTGATGGGCGGCATATTCTCCAGCACTCTTTTACAATATCGCGGTAATAATCGGGTGGATAAGAGAAGATCAAAAATCGACCGTAAATTAGATCAAAGTGATTATCGGGCAGCTGCTTCAAGTTCTCCATGATATCGTGATGTGCCTTCCAGAATCGAAAGTTGCGCGGCATCGATTTTCGTGTGTTTATATTGTCCCAGTTTTCGATCCCCAACACCCAGCAGTGCTTGTATTTGTTGGCAACATCGATGCACCAGCCCCCGTTCCCGCAACTAAAATACGTGTAAATTCCCTTTTTAGATCCTCGGACCCTTCGAGTTACCGGAAATAGAAGCCTACCCCACATGAAGAATACGTTTGTCACTGCACGAAAGATCCAATGGACTGCAAAATAGCCTTCTGAGAAAACCGTAAAAGCACAAGTACTTTGACGTTAATACTTGGATGCAACAAAACACCCGTCAGATTGCCAACACAACTCACCCATCCATTACAAGACGTACGAGTTCTTGTCGAATAATCATGCGATCAGCGCGTGGCCAGTCGTCCTTGCAGCAAAACGCTGCAGAATCATCACGGCTTAGACGAGGTGGCGGTAGTGAAAAGACCGAAGCTGGTCTCGATGTGATGGATACACGCTTATCTGGATAGCTCGAACCCAACCGATCAACGGTCGGTGGAGGTGCTTGCTGTTGTTGATGATGATGGCGATATTGTTGGTGGTGCGGGTGCTCGGTCAACGAGGATGCAATAGACGACGAGTAGCAAGTATCTGTAGCAGTATCGGTGACGGAGAGTGCGACGGATAACCTGGCTCGAGGAACATTGATAGGCTCCGTTGATGTGTCATGGCTACGGCGTTGCTCCAACGACGTACGATGGTGCTGCTGCGGCTGTGGAGGCGGTGTGGTTTGCGGCGTGGTATTGTTGCTACTGCTTGTACTGCTGCTGCTCACGTCCTGCTCACTTTCTCGCCGGTGGCCGGTCCATTGTGCTAACCATGAAAATAGGCGTGAAGAAGGCCGCGGTGGTTTTGTGGAAGAAAAAGTCATGGAGTGTGAATCAAAATGCGGAAAAATGGAGCGACCGATTGTTCCTCCTCTCTCGTACTTTTTTAAGGTTGCCTTACTCTTTTTGTGCGACCTTCTGCATCCCCTGTCTGGAAAGTGAACGAATGCTTCCCTACGGCGTACAACATGACAATCAGTTCTTTTTTTCTGAGACATTCTTCGATGTTTACCATAGTTCTGGTTGCATGCTAGATTTGTCCTCGTTGCTATCGTGGCTAATGAGTGTCCGCGACGGTTCTACGTGTCGTAGTCTCGTAACATGAGTACTACATATCATTGTCGATCTTGAGCAAAATTCTGAGAAGATAAAAAAAGGCGCAATCATTTATCTTGTCAGATTGCAAAAATGTGGCAAGCTAGGAGTACGCAAAGCCTCTCCAAGTCAATGTGGACAGCAAGCTTATATAATCACTGAGGATAGTGCATCGGCTATCAGTATTTAATTGCCTTTTGTATACTCATCCTTTCCCACATTATTACTCGGCTCCAGCCTGTTCAGCAGAATCTCTTAGAAATCCTCCCAAATGTCACAGCAGCGTTATGTTACATTTCAAACGAACAAATTCCACTTAATACTAATAACCTTCCATGCAGCGAAATGATTCACGTAGAGGCGAAGATGGTCATCAAATATGCTTAACTTTATCCTCCATGTAAAGCGAGTTTGTCATCATTTATTACAGCTAGAATATCCGACTTTATGACTGAAAATTGAATTGTTCAAAGCGTTGCAATTTGACTTTTCTCCTCGGAGATTTGACTGGATAGCATTCTTTACAAGTCCGCTGGGGGTCGTCGAGCCCAGTTCCTGGCTTTGTTGGAAGGCAACATCAAGGGCGAATATTTATCCTTGTTCCGAACCGACTCTGCTTCAAAGGAGTTTCAGTGCACAGACTTTTTTCATTTGCCACTTGTTGTCCCGGCTCTTACAAGGTGCAAGTAACGTTTATCCGTGGCGTCTCTATGCAAGCGAAAGATACATTGCCCAGAACAAAAATACTCAAATGGACATTATTGCAGCTGTTAAACCGTGTTCATTGGGCCACTGAAGCCGCTTTACACAAACAAAGTCGGAAAGATACTAAATCATCACAAACGAAAGTCTCTAAGAAGTCAAGATAACGGCCAGTAAATCAGGTAAATTTATCAACGCTACATATCTATACCTTTCACGTTTTGGCGAAGTACAGCAATGAAATGCTTCCATGCAACAGATCGGACTCCCGGTAAATTCCGCATAAATTGATTCTCAATTTTTTCATTTCTTCGCAGCAGCTGTCAAACTTTCAACCTGAATTATGCAGACTTTGCGAGGTGTCATGAGCGTGCCTAGATTGTCGGCAATGGTAAACATAAGACACCTATCCACGACCTTACTTAGTCACGAGTAACATTTGCATTGGTAGGTCCTCAGTAGGTCGACGAGACCTGCGCCCCGTGCTCGTCTTATGCGCCTGCCGTGCCTGACAGCAGTTAGTAACGCAAAAGAAAAGTACAAAACTAATCTTGTACTGTTGATCTGACGCCCACGATCACTTTGTACTTAGCTTTACTCCACGCGGCAGTCAGCTCCCCAACGCGCACGCAACAATGTCAGACGTGTTGGGCAGGTGGAAGATGCAGGATCGCTCCAGAATCTGCTGCGACGAGTTATGGAGTTCGAGTCTGAAGTGAATCCAGCAGCAGCAGTTACCGAGTTCAAACCACATGTAAGAGCTAACAGCAAACGTCAAAGCTATGCCGCTTTTTCCAACCACGCGTTTCTACACTAGACTCAAAAATGCACGGCGTATTGCACGGCTGAAGAGTACTCAATGCCAGCGCTCAAGAAGCAGATTGCAGGACATGCAGAGTATAAAATCATGCCTTTCATATCACCAGATATGGTGCACATCCAAGTGGAAAAAAGCGGTGAAGTGTTTGCATTTTCGAACGGCACGTTTGTGACCTGGGCTGTGCCTGACGACCAGGCTAAGCGTTTTTTGAACGAATGCATACTGGCAGGGAACGTTCAGATCAACCCGCACAGTGAAATTGAAACGGAGGACGCTGAATTTGCATTTGATGAAGACGAGTATGTCCTGCTGTATTCTAATCCCTGTTATGTCAGCTAACATTGTTGGGAAAAAGAGTGACTAACATGAAAGGCGACATTATCCTCTTGAACCCTCACATGCCCTCGCCTACACTTTCCAAGATATCGTTCTCGCACGGCCTGGCGAGATCGGCTAAATTGGCGATTTTGGAGAATATGCTCGAAACTTATCTGTCTTCCACAAAGCGGATCCCGACCCTGCTGCTTCAGGGCAAAAAGATACCCCTGACACGGAAAGAGATCTTGAGGAAGCTCGGCGAGTTACTGAGCTTTAGACAGCAACTGAACCTGAGCGCTGGAGAAAGTTTCCTTGATACTCCTGATTTCTACTGGGCTCGCCCTGAACTCGAAGGTAGGTGGAAGCTATCACTTGTTTCGGCTTTATCTCATGCCTGCAATTTCTGCAATAACGATAGAGTATTACAATACGATATCACGTCATCTAGATGTTCGACCTCGCATTGCTATTCTGAACAAGAAATTAGGTAAATTGGAAGCAAAAGGTAAATGTAGTCTGGATATTAAGAACTTTCTTCTATTTGAATTAGACTACGCCAATGAGCTTGCAACCATGCTCAGAGAACATCTGTCCGAAAAGCACTCGCTCACGTTGGAATGGATGATTATCATCCTCATTACCGTGGAAGTCGGCTTTGAAGTCGTGCATTGGTTGCGGGACAGCCAAAACAAACCAGAAAGAGCCAGCGACAATTAGAATCATCCCTATCTTCCACTTTCTAAACTTGTGGCAAATAAAAAATAGACTGTAGATATGCATGTATATGTATATATATATATATATATATTTAAACCGATTGTTACAAAAGTAAGAAGAAGAAAAAAAGAAAAAGAAAGAAAAGATCTGGGAGCATTTTCACTAGATATAATGACACCGGGTATTCAAAAGGCAAAGAAAAAGGAAAGGAAAACTGTAAATGGTAACAGAGCTTGTTGGTCTATCGGAAAGACGGCATCCACGAAGATCTCTTGCTGGGTTGTGCTGGAGAATCGTTAGTGCTGCTGTAGATCATTGGAAATGTCAGGTACCGTGCTACTCTCAATTGCCTTCTTACATATACACTTGCCTTGTTTCCTCGACAGCACCTCGGCCTCTCAAAGGTTTAGCAATTCTGCCAAAGTTTAATGCAGACATGCCACTCTGCGACTTTGCAGATCGAGCTTGTTCTAGCCGCTCTCTAACTGTCTGTAGCTGCGCTTCGAACCTAAGATAATGCAAAAGCTATGAATAAAGCATTGAGTTCACGCGGTATACTTTTTCGCCTACTTTTCGTTTTGAGTTAGCAGACGCTGCTTCGCTTCTTGAAGGAGCATTTCCAGGTTCTGGATACGCTCGTTACGAGCTGCAAGTTTGCGATCTGCCAATGCAGCTTCCTTTTTGAGCTGCGAATTCTGTTCCACAAGCTGCATATAATAAACAGCGTTAGGCAAACAGATGATTTATAAAGCAAATGTAACTTTTTTTTACTTGCCTGTTTCTGGACGTTCGTAAGTTGTTCCAAATTTCTCTCGAGAACACTCATCTTCTTCTGCTGTGCCTTGTTGTTGCTTGCTCTCAGCACATTGTTGTATTGCTCGCGAGTCTCGTCCAGCGAAATCTCCAACTCCACAACCTTTTCACATCGATTCTGTAGATCACGCATCAATGCCTTCTTCATAACTTCAAAGTCGGCCAACTGCTGTGCCATCGATTTACGCATCCTTTCCAAATCCTCCTCCTTCTCTTTAAAGGTCATGCCGTTCGCTTTTTGTTTCCGTGCAGCCAATGTCTGCTCTAGTTTTTCGTTCAGAGCCTTCAATTCGTTCACTGCATTGTTAAGCTCGGTCTCTTCCGCGGATTTAGTCTCCAATTCTTGTCTCAGGCTTTCCAATTCGCGATCATGCAGTTCTTTCTTTGCCTTGTACTGCGCTTCGAGCTTGGACTAACGTCACAGTCAGTGTGATATTCACTAGATACCGAATTGACAATTCTTTCCTACCTTCAACTCTGTGATAGTATCTTCAATATCAGTGTTCTGCTCCTCTTCCGCGATTGTCCGGTCCAAGAGCTCCTCGTACTCGCTTTCAAGCATGCTCAAACGTTTCTCCAATTCATCGTGCTTACTCTGCAATCCTTCTTTATCTCGAGTCAGAGATTTTATGGTATCCTGACGGCGTTCCAACAGTGCTTTTGATTCAGCCAGTTCGTGCTTGAGCTTTTCAAGTTCTTCAGGCGTCATTGTGAATTCTTCAGCCATCATCTTCAAGTCTTGATGCACTCCGTTCGTCTCCTAGACGATAAACGAACAATAATCAACAACAGGTCGCGAAAGAGTATTACTTTTACTACTTACAGAGGTAACGAGACCTGCAGGAGCAGCCGCATCATCCTCTTTGTCAACTTTCTGTTCTTGACCCTCGCTGCGAAGTTTGGCCAAGGCATCCTTAAGCTCTTGAATATCCGCTTTCAATTCTTGGTTGGCTTCTTGCAGAGAATCCAATGTAATGGCGCCCTCTTTGCTCTCATATGTAACTTTCTCGAGTTCCACTTTGGTCTCGCTCAGCTCAGAAGTCATTTGCTGATTCTTTGCAGTTACTGACTTTTCGAGATCCTTAAGTGTTTGCAGCTCCTTTTGCATTGCTTGCACTTGCTGCTCTCGGGTATTCAGTTCTGCTTCCTGAAAGAAAGACAAACGTGTATCATCAGTTACAAAATGCCAATGCAAGATAAGAAACGGATGGTTTAAAATTTACCTTTTCTGCAATTTGTTCGGTGAGTTCAGCTTCTCGTTTCAAAAACTCTTCCTTTTCATCCTTGCTCAAAACAGGTGCAGGCGTAGATGGTCGCGAGTCAGCGTCGGCAATAGCACGCGTCGCTGGAGATTGGATAGGTTGCTGGTTCTTCTTGTCAGGCGATGCCCACTGTTCCTCAGGAACTTTGCCTCCAGAACGCCACACGCTAATTTCACCTTCCAACGCAGCAATGTATTGTTGGTAAGACAGTGTATCGCTCTTGACCTTTTTCAACAGCGCTTTCAGCTCGGCTGGAGAAAGATCGGCATTAACCTTGGCCTTATTCTTGATTGTCTTTGCACGCACACCGAACCGCAGAGTCGACACAGTTTCCGCTTCGTTGTACGACGAAGGTGAACAGTTGATAATCAGGGTCGTTCTGGAGTTACCACCGAGAGACTCTTGCAATATACGTGTCAGCTTTGAGTCTCGATAAGGAATGTGGCTCGACTAGAGCAAGGAATGAATGTTAATTCTCGTGTAATGTTTATATCATATAGGAAAAAGAGGCAGACTTACTTTCCCGTCAGTCAAGGCATTTATGACCATGCCGAGAGCAGTAAGTGACTTGTTGATCTTCTTGGCTTCTTCCAATGTCTGACCGGATGCACCTGTCTTGCCAACCTTTTCAGAACCGGCAAGATCAACAAGGTAAAGTTTTCCGCTCTTTGCAGCACCGGTATCCAGGTTCTTTTGAGTGATGGTAATCAAGACAATAGAGTGGCTGCGCGATGATTCAGCATTCATGTCTATTTACATGAATTGCATTGAGATATCCATCAGCAGAAAGGAAATAAAACACTGTAAAACATACTTGTGTATGCGACGACCCGATTGTTGCCACCGCGACGCATCACTTCATAGACTTCTTCGGTGGAGGACACATAAACTTCCAATAGCCCTTTGACATACACGCCTTTGACTTTATCTTCATGGATAGGCAGGTTATCGTGCGATGCTGGAAAAAAATGCAGTGTATGATCAGTAAAAAATATGATCCTCTGAAAAAAAAATCATGCGGGTTTGCTGACTTACGGTTCAAGAGATCGCGCACTTTCTCCATGTAAATTTCCATATATGATACTTTGACAGTAAATTCAATGTTTGCCGGGGATTGCATGATGCTGGTAAAGATTTGTTCGACGATGCGAGGAATGATACCCTTGTTGGCTTCATCGTCAATGTCTGAACCCTATTATCCGATTTGTGTGGGGGGTAGGTTTTACAACTCAGTGACACACGTTTTGACATATCCACCACACTTTTATATTTTTTTTTACCATCATGGTATACGTCTTTCCGGAACCCGTTTGTCCGTAAGCAAACACCGTGCCGTTGTAACCTTCCACGACATCTGAAAGAGGTGGAATTCATGTAAATATAAGATAAATGTTCACACACTCTCTCGTTTTCTCTCTCTCGCACACGCTTCCTATCTCTTCCCGTCTATCTAAAATTTACCATCAACAATCGATTTGATAGAATATGCAAAAATATCCTGCTGCTTTGTATCCATGCCAAACACCTTGTCAAAGGCAAAGGAGCCTTGCACATCCTTGCCCTAGAAAATTAAAGTCGTCTAGACTCCTTGAAAAGTTACAGTTTTTTAGACGTTTTTGAAAACTTGCCTTGAGTTTTACGACAGTTCCTTCATCGTCAATGTCAATGATGGGCTGGCCACCTTCGCGAATTTCGAGCTTGTTTTGCGGTCGAAACCGACAAACAACCTTAATGCTGTTGCCTGACATGCCTGTTGCAACTCAGAAAAGTGGCTCACAGACAAAGCAAGAGGGGTGGTAAGTTGTACCTGAAACTCGTCAAGGCTGCAAAGTCGCAAGAAGCAGGACTGCTGGAGCTTTCGGAGCAACGATCCGGAGTCAGGGTGTGTGTGACACGAGATGCAAGACACTGACTTTGGTTACATATACAGAGCATATCGTAGGAATTTTAATGTAGGGGATCGATAGAGAAAAGAAAAAAAAAGAGACAACAAAACTGTGTATATCAAAAAGCTAATATGAAAGAGCAGAAAGGTTGGGGTGGGGCAAAGGCGTATAGATAGATAGATATATATGCAATATTTTAACGGATAAAGAGACCATGAATGCGCTCGAATTCAATAGCGCTACCTAGTTGGATGCAATGGCGTCGTGAAGTTGTGTTTGCAAGACAGGGTATCTGGATTTTGCCGATCGATTGCGGCAAAACGGTTTCTAAGGGGCGTATACGGTTGGTGCCGTTCTTCTCAATCTCGAACTGGCGTGCCTTGTGCTTCAGCTGCTCGCTGCGTTGTTTGAGTGTATAGAGCACAGATTGCTGTGCCTGGTATTGATAATCGGGTGCTTTCCGGATACTCTGCCAGCGCTGTTTGTCGCGTTCGCCTGACAGCGTAACAACCCTCGGTGACGCGGCAGCTTTGCGCATCTCCTTGATGAGAGTACGTGTCTCCATAGCTATAGACCGCTTCACGGCATTGCTATCTGTATTGTCTTGTTCTACTGAGGGCTGCACTGGATCGAGATCTAACTTGAGAGACCGCGCCAGGTCGCACGACTTCAAATGAGCATTCTCAGCCCGTAAGTATCTTATTCCTGCCTTCAGAGTTTCCATCTGCATATATACATTTGATAAGCAACTTTGCCAATTTGTTTTCCTATCTAGAACTCACCTGAGCATGGATGTCACCGAGATCATCATGTTCTGATGAACTTTCGGAAGCTTCTTCTACTTCTAGCAGTCTCTGAGGATAAGAGAATCGCTTCTCTTCCTTTTGTGCTGCAAGGGATTTCTTTAGCTGAGCATTCTCTCGCTCGAGAGCCTCGTATTCTGTTTGAAGATTCTCCATTGCTTCGCTGTACATCTGCGTCTGTGCTTTGGCTTTCTCCAGATTATCTTCTAATAGATGTACGTTCTCAACTTCTTTTCTGGCGACTTCCATTCGTCTCTCGAGTATTTCTACTTTGACAAAGGATTCTTGGAGTGCTTGGTCCTGCAACAAGACGAATATTAGGAATCAACGTAGGATATAACATGCTCTGGACTTACTTTGGCTTTGATATCCTTTACAAGTTTCATAATTTCTTCATTGTGCTGCTGGAGCTTTCGTTCCATGTCGCGGTTGACAAGAACTTCGGCCTTCATATCGGATGCCCTTTGTATCCATGGAGGAACGCTTGTGGCAACTGTCCCAAGTAGCGGTTAGTGAAATTTATCGTTATCTTTGTCTTCCAAATGCTTACTCTTATCCATTCGTGTATCATTTTCTACGCGTTTGAGCGTTGTCGCGAGTTCGCTTGTGAGTGATTTAAGGACCTTGTAGCATCCATCCCACATGCTAGTCTCTGAAATATCCAGGATCTCATCTGATTTTACGTATACGATCTGCTGAATCTTTGCAAGGCTAATCTCTTCTCGAGATCCACGCTTGACATCAATGTAGACGAGTATTTGTTTCAGAGTCTATCGTAAAAAAATGTGAGCTTGTGGCCAAGAAAAAGCAAGGGTTCAAACATACCTCCAAACAGAATTGGCTAAGCTTAGTGCTGAGAGCATACATAGTTCTGAAACGGTGCAAATGTTCAGCCTTTGGTGTGAGAGCTTGCTCTGAGAGATCATCGAGTTGTCTCAGCATTTTCCTGGAGAGGTAAACATTAGACTCACGTGCTCTGCATTCTCGATCTCTTGTCAAAACTTACTTTGCAGTTAATTTGCTGCTCTTTGTTTCAGTGATCAGCTGTCCAAGAGGAAGCAAATACTGATACTCGAGATGCTCCATGCCTTCCGCCACGGGGATTTCTGAATTGTCAAAGCATGAGTTCGCAGCCATCGGCAGACAGATTTTTTCTCTATTACCTTCTCTGTGAATTGCATTTTCAACAAGTTGCTTGACAAAGGTAAGCTCAACCACCATCTTGTCTGCATTCATGTCAAGAGCGCGAGTCAAGCTGTAGAATAGATCTACATTGCCGGTTTCGCTAGTTTGTCCGAGATAAATTTCTGCTAGATGCTCGAGATGGCCAATAATGCTATATTCCCGTTGAGTAATTGGCTCTTTTGTTCTTCCCTCAGTGTAACAGCACATACCGGTGCAAATCAAGCAAGCATTCGGATTCTTTGGTATTATCTGTACGGAATAATTCAACGATAGCATTCAATCTATAATTGCAACAAAATGTTAGCTCAAGTATTCATGGACTACGCGTTCTGGACTTTAGAAACTTTACCTTCTTTCACTACCAATAAGATCTTGATACACTTGTGCCATCTTTGAAAATACTTCAGGGGAGCAGTGGCGAATAAAGGTAACAAATCGTTTGGCAAGATCGCTGAGCCAAGCGGCCTTTTGTCGCATCTGTTGATATTCATCGCGTTAATACATTGAATGGTCAATCATGTCAGAGAAAGAAATGTTACTTGCCTCACACACAGCAACAAGGCTCTCAGAGACATTTTCCATGATCTTTTCGCTGATAGGATGGTTTTGGTCCAAATGCTTGATGACCAACTCGGCCTTGAACACCAAACGTTTGAAGAGTAGCAAGCATGAAATAGGATCATTTTCAGTCTTGAAGAATGCTTCTGGAAGGTATGGCTAAATGTTGGATAATGTTTGAATATATACATCTTGTAACGTTTTACGTAGTATGTTATCTCACCTGGATATAGCTGAGACGATCGTTTGCCTGAGCAGCTTCCAGCTTACGCAGCTCGAGATCGATAGCCTTGGCCTGTGCCTTCATGACGGTTGATTGAAGCTGCATGTTGAGGGACATCATGGATTGGGATTGGCTACTCAAGTTGACGTTTTCAGTCTGCTGTTGTTCTTGCTTGCTTCGCAGGTGCTCCAAGTCACTTTGAAGATGCTGCACTAGTTCGCGGAATTGCTGGATAGTGTTTTCGTAATCTAAGTTTGTCTCTTCAGATGCACGGATGCGTTCGAGTTGCTCACGCAAGAGCATATCTCGGTGATCTACCAAAGCGATAAATGTCAGAAAATAATCCATGCCAAACAAGACAACAAAATGTTCACTTGCCAATTTCAGCCTGCAGTTGCTTTTCAGTTTCAACGTGGTTCTCTTCGAGCTCATCGGCCAAGTCTTTCAGAGCTTCCAAGTCATCTACAGCAGATTGGAGTTCCTCGACCTTTTCAGTCAGGGCCAGATTCTTTTCTGTAAGCTGCTCAACAAGGTCTTCAGCAGCCATTGCGTCGTCAAGTCGTTGTCGAAGATCCTCGATAAGAGACTCTGCAGCTTCCAGTTTCTCCGAGACTTTCTCGTATTGAACTGGACACAGATACAGATCAATACTATGGCATTTCACCCAATCTCAAGCTTCCGAGCTCCTACCCTTGATTTCAGATAGCTCATAGTTTTCTTCTTCAAGCTCCTTAATCTTTTGATTGAGCTCGGCTTCCTGTTCATTGGTAACATCACGCAATCTTTGATATATACGCGGATTAGCTCTATGTAACACGTTGCAGTGCAATTATTGTTCCTCACCGAATAAGGGCTTCGCGCAGACGTTCATTGTGTCGTTCGAGCTGTACAACCTCGAGAGGCGCACGCTCTTCATCGCCAGTTTCTGGAACTCTATTCATTACATCTATGGATATTTAGCATCTTTTCTGGGACTGCTGCTGCTGGGCAAATAGCAAAATGCAAATTGATTACCTGCTTCCTTTTTGAGAATATCGAGATCCACGCTAATTTCTTCCATTTTTTCTTTCAAAAAGTCGACCTCCTCTTGCAAGGCTTCAGCACGTTCTTCAGCGACTTCTTTGTCTAGCGTCATCATCTCCAGGTTGTCAGCTAGATCAATGTATCGCTGTTCCAAGGCCTCCTTGTCTGCAGCAGTCTCCTTGAGTTCACGTTTGCTGTCCCGAAGATCCTTTTGCAGTTCAGCAATTTTGTCTACGAGGTATTGATAATTTGATCTCAAATAACAACAAAATAATTTGCGACATCTTCGTACCCTGAAGTTTGTTGCGGAGCGTCAAGAACTGCTCGGCTTCTTCCTTGATCTTTTCATGTTCACGGTAGCGCTCACGGTCTTCTTGCCGCTTGGCTTCCAGTATCTTGAGCTTGAAACGAAGTTCCTCGTAATCCTTTAGAGGCACGAACTGTGTAATATTTCATGTTATACATGGATGTTAAATAATCACGTGAGTTTAGCAACCATACTTGATCAGATTTGCTGATGGGCATAGTTGCTGCCAATGCACCGTAGGATGCTTGTGGGCGCTGTTCGTGAGTTTGGCTTACTGGGGCTGCTGCGGTTTCTGGTTGCTTTATGCTACTTTCTCCATGTTGCATGACGTCTTCTTGGTCAGCTGGAGTTGTTGGTATATCTTTGTCAGAAGAATCTTCTTCCGTGTCTTCAGGCGAAGCGGTTGAACAAGACTCATCGTCTTGATCCTGTTCCTGTTCCCGCTCTTGCTCTTCTTGTTGCTCGGTTTCTAGTGCCAGTCGTTCTTGTTCTAATTCTTGCTCTCGCTCTTGCTCTCGTTCTTTTTCTCGCTCTTGTTCTTGACGTTGACGAAGTTTGGCCAACTGTCTCTCGCGAGCTTCCTTTGCTTCTCGCGCTCTAGCTGCCTCGGCGGCTTCGGCCTCTGCCTGCGCAGCGACGGTGTTTGAGCGAGGACGATTTTGCGTCTTTTCATTCATGTACATGCTTTTCCGTCGCTGAAGAGTTGTAGTAGTATTGATTGTTGATGCACGGGAAACTGTAGTTGCATTGCTGGATTTGGCAGCGGTTGACTTTGCAGACGAAGGAGTCATTGTTGCCCTTGTTGCAGCTGTCGGTCTCACTGATTTTGCATTTGTTGGAGTCACGGTCGCTCTCGTTGCAGCTGTAGGAGTTGTCGATTTCGCGGCCGTAGGTGTCATTGTTGCCCTGGTGGGTGAGGCAGCGTACGAAGCAGGTCGTCTCGTTGCAGTCGCCGTTGTATCTTTAGGCACACGGGTTGCGCGGGATGTTGCTTCTGCAGCAGATGCAGCCATTGATGCTCGTCGTTTAGCGAGAGGCTGTTGCTGCTGCTGGTCATTCTGTGGATGGATAGTAGACCTTCGAGCAGCAGTGCCACGGACAGTTCGCCCTGGATCTTGCTGAGGTTTCTGCGGGGCATCGCTGTTTCGATCCGATCGGGGTGATGAGACCTTGGACTTGAATGAGTTGGGGGAGGATTAATAAAATAATCAAAAAGAAATGAAAAAGCAGTAGTAGCAGTAGATAGATCTTTAGTACCTTTTCATTGACGGGTAGGATCGTCACATGAATGGGACGAACAAATACGCCGTGGTTCGGTTTGCAGTCGAAATAACGTTTGCCCTGAACTACGCCACTGTTTTTACCCACCGGTTCATCGAGCTCAACACCGACCCATTTGCCAGTTTGGAAGCTTGTTGAGCCCGCATAACGCACCACGCCCGAGTTCTCCCCGTGAACTATTACACGAGCGCCGACCTGAATATCGGCTGGGAGTTGAATGTTGTTGGTGTTGGGTGATCCGACAACACTGCTGTGAACGCTGCTTCTGCGAGCACCCAGCGTCGCAACAGATTGCCGTCGCCGTCTGTCGACTAATGACATGTCGTCTACAATGTTGCCCGGCCTTTATTTTTTTGTCGGAAGGTGTCGTTAAGTCGTCGTAGACTTTATGTCTCGAGAGGATTCAAGTGTCTCCAGGCTATATCACTTCCAGTCAAGACTAATCTCCAAATGCAAAGGACGGGGGTTTGTGTTGTTGAGATTGGCTTGAGTGTGTAAAGTGAAAAAGGGCAGCCCAGTTGCAGTGAGACGCAGAGTGTGCAAGCTTTTGCGGAGCCTGCATGTGCCTCTGTGACACCATTGCTTCGGCTTTCACTAGGCAGAGTACAAGTGCATACAGCTCGTCCCTGAACTCCTTGAAAGAACCAATATCATTTCACATGTGCCTTTTATCTTTTTATTTCTCGCACAATATCATAGTTGTATTCCTGCCATGTGTACTTTTTTCTAGGCGGATAGTAGGGAAAGATCTTTTTTTTCTTTTCCTTGCCATGCTTTGTCAAACAGCAATAAGCTTCTTCGTCTTCTTCATGTTATACGAGGACGTTTCCCGTTTGCATCGCGTATGTTTCTTCAGGCCATGTCCCTCTTGTTTGAGACCAGATACAAAGATATCTTGTTATCTTTGCAAAATACGGCCGAATGCTGGTACTTTTTTTATGTGTCGTATGCAGTGGCGCTGGAGGGCCACTGCATACGCTGTCTCAAAAATTCGGGATGCGGGCTTGCGCGCTTCAGGTTCTCAAATAATATCCTTCTGTTGCCTTTTCAGAATGACTTCCGTCAACTCAATCGTGGCATTCACACCCAATAAATATGGAGGTCAGATCAGAAAGGGCTTGCAATACAATGGAGCTCAGGAACTAAATCGTGGTAACAGCAGATCTCGATTCACTAAATACTGTCAAACTGCCATGCCCAAGGACAGGTGAGAGACTACTGCTGCCAAACCTTTTTTTTATTTTATTTGACTCGTTGACAACCAATTGAATAATAATCCAGGCACGGTTGCCATGTACCTGACAGACAGATCGAATACCAAAATTTTTGAGCTGCAAAAAGTATCAGGATGTGGTAGAAAAGCCAGCTGGATGATCGATCATTCACTGTACAAAGGCACGTTTTCACTGCACAGAGAACATATTATGCCCTGTTGATCTCTAAACTTTTTCATCCACAGACGGTTCGCTGTATCTTGTATCGCCCGTGGATCCGCTATATATATCTTTACCGATTTTAGAACGTGCGAGAAACAAGGCAGGTCACCAGCAGCATGAATTGCATACTCTAACGTGATATTGAACGATGATATATGCAGACTAGCGATTCTCAGGGACGGTTTCGAGTCTTGGATGAAATTTTCAGTGCAGAGCATGTGGGCGAGGGTTGCCAGGTCGAGATATTTAAGCGACTTGAGGGATTTAGCACCCAGGTTATGCATTTATGTGATGAACAAAGTAAGAAAAGAAGTTCAAGCATTGTTGATAACACGCATTGTTGACATGGTAACCACAGAAGTTACGGAGGATATACGCATGTACAGATTAAGCGATGACAAGGTCTTGTCCTGGCTGCAAAAGAAAACAGATAGCTTATTGTCAAAGTTTGAGCAAATACCGGCATTGGCAAACTCTGCGAGCGAGATATGTAGTGGAACTGAGAGCGAATCAGAGAAAGTAGATATTCGTCGTCGGGAAGCGGTGTATCTATTATCAAAATACTTGTCAAAATCCTGGTTTTCGAAACTCTTGGAATCATATGGGTAGGTTCAAATGCCCTTTGCGAAGCTAACTGCAAAAACCGCTCATCACTGTGACGTTTAGCTTGGAAGAAATCAATGCTGAACAGAATATGGGTGATATCACAAATTACTTTACTGAATCGCCTGACGCATTCATGAAGACTGCTACCAAGGCATCATCTGCTGATACCGGAACGCCTGCAAAGGTGAAGTAAAGGAGACATATAAATAATTATGGATTGCAGCCATTAATAGTCTCCATTGTAGAAAGCAAGAAAAGCCGAGGTTCCAAGGAGTCTCGCAAAGGTTAATACGAAAGGAATGAAGTCACTTACAACATTCTTTCAGAAGAAATAGTTTATAAAGTTTTACATGTACAATGGAAAGATGAAGAAGAATAATGCAATGTGTTGATACTGTCCATATGCAAAATCGCGTCGCTGTGCAGCGTGAAAAGGTAAATTTGGGATAGGTTCTGGTATGGTCGGGTACTTTTTTTTGGTGTTGCTTTACGCGTTGTCTCTGTGTTCCTTGTACCTCCGTGTCTCCTCGAGCATTCTGCGTTTTTCTTGCAGTACGTTTAGTTCTTCCTCCAGGGCGGCCTTTTGTCGCTCGAGATTCTCTCTCTGGTTGGTCATGCTCTGACGAAGTGCTTGTTCATCGCGGGCTTCCCGCCACGTCACTCCAATGAAATATCCAACCGGAACTATAATGACAGCAAGTGTAGGGACCAAGTTGCGTTTAAGTTTGTCGATCAGCATGATGGTAGCAGGTTGATCGTGTAAAGTTGGTGAAATTAATTCCCCCTCCAGCAGCCCCCCAGATATTTCATCGGACTCGTCACCCCGTTTGTTTACGCTAAGCTCTCGCTCCGTTTTACTCCGTCCCTTCTTTCTCTTCCTGAAGACCATGTCTGCCAAGGTTCTCGGTGCACTCCAGGGTACTTTGTCCAAGTTTGTCGGTAAGTTTTTACACATGCACGTAATTGTCAGATTCGGGTTTTCGTTGTCTAATGCTAGAATGGGTACAGCTTTGCAAAAGCCGGTCGTGTATAACCTCAAGGTTGCCGGCGAAATCGCCAAGCAAGTGTATACCAAAGAAGGCATGAGCTTCCCCACCGGCGAACAATTCAACCAGGCACAACAAACCGTCAAGAACTACTTGAACGTCAATGCTTGGAAGGGCTTGACCGTACGCGACTTTGCAAAGGGCGGCGTCGTCTTTGCCGAAATCTACACTTTCTTCCTCGTTGGCGAAATCATTGGACGCAGAAGCTTGATTGGCTACAACGTCAAGCCTGCAGAAGAGCACACTCACCATTAAATATCCTCGTTATCAACACCGGATGTTGTGTCGAAAAATATATATATATATAGATCGTCTCTCTCTATGTTCTACAGCATGTCATTTTGGGCTTTTTTGACACGGCCTTGCCAAACTTTACAATGCAAATTGAATGGCACACTCGTGAAACTCATTGTATATGGATATGGAGAACCAAGTGGCGCTTTGTTGGGATTGCAAACTCGGAAACGGATATCATAGACTGTGGAGATCTTTTGTTCCTGAAGTTGTGGACAACAGCTATGTGCAGACTCGGGTCGAAAGTGCGTTTACTGGGAATCACCAGTTGGGATGATTTCCATCGATTGTTCGAAAATGATTGGGACCATTCTTATATCTACTTCAGTGAGAAACATGTTGAAATTGCGGCTTTTCGTTCGATATGAGCACAACGTGGCGTCTGTGAAAGTTGCTGTTCCAATCAGGAAACTAGTTTGAAAAGATTTAGTACCTCTCCCGATATATAGTTCATTCATGTCAGAGGAAGAATTCTACTTGATCAGGTTATTGCCCGCAAGTTCCCGCTCGCGAGGAACTCGGCAGATTCCCCAAGTAATCTAGTTGAGCATATGAAATCTAAAATTTGGAGTGCTGTGTCCTTCCTTTATTGATGAACTGTCTTCAGAACTCATCTGAGGATTTCGGGCTATCTATCCCCAAGCTCTTTGTAGCAATGCTTGTGTGTAATATCTTTGGTGTTGATCTTAAGATATGTATGTTACGGCTCGCATAACAAACATAGCATGAAATCGTATGGACACTATCAACGATAGGATTTATGATTGAAATCGTGCGTAATTACTTTTGCAGTTGCATTCCATACAGTATTACCTTTTTGACATCCAAACCTTTTAAGCAAGCGGCAATAAGGGCAGCGTGCGTACGAGTACGCTAAAAGCATATCAGCTGACAGTAACACCTTGGCGATAGATCAACTTTTTACACTTTGCAAACGGGAAATATTGATATGCACTGAGGATAAGGCGTTTTGACGTGAGCAGTCTACTACATTCGCACTAAAAGAATCACATGAAGCCAGCAGAGGTGAGTGCTTCCGCCCAATCTTTAATGTGCGACCTTGACAACCCGGGCCCCCGTCGCGAAGCGAGTCAAACGACTGAAAGGGATCACAGCAGTTTAGTAACTTTTTAAATGTCTTTTCTTTTCATTTCCTGCACAGCAGAGGCCGACGATGGTCTAGAGATGCTTTTATTTGCCACATCGAGACTCCTAATAATCTGATCTAAACAGCACTTGATCTTGATGTGGTTAGAAGCGAGGGTCAGGGCTGAATGTATTGACAGAGGGAAATGCACGGTATAAAAAAGTTGTCTGCGGGCAATGCAGCATTTTGCTCCTTTCTCTTTCTTTTCTTTCTTTGAGGGGGACTGCTGCAGTGACATGCTCAAGCAACAGCGCCACACAACCTACTCCGTCGGTCACTCTTCCGGCCTTCGCGCACGAGCCAATCCCGACGACAACAACGAAAAGAATTCTGGACCTTACTACGACCAAGTACATCGTTTACAGTCCATTCTGGACGAAGTTCCTTCTTTATCAAACGATGCGTTTAAACGACCCTCAATCCTGGCCATGTTTCTCTTGCAGCTGCAAGTGGCTACCATCAGCGCAATCGAAGCCTTGAGCTCCTTATCCCGCCCGCTCGAGCGTACGTTTCTAGTGGGAACTCTGGCACACTGCGCACACCAGGCAATCCGTGGGTTCCTCTTGATCGCGCTGGTCTTGGCAGAGAATGTATCGCAGGCCCTTGGCGTCGAGCAAGAAATATCAGGCCTAAGGTGCAACGGACACCACAACCACCATCCACCGCAGGAGCCAGCAACCGAGCACAACAGCAACTCTTCTTACCAAATTGAATCGACCTCCGGTTCTTCTTCCGTCACTGACGGAGGCCCGCAGACACCAGAGCTGCCACCACGCCCGGAGCCGCTGGCACATATCCCGGAGCAGCAGCAGACATCAGAAGAGGAAGCAAAGGAGAAAGATATCGAGAAAAAACAAGAGAAAGAGCAGAAGCAGCAGAAGCAGCAACCGCAAGAAGAGGATTCGAAGACCATGCGTGCACGATGCACATCCACACCCGCTTTTGAACCTATTGAGACGACTAAAATGCGTACACGCTCCTTATCTAACAACATGAGTTTTCTCGTTCCAAGGTCATCATCACCCAAGCTATCCTCTTCTTCTACCGCTGCTGCTACTTCTTCTTCCTCCTCCTCTACACCTCCAAGGTCACCGGTGCTTTCGAGCTTTCCTCAGCAAACGCGCCCTCTCAGCCTCCGGCGCGTGATGGGCCAGCGCGACCTTATCCATGGCAACCGCTCCAATCCCAGAGGTCGGTCGACACCTGTGCTCACTGCCTCCAGTTCTACGCGGACCACTGCTGCCGAGCCCATGTATGTAATCCGTCGTGGCCTTCACAGGTCTGCATCCACGACATTCGGTGCGGTTGGAAACCAACGTGTCTGATGAGAAAAAAAACGTTTGTATGTAAATCTTTTTTACGTCGTTGTTGTAGTAGCCCTCTTTTTGTATGCATTAGTAGTATTTCTTTGAAAAATGAATTTGAAAACGGGAACTTGCTCGTATTGGTATACCCTACTATTATTATTGTGTGCAAATGTGACACAAACAAGATCGTAACCTTAGCACAATTGCCCGCATCCGGCTGGTTTACACTTTTTCACTGGTCTTTTTCCTCCTGTTCCTTATTTCCCTTTCCTTTTACTACTACCACACCTTCCTTTAGAAAAAAAATAATGGAAGAAACTTGGTCCAACTACAAGACAAAGCCAGCAACTGCCAGCCTGTACACTGAAGATGCCGCGGTGATCTATGTGCCCACCGGTGCAGGCGCTCGAGGCAGTGCACAGATCCGGAGATTCTACTTGCAGCCCGGATTTTCACAAAAGGCCAATACATTGAACGAACAGGTGCACAGTAAAGTTATCGCAGGCAATCGAATTATCGAGGAGGCCGAGTGGAATATTACATTCCACGGTGGCGAATGTACCTGGCTCGCACCAAACGTCGACGAGGGACTTTTGGTAATTTATTTCTTGTGTCACCTGATTCGAGGACATTGTTAATTAAAGCTCACTCGCTACTCCCATCTTCAAGATGAATGCAACAATTAAATTACCTGTGGTAAGTAAATGGAAACCAAGATATCTGATTTTGCAATATCTTATCATCATCCATCATTCCAACTGCTAATCCTACCTACGTTTTCCTACCTACGTTTTTAGGTCATTTCTGCAACGTTTGAGGGTTCGCAGATCGCGTTGCTACGTGTTTATTGGGACCAGGCCACGGTGTTGAAACAATTGCGTGTGATTTCCGATCGACAGAAATGGCCAGTGCTCGGCTCAGTCCAAGTAGAAGCATTGAAGATGCCGCAGACGATGCCCCTGAATCCTTTCCAAACTGACGCCGCTGATCTAGCTCCTCCCGTGAAGAAAGTATGTACAATTGGTGATTATTTACACACTACAAATTGAACTTTAATGCAAATGGGTAATTTTGTAAAGGCTCCTGGACAGAAAACTCTGGCAATTGATGGTAGGTCGAAACTTAATAATAATACGTATACATTGCAGCGGTTGATATGTACTTATTTTTTGCATAAAATCAGCGCCAGGACGAGTGTTTGGACCGGTACGACCAGAAGACGAGGTTAGTCGCCCTGTACGTCGTAATCTCCAGGCTCCCTCTAGAAACATCTTCGCCTATGAACCGACACCGGAACGCCCAAGCAAAGCGCATGACCCACACCGCCTCGATGCATCTTTTAGCTTTGCTCACGACGAAAGCAGTCCTTCACCAAAAACACCCACTCCTGCTTCTCCCCCGCAGTCGCAACCGAAAACCACCCGAACAGAGCGTAACATTTTTGCATCGTATGGGGAAGATCCAGTCGATGACTTGACCCACAAAACTGCATCTTTGAACACTTCCACCAAACGCCAACAACCACAGCAGCAACAGACTCGGTAAGTATCTCCTCCTCCTCCTTTTTTTCCTTGATGAATCTTTTATTGTCTTGCATTGTAGTATTTTAAGTTTCTATACACTAACATGCCGTTCTTTTCGTGCTTGCTTTAGCAACATCCTCTTCCATGAATGAATAATATCGCAGATTAAGTTGAAAAAGATATAAATATTATAAAGTTATAATCATTACGAGCGTTGTTTTTTTTTTTCGTTAAAAGAAGCGAAGGCAGCTGTACCCATCAAAATCGAAATTCTGCGAGGGCTGACAGCTGCATTTTGAGTATATAGATAGCGAGGGCGGGCAGTGGGTAAAGAAGTTGGCAACGCGATAGCCAATGTTTTGCCAAAACTGGATTTGCTGCTTCTCCAAAAAAAGCACGGCTCCGAGTGTTTGAATGACAGGGTCGCCCCTAAGCAGTTACACATCGCGTAAACAAATACTGAAAACACATGAACAATCACGTTTGTCTTGTTACCATCTTTCGTAAAATATACCACCGCTCTTGTCAATAAAATCAAAGTACGTTTGGTATTGTTCTCCCCGGAAGAAGTTGAGATCGGCAATCTATGCATGAAGTCAGACAATATGTCACGATCAGCAAGAAGGGGGCCAAATGAAGCCAACCTGGAAATTGCTCCAAAAATGACATCGGTTGAAACCACCAGTTTGTGCATCAATGATAAAGTGCCACAGGGTATTGGGACCCGTCTTGGGCTGGATAATGTCAGGATGTTGACCAGCAAACTCCATGACCGTGTTGAACAGCGACGGGATCGTTTCTTCATATTCGTACAGTGCCATTGAAAACGAAATCTTCTTGCCGTGATCAAACATAAACTGAAATGGATCAAACAGGATTGGACACATATACTCTGTGCCAGGTTCAAACCGCCAGTAGTAATCAATATCTTCCAATGCCGGGTGCCTGAATACGTCCTCGCACGTAAGTTTTACATTATCCTTCCCTCTTATTTCCTAGATATCTTGCCTAAATATCATGCCAGCCATGAATCGCGCGGCAAATCGATAGTCCTCGCTGTCTCCAAACATGATCTCCCGTTCTCCCATATCAATGCGTGCCTGCGCTGCCTTGGCTCTGTCGGTTTGGTTGTGATAACCGTACATTTCCGGCCCCAATTCGTAAAATACTACATCACCGTGCGCTATTGAGCTTGCAAGCTCCTTAAACTCATCCGTCAGGACATCGTTGGAGAAAATGATATATGGATACCCATAGTCCTTGTTAAAGTTGTCTTCAAGGTCGCGGATCGTCTGTCGAAGGCTGCTGAGTGCTGCGCGATCGCCTTTGGTCAATGTCACAAAGGCTGCTTTGAAATTTGGATTCGGCTGCCTCAGGCTGCTGGGTGCTGTGTAATTCCACTGATTCGAGTAAGTCGGTAAGGATGATGACCAAAGAGGACCTGACGGTACAGTTGTATATAGCGACGCCCGGTAAGATAGCACCAGGTATACTCCCAGAGATATTGCAAAAAGCAACCCGGCTATGCGCAGGACGGTACGCCGTTTGAACGAATGAATCAGCGTCATGGCAGAGCAGCAGCAGCACTGCGGGAGGGTCAACTTGACAATTGCACAAATTATCCCAAGTTTATGAAAACTTGTGAGCGGGGTGTACAAGTCCGCCCATAGTGATCGACGCTTTAGGTTACTCAAACGTTGCTAAATGCAATGTATTCATGTGGGAGAAGCAATGACATTTAAACATGCATACATAGGATGGAAAATTATAAAAAGTAATCGGGTAATGACTTTTTCATGCTCGGCCCACGGCTATCCTGCTGTTCCGTGATTACAGAAAACCGAGTTAGCAAATTGCAGAGCCCATACGCCGTGGTGATCACCAACCTGAGGAGCTGCTTCGAATATTTTATACTCTCTATTCAGATTATCGTCCAGCTTCAAAATTGCGGCGATGTTCCCACACCTAATATCCTTCCTTCTTAGTCCTTGTAAGTCTATCCTCACCGTGGTATACTTGCCTGTAACAATAATTTGGCGCAGACCACACGGTCACTACTGTGTTGTTAAACATCAGTTTATATCCTTCCATCACCAATTGATGTGCTCGTGCAATTAGTTCGAGATCATTGGCATGTAAAAACTATAAAAAGATATTTAGTTATTATCTGCCAATTTAGATCCCTAAATTAGCTTATCTCTTGCTTGTCCACTTACGGATTCTACAACATCGCCTCCAAAGAGGTATCCTGCACCTCTTGGACTGTAGCCCCATCCATCAATTTCTGGCAAATGAGAAGTCAGCGTAAAACGAAAAGCAACTGGGAACATGGCATGTCGTGCTCTCACCATCAGGATCAGACCACAAAAGATCACACATGGCGCCATCATGTGGTACTTCTTGCTTCCGGTCAATCGTCCGTATTTGGTCAAGTGTGTTTATGCTTGGCGATAATCCACCGTGAACGCAAAAGATCTTGTCGTCAATGATGGCGCTTAAAGACAGGTAATCAAATACTTCGCAGCAGTATCGCCAGACATTTGCTGTGCCATATTTCCTGATACATTCTTCGTAGAATCCATAGACCTGTGTAATTTGTCGACTCTCGTGGTTTCCTCGAATTAACGTGATGCGGTCTGGATATCTCACTTTGAGTGCAAGCAACAAAAGAAACGTCTCCACAGAGTAGTATCCTCTATCGACAAAATCGCCTAGAATACGAGGCTCAATATCCGTCTACGGATTTGCCTTGCTTTCCTTCGTTTCTCGTACCCATAAATAAGTAGTTCGTGTCCGGACACTCGCCGCCTACTCGGAAGAGTTCTTGCAAATCATGGAATTGGCCTAGAAACAAACAAAGAAAACAAAAAAGACACAAAAGCAAAATGATTTATGAATATCTCACACATGACCGCCCACGCAGAGGCATAGTAAGAAAGCAAAGAAGCTCTCATAAGAACGTTACCGTGAATATCGCCGCAAATCTACACAAAGCAGGCCGATTTAGCGAATCGCACAAAATGGAGTTGGGCCTTTCCGCTTTGCATCACACACTCACAGTGACGGGCGCATCCACACGTTGAACATTGCTCTCTTCTACCAGAATCTCTCTAGCCTTCTGGCATAGCTCCTTGACTTCTTGCTCAGAAATTATTTCGCCCCGTCGTAGTTGATCGAGCTGTCTGTTGGCATTGCAATAGATTTATCACTAAACGGAAGCAGCCGATAAGCCATACGCTGTAGCTACGTACTTGTCGAGCTGGCCCATGAAGCAAAAGAAAAAAATAACCGGAATGGGGACGGGTTGGACGATCTGTGCAGGAGAGGGAGGTAAAAAAAAAGCGGACGATAGGTTAAGGGAAAGAGCACAGTGCCACAACGAACGATTGAATAACCCCGCACTGTTTGCAAACAAAAAAAAAAGGTTGAGGGCAACGATGAATGTTAAAAGAAGATGATACTATTGTGTAAAAAGAAAAAATTAAATGCAAGTACAATGCTTAAGGATGCAGTAGTGAATGACTATTATGATGGTGGAGATTGTCGCGATTCTATCTCTTCTTCTTCTGCTGATTGCTTCTCCTTGCGCTGCCGAGGCTGCCACAACCCTTGCTCGATAAGCTGTTCATCCTTCCTCCGTTGCCTGTCCAATTCGACGTATTTGAGTGCTAATTCACGTTCTTCCTTTGTAAACTCGTGTATCCGATCGGTTTCCTTGATACACGAGTCTTCAAAGTGCCAATCTTGACCTTCGGCATAGTGAGTAAACTTCAAGTATCTATCAGGCCATTTGTTCTTGTCCCGCAAGAGCCCTCCGTTCCACCACAGCGGTTTGCGATCTACGCCTAGGTGGAGCTGGTTACCGCACACGGTGGAGGGATCGCCTGCATCGCCAAGTCCTCCGATAACTGCACCATATGATTTGATAAATGAATATGGCGTCTGCATCATTTCAAAGCCGACCCAGAACGTCTTTACAAAAATGGGAATTAGGGCAATTAACCACAAAAGTCAAAATCTGTTATCGCCCCAAAACACACCTCTTTGTCACCGTGGATATGCTTGTAAGTCACGTGGTCGCGTTCCCTTCGATCATTCATTTTGCAAGTGGCCAAGAGACCAAGCATTACTCGGCGTTTGTCCATGACGACGACACCTGACTCTTGTTCGTGTGCAGTCTTGAACTTCCACCATCGGCTCTTCTCTACAAGCGAACTCTTTGTAGGCAAGAAGGATGATAGCCACAATCGGCCAGTTTCCCATCCCGGGAACAACGTTCTGTCATAGAAGAATAGCGCACCTGTTTTGCGATAGCCTGCATCGTCAAACAGCGTATCGGGCTTCTTGAAAAAGTACGCGTCGGCGTCCATGAGGATAACCTCTCTGAAACTGCTGGCAAGGACGGCGTATGGCTTCAATGCCCAGCCGCCGAACCGCGTGTACCAGTCGTTCACGTAATCGATTATTTTGCGTGTTTTGACATTGGTAAACTCTGTTTCGAGATAGAGTCGCCGCATCTCGCTCAAATCGTCGTCCCGAATATAAAATACTTCGATTGGCAGGTTTGATTTCAGAACTTCGCGGATACTCCTGATCGTAGTTGCAGCGTATTGGAACTGGTGGTTGCCAATGCAAATCACGATTCCTCGGCCCGAAGTCTGGTTAGTAATGTGGAATGCATTTTCCCAATGCGGTTGCAACCATGGATACAGTGTTTTTTCGATATTCAGATACAAGGACCATGCGGGGTCGTTGCGATAATCAATCTCATCCCCAGCAATGATCTGGTCAAAATACTGAAAGAGTGATTTGTAAACCCGTTGCTGCACAGTCAATGTCTTGAAATTGGGCATAATTTCGGGGCTTGTCAAGAGATCCGCTTGCAGAGACTGCCCCAATGCTGTCTGTAAAAACGCCATGTCCGAATCTGGATGTAGTTATTTATAGCAATTAGAGGGAGAGAAATCCCAAGCAATAATTATTTGAGCAGCATTTACCTGTCCATGGAGGTACCGGCGTGGGCACTGCAATATCGTGTGTAAACCCAAGATGCCGCATGCTCTCGTCGTTGGCAACAATTACTGTAAAATTCGAGCACAACATACATGTCAGTCTATTGTTGTTGCCAGTAAAATACTCCAATTGGATATCGTACCAGGCTCGATTACGCTTCGTCGACTTTCGATCAATTGAATCCTCGCACGACGCTGTTCTTCTTCGAGAGCAAGCTGCCGTTGTCGCTCTAGTTCCACTTGCTCTGCTGTGCTGGCAGCAGCTGACGTCTCGCTCTTGTCATTCTCTTTGGCTAATCGCGTCGGGATCTGCAACGTGAAAAGGAACAGTGCCAGCAAGCACAGGAGTAACAGCGGCGCCCCTCGCAACAATCGCGATTGTGGCCGTATGTGCATTTAGACAACAGTCAGTGAGGAAAGCGGGAAGTCTGAAGAAAGAGAGCGTGGGCCACACGAAACGCATAGAGATATTGCTTTCTCTCGTGTAACCATCATTGTCTGGAACAATGTCAACATGGCTGTAAAGTGGGTCCATCGACCTGTGTGCCTGGAATTGCTGAAGCTTGCCCGAATTCTCCGCCAAATTCAAGCGGCACGAGCATGCAGTGCTTTTTTATGAGGCGCATCGCAACTCTGCATTACCTACATACTTTTTCTAATCTCGGTATATATTTGTTTGCTCACATTGCTGACAATTACAAGGCTGATTGTGGAAACAATTGCTGGACACCTATCCATTTTTCAGACCCATTGAGGTTTACGGAGGCCAGCTTGTCGTAACGTGTGTGTCATTTTCATGGTATACTTATAATGGGGAAACAAAGAAAACAATGATAGGGAATAGGTTGATATCGCGTGAGTGGAAAGGAGGAATCCTACTTCAATCAGGAGCCATTACCGTTGCTGTTACTGTTGCTGCGGTAACTGTTACTACTACTTCCATTGCCACTACTGTTATTTTTCCATGCCATTTGCAGTTTGCCCAATGCCAGCTGTGAGCCGGGACTGGGAGGGTTGGTCTGCCAGTCCAATGTCGCGAAATTGCTGACTTTGCCATGTACGCTTTGTTCCAACTTTAAAAGCTCAGCGACAAACCCAATGTTAGGAGACATGGTAGGTCGAGCCTTAATAATGTGTTGGTATGCTCGCTTCAGTGTCCAATTCTCCACGAGAACAAAATACGCAAGAATGGCAGCTACCGACCGCGATTTTCCAGCCTTGCAGTGCACATAGATGGGTTCATGATGCTTTTTGGCATCAACTACATAAGAAAAAAACGCGTCAAAGTTCATTTCTAACGTGCTATATGCTTATGATCGTACCAATAATTTGGACTGCTTTGCGTAACGTTTCTTCGAGATTCTGCATCTCGACTGTGTCGCGAGCAGCCACCTTGCTGTACTTTATGACCTGCTTTAGTCCGGGAACATCATCGTCGCACTCTTCCGCCATATTGAGGATTCTCTTGATAGAGTGGGACTGCAGCTTGGATACTTGATCAGGTGTTGATATCTCTGGACCAAGGAACAGAAATCCAGGTACGATTTCTGAGATGACAAACTCGTACTCTGCATCTGTCTGTGGAGTCATGGGTGACGCGGATGGCTTATTGATGGGAGGCGCAGAGTGCAGTTCCTCAAACGGATGCGCAGGCATGGTTGAAGTTGCAGGACTAGTCTCTGCAATATCAGCGAGATCAGGTGGATTGAATTGGATGCCATGTGACACGTTCCTGCTGTCGTGTCGTTGCTGTTTATCATTTGTTGCTAATTTCGACCGGGTGCTCCTACGTCTAGAGCGAGCGAAGGAGGTGCTGGTATCTAATGTGAATAGACTCGCTCTGCGCTGCACGTTGGTATCGACATTGTTCATGGGCGACGTTGCAGAGGAAAGGGTGCTGGCACTTCGCGATTGCATGGGCGTTACTATTCTTAGATGGTTGGGTCTCTTGGTAGCCTCGTCCCCATCATTAGGCCACGTTCCCCAGCAAGCCGTCTTGAGCACTGACGGATCGGTGCCTGTTAAATACGTCGACCGTGTATCCCATTCCTTAAATGCTGTGAACCCTCCCTCGAGACTATAAAGCTGTATTCTATACGGCGACCGCTGCTGTCTGCAGAACGCTCGTTCCAGAGCTCCCAGAACGATGGATACATGCGAATCCTCGTCAGCGTCTCGTTCGTCGTACACGACTATCTGAGCCGCTCTCTTGGATTGTTTGTGTCTTCTCTGCCAATCAACGTAGAACTGCTTTCCTTCCACCGTCGATATAAAACTTTCCAAATTGAAGTTGGATGCGGTACCTCTGCGGTACCGTTTCACTAGCAGGCTTGGCAAACTGACATTGATAGACTGTCGTATTCTGATCCTTTCATATGAACTGTAATCTCGCATATCTATCAGCAGCGGCATGCTAGCCTCGCTGTTTTTGAGCATGATGCCGAGCTGGGAAGGATCTATCAGCGTGACGCTTGGCGACTCGGATACGCCGAATAATTCTTCAATGCTATCTCGTTTACCACGGCGCAAGTCTGTGCTCTTTTGGCGCCGAGCCTCGGACGGTCGGCTCGAGGAGCGTCGACCGGTTTGTGCGTGCTGCTGGGTGGGAGTTGCGGGGGCTGACCTGCGTTGCTTAGCCTTGTGAGATGAGAACTTAGGAGGTCGAGTTTCGGCAATGTTGAGCTGCTGTAGAGCGTCCGTCAGAACCGACGGCGACGATGGGGGCGGTGCAGTGGACATGACGGATTGCATGGAAGAGTTGTTTGTGCTATCAGCACACAGACTCGTATGAAAACGTGACGGACAGTACTAGACTGACGTTTGAAAGGTGAGCGCGGGCTGAGCTGCTGTTCTCCTGACAAAGGACGACGAGGCTGAGGGCTCACCTTGCTGCATTGAAGCCTCATCGTTCTCCGCACATGCACTTGCCCTAAATGGATTGAGGCAGAAAAACCAAAACATTTATTACTCCATTCACTCACAAACCCGTACCTGTCCAAGCCAGCTTGCCACGACAGCGCAGCGTAATGCTGCTTGCTTTTATCCATGTGCTTTTCTCAGCTGCTTACCGCATACGCTTACCATTGATGGCTCATCTTCGGGGTATGATTATTACGTATAAATAACGAGAGGTTACTGGACATGTCTTTCTTGTGTTCAGATACCAAGCGATTAATTGGTTCATCGAAAGGTCCAAACGGCGTAGAATGAGTAGTTTAAAGACAACTGACAGATACGACACACTTTAAATTGTTAAATTTTCTTGACAAAAATAAGGAAATACTTTTAGAATATAGGTATTATTCATAATTTGATTAAATAGTTTGTATTTGTTCTCCATAAAAAGATATCCAAAAAGTAGGGCATGGCTGGAGGCAGTGGTCGGAGTTTATGGTGGTTGGAGGCAGTGGTGCTGAAGTTTTTCTGCAGTTCTTGAATATCCCCTTGGCATACATCGGTCTCCGTCGTCTCCGTCGTCTCCTCCCGTCCACAGTGGCAACCGTCCGCAACATTGCATGTCTCTAGAATATGCTGCGAGCAGGACAGGCATTTGTTGCGTGTTCCGGCTGCCATTACGTTCACTATCCTTCCAAAGATGAGCAGTGGGGAAGAACGTTTTGCGAATTCGTAAAGTTTCCCGACCAAGTCTCAGCAGCACAGCGAGAGCCTTGCAACACGCCCTTGTTCGACGTACGCAATGGGAACTACTTTGCCGCAAAGGTCTTTACGTTCCAAAAGGTCAGCAGCAGTTTGGCACGCATGATGCGCAGAGGTGGATTCGATAAAAAACTTGAGCACTGGCGAAATAGTACGACGTCTATGATGGCCGCATGTGGACACAAGTACCAGACCTTGACTCCACTCCTGGCCACCATATTCCGTTATCAACAAGCCAAGATCTCTGCTGCTCACGCCGAATATTGACTGGTTCCAAGTGTCGATAAGAAGGGCACATATTCCAGCACATGCCATGTCATATATCATTATTGAAGACCACGATTACCCGTTGCAAAAATTGGCCTCAATACTTCATTGTCTATACCGTTCTTCGTTTGCTTCCTTTCTTTTTGCTTCTAATCATATCCTATGACATTTTGCTTTCTGATTTTGAATATAAAGAAAATTTCTGTAATGCTACGAGGATACTCTTGTCGTTTGGCCGAGTAGGATCAAACGGGACCGTCAAGGTGGTGATTGTGCTATCGGCGTCCCCAGAAATGCTACCACGACTGCTCGTATCGCTGCTATCTTCGCTTTCGCTGTCCTTGTCGACCGTCCTTAATATATCCGTATCCTCGTGTATAAACGTGCATCGAACTTCATAGAGACATGCACCTGTCGAATGATACGTTGTGCAGATCTTAGTTTTCTATCGTGCGTGGCGCCGGATAGATCGTAGCTCGTGTGTCCCGTAAGCAAAACGGCATTTTTTGTATATCTGCAACTGGTTTATAAACGATAGCCTGTTTGTTAGTGAGATCTACTCTTATATCAGACGACATGTCTCCCACATGAAGCAACTTGACCTGCAGCGGCTCATTTCCACCCAATTATGGCACAACTCCGTCTTGCATAGCTCTGGTTTTTTGTCCGGATGGATTCCGCCCTTGGCTTTCATTCCAAGACATTTGGCTGCCAGCGAACCAGTGCCTACCAGCACGGCACATGTTTCTTTTACACAATCGCTCGGTGAATATGCACATGCAGACGCAGCAGAGATACTCCGAACAATAAAGTAGTATGAGAAAAAGGGAAAAAGGGAGGGGAATAAAAAGGATCGATGCGAGGTTTTAGTAATATAATGTGAACTGTAAGGAAAAGAAGAGAGCAAGTAACAGCTAGACCAGATCAGATATATATATACATATGTTCTGAATTAATCTTGGCAGTGAAGTCGGCGAGTTACGCAGTGAGGCGTTTGATAGCGCCCACTCTGCTTTTGAACTTTAATATCTGCTTCTTATGATGAAGACGTTGGTATCTTTCGAGTACTTCGGTCGAGCGCCCGTGATCGATTGCGATTTCCTTGATAATTCTGTGCATTCTAGAGAAGGAAGGGTAAGTAAGTAGTACGCTTGTTTCCCACAACTAGTCATTTACTTCAGAAATCGTTCAACGTCATTGGGATCGTTTGACAAGCCGGCATAATCCATTATGCACAAGCGAACTTTCTTAGTGCACGTTGACAAATACGAAAAAGATCTTCAAAATACATCAGCCCAACACGAAACTTAGCTCCGGCGGGGGGCGGCAAAACTACCATCATTCTGCAGCACCTTTACAAGTTCGGTGTGCGCACGGTACCATGAACAATGCTGCTCAGACGTTGACTTCTTGACCGTTGTGGAGCTTCATGTTGATTCCATTGTAGAGTTCAATCAAGTCGTCCACAAGGTGCCTCAGATAATTGTTGATTTGTTCCTTCTTTGGTCCTTTGGTCCTGGAATGATACCAACGAAGATGATGTTTTCTTTTTAATAGCGTTCGGCTCGTGGTAAGTTGTTGATGGTCATGTATATCGCTCCAACGGAACATCCATGTATCTGTTTGCGCCAAAAAAAATTGCACAACTTGCTGGTATCGTCACATACAGACAACTTCTACATAGGCCGTAATGAAATACACAATAAAATGCGAGCTTTCAATGGTAATCCGTACTTCGATTCACTCCTCTTTAAGATTTATAACTCATTCATATCCAAATCCGCTGAAGTACCAGCCATCAGATTATAAACCTACCTAATTTAAAACGATATGCCCATATATCAACTAATTTGAATACAAAGATGACAACGCATTTCAATAACAGACACCAAAGTTGTCCAGCTTATGCGCAGGAATCATCTGATACAAAGAGAGCAAACGTATGCTATCCATAAACAAGTCGTGGTTATTCCCAGTCGTTTTGTATGACTTTCAGCCTTGATTTCAATTCTGAGAGTGACGACAATATATATAGCAAACATTCGTCACGGCCAGTATAGACTCAACAGATACTAACATATTTCAAACTTACAATGAAAATCACACAATCGCCAAAATATCATCTGTTTTATAGGTCTAGAATCTCTAAACTACTACCACTGATCCAAATAGCACGGAGTGCAGCTCCTGATGCTATTCAGGAAAAGCAAAAAGCAAGAATCGTGACATAGACACTGAAGCCTAAGCAAAGACAAAAGAAATTGCAATGACATATTGCTATCCATGACCACTTTACGAAAGCAGCCTTCGACGTAGAAATCATTAAAAAAAATTCTGGTCTGTGTCGAAAAGATGCTGACCTGTATCAAGGCCATGCAGGTCTATCATTAGACGACGTGCTCCCTGTTGAAGCGATATGGGTTTGCGTCGGAGGGATGCTAAACATCATCGAAAGGATGCTGATATTTGTCGAAGGGATGCAGGTCTCTGTTGAAGAGATACACATCATTGTGGAGCCGATGCACACCTTTGTTGAGCGGTTGCACGTTTCTCTCGAGCTGTCCTAGGTTTCTTGAGAGAAACCTGCGATCTTTTAACGAAGACCTGCAACCACTCAAGAGAAACATGCAACCGCTCAAGTATTTCCTTGTTTATGTGCTCCTCATCATTATTTATATGTAAACATGATACCAAACATGACTGATTATGGTCACAGCTTTTATTGATGAAAAAGCGCTGCTACAGAATACAGTAAATAGAGTTGAGAAATAGCTACGGGTTAACTTTACGGAATGTGCGTTTGTAGATGTTGTACGGATAGCCTGTCGCGGCTTCCTCTCCTTCTTGTCCTCTAAGACGTGCCTCTTTCTCAGGCGCCTTGCCCCGTGCCTGCTGCTCCATTTTGAGGTTGCTGACTCGATCCTTGATTGCCAATGCCTCTCCTGTTGCTCAGTCGCTGCATTCGCTGGTGTCTGGGGCCTATGTCTCACACTGCGAATCTAAAAGTCAATAATTATTAAAACAAAAAATACGTTCCAGCTTTTCCTTGACTACCTTGTTGGCAGCTTTCAAATCGGAGCTGACACTGTTCGCTAAGGTTTGCAAATAAGTCTCCAAAACGTTGTTGTCAATAATGTCGATTTCTTCGCTGTCGCCAAAAAGGCTCAGGATTGCACTGATCGACGCGGAGACGTTATTTTGATTCCTCTAAAGATCATCTACACGTCCGCTTTCTTGAGTCTAACATTTTGCCCTTCTTTGATAACAGCCAACGCGATTGACTGAAATAGTCGCGAAACCCATCTAGCTTGTGACTCTGTCACTTGATTGCTATCATTGTTCAGCAACGTCCAGATAGTGAATGGGCGGTAAGCTATGAAGTCTGTGACCGAAGAGCTCGCGCGACATAATGAGAATGTTGAAAGTCGATTAAATTTCGAGCGAACTTGTCGCAATTGTGCTGTGATACCATGGGGATCCACCCGCCAGCAATTACCTTCTGAAAAGAGACGTTTTGCTGACGCCACGCTTTCCATATCCAAATAAATTCGGGAATCTTTTGGAAAGTATCCTTTGGTACTTAAGCCCAGCTGCATATTCTTTTGCGTGTCAATTATTAAAACGCTCGACGTTACAAGATTTGATGTTCGCGTTCGGATGAGCAACTTTGTTGATTGGTCAGATGCATCAAGTACGACTTTAATCCAGTCGGTAGCGCAAATTTGTGCTATGTGGCAGTGATGATTAGGGCCATAGTAGTTCGTGGTGTACATCAACCGACCGTAGGCCTCCACAGTTGATGAGTAGCATCTGATTAAAAGGACCATCTTATGTTCTTCATTGAGAATACGCAGGCGACCGTTCTTGAGCTTCTCGAAAATGCTGTTAGGGTCTCGTTCATACTGTCTGGCCCATCTCTGCGCCGTACGAACATAAATCCCAACTGCATAGCATGTGGTCCATGGTTCCTCTGCCGAGGCATATTGCGCAAGAATTGCGTGTAAGCACTTACCGTCTCAGGCGCTACTGCTCTCCATCAACAGCATAGTCCATGGGCTCAGGCATGCTATGCTCGTCGACGACATTTCCTTGTCCATCATAATAGAAAAACTGAATGCTCGTCTCGAGATATTTGTGATGTGGTAGGAAGGAGGAGAGCTGGTGATGACAATGACTACGTCCTCTATCTGCCTCAATGTGCCAAGCTTTGTGCGACAAGATCTTCTGGAAATGCCTAGTTCACACTTGGACAATGCCGAATTCATTTTCAACAGCTGACGAATTACTTTTTGGAAAGAGTGTGTATTACCTCAAGATAGTACCACTTTCAAAGGAAAACGTATTACATGTGATATTCATGAAACAGAAAGTCTAAAGTCTTTAAACGAAGAAAGCAAAAATATGTTTAATCATGATAAAAATCGAAAATGGAGGAACTAATGACCATAGTGTGAGGCGAGAAGGATATGAGGTGTCGGCTGTCGGATTTAGCGAGAACGAGCAGCGGTGAGATGCTTTGGAGGATCAGGTTTCTTGATACCGCCACTAGAAGTCTTCATCATCATCTTCATCTTGTTTGAGCTACCAGGTTTGGACAATGTTGTGTTTGCTGTCTTTATAGCTGGTTTGAGTGACATGTTTAGTTTGATAGGACCCTGATCTCGTTTCAAGTCCGTAGCTTGTTGCTCCGCATTCAAGCCTCGTTCTTCTGCCTCTTTTGTGGCCTTTTCGATTTGTTCTTTTAGCATTTCCTGCTCTCTTTCCTCTTCATCCCGTTGCATTCTCTCCATCTTTTGAATTGCAGCCTAAACACATTTAATTGTCAGTAACATCGTATATGCAACCTTGTTCGTCCGTTACGTACCTGTTTCGCAAGAGCCTTGGGACTGTTGTCGATCCAGGCAATATACCAGCCTCGCTCCGTCTCATCGACGTGGCAAATACCCTCTCTTCCGAGATATTTTACGAATTCACTCAAAGTGTTCCATCGGGTTGCGTTCATGTGCAAGTGGTGTCGATCAGAAATGTACTCTTGGTATACAGTGTTGGCGAATACTCGCTTTGTGCCATGTCGACGAGAGAGTAGACTGATGAAATCGTTTTTGAACTGATCGGAGAAGCTATGCATATATCTTCCTGGGTTCTCTGCCACCAGCAGCATTTGTCGTTGGTGCGATTCGGACATAGTGTGGCATTTGAAGCCGTTCTCGTCACGGCATTGTTTTTGGCATACTTGACAGTAGAATTTGAGCTTCAAGAGACCCTTGGCCTTGATTCTGTTCGCAATCGCTTTTGGTGTGAGGAATCCGTCTTTGCCCATTGTGAGAAACTGAAAAGAAACGTGAAGAAAGTGGAGATATCTTTGTTGGTGCGATAAGTGCAGTGGTCTGAGATTGAAATTTCAGTCGCCAGCATGGAGAGGACTGGTGGCCAAGAAGTTTTGCATTCATGCTGATATCCAAACGTAATTGTCTTCATTTTTCGATTATTTCAAGAAGTTGATGACTTTAATTGAGTGCTTGATGTAAACAAGCAAAATGTAAATGAGTTCATGCAACAAATACGTTCGAGGCTCTTATGAAGCATTGTCTTTGATCCGATGCATGTAAATCAAAGCTTGAAAGACGACGGAACGTATTTCTATATGATAAGTGCACAGAATTACAGTTGATGTTAAAACTCCTGTTTTAATACATCAAGGAATCTGCCATGAATGTATGGATATGACTAGCAGTATAGCATTCGAGGTTTCATGTACCGATGAATCCAACTACGGCACACAATTGGGCGGTAGGGGACCATACAGAGCACCACAGTTTCAATGCTGTGTAACCCGTTAGGATAGGAAATGCAATGTTTCCATTCCTTCAGACATACGATGAGAAGATCAAAGGACGATATCATGTCTGTAGATGATTATCGATTATTTATATTTTACGGTCTCGGCGAAGGCTTCCACGAGGTTATTCTTCAAAATTGCCTCCATAAATTTTTAATACACGCTGCTTACAAGATCCTTGAGACACCTGTCTATTGCGATGTGAGATCTGGCGCAAAATCTTTACAATAATTCAATTTGTGAGAAGCGATTTCTACACTATCAAATATAAGACTAGAGTAAGATCAATTCAAGTGTCTGTGAAGGAAGGGATTTGTGTGAACAGAACAATGATTTCGTCAAAAAAGATCTAAATATGATGACTCTGGTCCTCCGGATAAGCTGTCGTTTCATAGACGAACTCTTCTCAAACATCTGATATCCCATCATATAAATCGTCCTGATCTCAGATAGATACCAGATTGTTTTTGTTATATCAGAATTAAAAAGGATCGTACACAGTCTCAGAGTACTCTTGCTGCCCGTTTCTTTCTGTTTATTTATCCACAAACCACCACAGGTCCGTGTTCTTTTGCAAGACGCAAAGGCCGAGTGCATTTATCGCATCCCATATCGTTCTGGACTATGTTGTTATCCTCAAACGGTCGGTGAATTCCGCTCCTTTATCACCGTTGTCCTTTGGTTTTGCTTCGACAAAACTCAACGCAAAGGTATCGCAGGTCGGCAGCCATTCCTAACATTCTGTACTGTACGATTCATCCTATACATGATATCAATTGCCACATGAAATTTAAAAAGACAGTAGAAGAAAACTACCAGCGTAGAAGTCGCATATCGTCAGGGCTGTGGAGGATGGGGTGCTAGATTGGATCGAGATAGGAAGCGATCAATTCAAGCTCCCCAACGGCTGCTTCTCTTTGGTTGCCTAGTAGCTTGGTGGCATATGACTAGACCGTTATTCGAGAAGGCTGACCGATACCTGTTGCGCATCACATCAACGAGCTTACCATCTGTATCCGACAAGTCCTTAGAAGCTTAGCCGAAACCGCATCTTCGCGGCTTTTCGATCGAGTTGCTTTCCAGGAGTTACCAAAAGAAAAGTTTTAGGCACTGTACTAGAAGCACGAATTTTGGACGATCTGGTTAAACTCCAGAAACAACCGGAGAAATGTATGCCGGAGAGGATTTCGTCGTTTAATGAAAACAATCAGTGGATAAGTACAAAAGACTATATTATTTATTACATGCACTTAATCAAAAAAAAGGATAGGATATAAAGAAGCTGCCTTGCTTTTATCGTTGTCCTATAGCATGAATGGACCTCTTGTGAGCATTTTCGATTTGAAAGCATACGTTGTGTTGTAAACCGTTTCTCGGTCTCCCATACTATATCGACTGCATACATTAGGCAGCTATTGTTTTGTACGGGAATAAGTGTTACTTGTCAGTCCAAAGCAGATCTCTCCTTTTTTGAAATGCTGGATATAATCCAAGCAAAGATCTTTCTCTGTGTGTATCACAAGAGATAAGTCTGCCAGCATTGGGCCACGATTTTCTTTGAATCCTTAACGTACTCCATGAATGGTTCTGGATCAACGTCCATCTACGTATTGCTTTTACGTACTCGTGTACTCGTCATTAAGGCCGACATGGCAACGCTAGGTCGTTTGCCTGCATGACTTGTGCCTATTCGTCTCAGCTGCGGACAGTCAATCTGGAACGCCGCGTTCATGCTTGTATGGCGTAAGAGTGCAAACCACGTGCGATGAAGATTATTGGCGCCACTGATTTGGAAATCGATCGCAGTTGCTACTGACATGGAAATATGTGCGCATAATGGCAGAAGAAACTGCTAAACTGCCGGATAAGAGAGGAGGAGGATGAGTAATATGCATGGATTCTTCCGAAGATTTTGCGCCGTAAAACTTGTTATCACTGGCTCACATACTGTATCCCGAGGACACTCGCTGTAGTTCCGCGCAATGATTTCCTGAAACAAACCAAGAGATGGGCGATTCCCAACATCTTCCCTTCCGGCCATCAAGAGCGGCAAGGTAACACGAGCTTCTGACGCGTGGTTAAATAAAACCAAATCATGAACGTATCACAAAGAAGAAACCATTGAGGTTCCGGCGGTTAATCATGGTGTTGATCGTTTATTAAGAGGAGCTATTTATTTCATCCTTAAAAGAGCTGAGCCAGCACGTTCATCGAGGAAGCGAAGACATGTACTTTGTTGTCAACAAGTTGCTGTGATCTGCTGTCCTTTATTGTTTCATGAATGCCGACCTATCCGTGTAAATGCACAGCGCGACGGTGCTTGGATGAAGGGGACTGTAATTAAGACTCCACATGCATTCCGTATGGCGGTATACTCCTCCCAAGTGAACCGAAATGCCGGGTAAAAGAGCTAGCTTCCAATCATCGGCTTCACACTCGTGTGTCCTTTCGAAAAGGGTGCCACGCTTCACGAGCTGCGATTGAAAATTTGACAACCAAGAGAGAGCTCTTATACGGAGGAGGAAAAAAAAGATATATAGCGGCGTCGATTAGCACAAAAGTTTGTCTTCTCTCTTTCTTTTCCGTGTTGCTTTCGTCAAGAAGGGAACCCTGGGCAGAAGGGGGTCACATCGACACGCTCGTGGCCATGTCCTCCCGCGTAGCAAACGTTATTTGCAGGTAAAAATTTCCTCCCCCTTGCCTTCTCTTCTTCCTCTCTCTCTCTCTTTCTCTTTCTCTCTTTTCCTTTCCTTGCTCTTTCTTCTCTTTTTTTGCTTGCAATTTTTCGGAAAGACAATGCCCTCGCTGAACTTGCTCGAATTCTTCATTTCTGGTCTCATCCTGACGTGTCATGGTTGTAGACGCAATGCCCTGTGCCGTCCCGGGACGTTGAATCCGCCTCCCCAGCTGGACACGGCATGAAGGTAAAAAGACGGATACGCACAGTTCTCGGCGGGATCAAGCGATTCTTTTTGTCTGCTCACACAATGCATCGTCTTTCGCGAACAATATCAAGGTATCGCTGCTTCTTCGTGGCGACAAGATCCCTTCGCGCGCTGGGGAACGGGGGGACCGGGCACTATCCAGGTTGCTGCAGTGGAGCAGCTTATCCCGTCCTCGTTGGATTGGACCGACGACGGCAGCACCAGCAGATCGTCTGGCTCTCTCCTCGTCCTCCTCTGCCTCGTCCCTCGTCCTGTTTGCCTGGATACATCCGGGATCACCAACAACCCACGCCAATACATCGTCGCGTTCGATTGCCGGAACGACGAATATTGCGGCGCGCCGTGTGCGGTGGTAGGCAAGTCATCGTCATCTCTTTCCATCTTTTCCGAGTTCTCCGAACTAACTTGTTTCTGTTAGCGAGTTACCTGCCATCGCCGGCCCGCCCTCGGGGACGATTATCGTTCTCCCTCCTCTTTGTCTGTAATCGGTCTCGGTGTGGCCAGTATTCCTGCGTGCTTTGTTTGTATCGCGCGTGTGCATCTTCCGTCATCGCTGTTGTAATTCTCTCGTTTCTTGCCATCGCCTGGCGTTGTTGTTTTGTTGTCTTTCGGACACTGTTCTGAATAAACCATGGACCTCGTACATAGAGAAAACTTTGTGTTTTTGTGCAACACCAACTCGTGGAATTTTTTCTTCTCTCTCTTGGGCCCCCCTTACACCCTGCCTTCCTTTGTTGCGCCAGCGTAGCCGGATTCCTTTTTCTGGTAGTGAGATGGCCGCACAGACTGTGATCAAGTGAGCAAACCCGGATTTGATCTGAAGCGTGGTAGCTCCATGGTGGACACGACGCTGCTACTGCTGCTGGTGCCCTTTCACCATTTTGCATGGGTCCCCAAAGAATCGTCGTTTTTGTTTGCCGCTCACCCTATGACAGAACTGTGTTACCTAAGGAAAGGATTGGGCCCGTATGTCGAAAAGGCGCGAGAGAAAAGAGGCATAACAGCGATTCGACAACGAACCGGTTGAAGAGGAAGGGAAAAAGAAGCTGATGCTTGAAAAAAAAGGAAGCAGGGAACCACATGCATATATGTCTTCTTGAATTCGAAGGCCAAGTATAACACCGCGAAACATATCCAATACAGAGCTCGATATAAAATCGTGTAACATGTCTAAAAAGGTCGGATATTAGCGTACTTGGTTCTTTCAGCTGCCTCGAAAGATGAAGGAGTAAGCACGAACAGACTGAATAATCCACAATTTTCTATCCTCAACGGCTATACAATTAAGATTTTTTTCAAAGCTGCAGAAGCAATTACAAAGCAGGTCCAACGAAAAAGTCGGTGGGCAGGCAGGGGCTGAAAGCTTGTCCAATATACTTGGAACCATTTTAGATTCAGGACTTTGGGAAGCATGCTAAACCTGCTGCCGAAAAGTTCCAGATCCCAAGGTCCTTGTTATGTTACCGCTTTCCATAAGATTTTATTATGCAAAAGATTTCTCGTTCAAGGATGTATCATAATATGCTAATCCTATACGCAAAGAGTGTTTTCGCTAGAGGTAAGAAGAATTAAAACCTGTCATCATGTAATAAGAATCGGTACACACTGTTCAGAATTTCGTCACGAATGAAAGACTACATTGTATGTGCAACGAAGGTAATTGAAACCTTTTATCATTCGACTATCTCCAGAATGGACATGGTTTTTGTCATTTATCTATGTAGTATTTGACTATCACATGTATGCTGACAGAAAAAGAATATATACGTAAAATTTATACTTATATCACAAAAGCAATGTAAATAAGAGGTATCTAAGCCTTGTGAGACGATGCATTCGATGAGCGTGACTCAGGGTTGACGGGGATGTCTTCAGGAGAGCTGTCAGGTCGAACTTTGGAGTAAACATTGCCAATGATTTTCAAGGCAGCCGCTCGGGCCTTTCTAGTTTCTTTCGATGCGGTGGGATCACTGAGCACCTTGTCGCATACTTCCCGCAGTACACTTTCAACTTCAAGCTTCGATCCACGCCAAATGGCTTCCAAACCCTACAAAGATCACGTACACCAATTACCACGTTAGAAATTATAACCACGACTTTGTGTTCTCTTCCAACCTTTTGAGCTGCTTCTTCCTCCAACTTTTGACGTTCTTCTTCGGTCAATCCTTTCTCTTCTGCCTTTTGCAGCTCGCTAAAACTTGATTGTAAATCAAGAGCAGTACGCAACGTGCCGACCGTTTCGCTAAAGATGTAGCCCTTCTCACGGACGCTGTGAAACATGCCGCCAAGACCGAAAGCGACGCCTTTGCCGAGATACTGGTTGGCTTTCATGGTATACGTGCCACCAATTGCATGTAACAACTCGACACCGTAATTTTCATGCTTCAAATCCTCAGCTTCTATCTGGATAATATTCGTGAACGCAGCAACTGACGACGGTGATGTATCCGGTAACTCAGTGTACAGACTGAGCTTATTGATCAGTTTGGCTGCAAGCGTCTCCACACGTTTCGCACGTGTCTCTGCGCGTTCCTGTTCCGTCTTTTCTTTCTGTGCTTCACGCTCTGCTTTCTGCTCTGGTGTCAGATTCTGGTCGTTTCCTTCTTCCTCTGCGGTTTCCAGTGCTTCTCTCATATCACGACCGATCGATATCTCGCCAATGATATCCACAAATCGTTCTCCACCAAATGATTGTCTAAAGAACTCCTCGGGATCGACAAATCCTCCGTCCGGTTTGATACCGTTCTGCTCGCCGTATTCATTGTATCGTTTTCTTAGTTTTGGATCAGACAGCACCTGGTACGCTTCAGATATTTTTTTGAACTTTCAATGCAGCTGCGATGAGTACATCGTTTGTCTTGTCTGTTCGATTATACTTGCTATACCTGCTCTTCTGCGTTGGGATCATGTCTATTCTTGTCGGGATGGTACTTGATAGCCATCTTACGATACGCTTTCTTAATCTCATCCTGGGTCGCTGTGGGCGATACCTGGAGCAAGTCGTAGTACTCTGTCGAGACCGGATTCTCGTCTATCGAAACAGTTATTATATTTTCGACAATAAAAGCAAAGCACAAGATTTTCTTTTTTCATACCATTTCCTCGTCTCCGGGAAGTTCTGGTCTTTGCATTGTTGTTGTTGTTGTTCTTTATACCTTTACCCGTGCTATCTACCTCGTAAGAGGCCTGTTTGTGACACGACCAGCACTTGACCTGCACTGTCTGGCTCTTGACGCCAATGTCGGGCAGAAATTCGAGCTGTGTTTGACATTCCTTGCAGGTCGTTTTAATGTAAGGTTCCGGCTTCCTTGATTCGTAGACAGTCATGGGGAGAAGGAATAGGTTTATTAGGTTATGGTTATTAGGTTATGGCAGTTGTCTGTCCGCTTCACTCTCGAAGCCAGCTTGCCACCACCACCACCACCTCCTCCTCCTCCGCAAGCAAGCCACCTGACAACCCCCCTTTTGGACCTTTCGCTTTTACAGATCGATCAAGATACCAATGCCGAAAGCGAATCGCACGCCACTCGAAGTATTCTATGGATTCAAGATATTGCCGATCCTTACGGCCGAAAATACCCGCCATTATCTGTACATGAGAAAGCATGAGAACAAAAGCGCAATGGAGGGTCCGCTAGCATCTGATCGCACGCTATTCTTGGTCAATTTGCCCGTAGACGCAACTATGGAGCACCTGAGACATTTATTCCAGGCAGAAGGCGGCATTGAAAAGATATACTATCACAATGCATCGCAGCCGACGTTAGCGTACAACGAGGAAGAAGAGGACTCGGAGCAGGAAGATAACATGGACGACACAGACCAAGTACAGCGAAGCAAAAGACGAAAGACGAAGACTCAGCGACAGCAAAAAGAGCAGCAAAGTCGCGAGCTTCGACGGATATTCCACAGCGGTGCAAGCGCACACATTGTATTTGTTGAATCGGACGTGCTTGACAAGGTGCTGAATATGCCTATGAAAGACCGGAAATGGTTTGCACCCAACAAGCAGCAACCGCTAGGTTTCAACAGTATGTATCTGAAATATATACGTGTACGATGGAAGCTTATCTAGAACGGGTATTTCTCTATATAGGATACTTGCTTAGCTACGACTTATCACGACCCGATCACGATCAACTGCAGCAACAAGTAGATACATTCATGGTTAAATTCAAGGCAGACGAGTACGAGAAGGAACGAGAAGCAATGGAGAGAATGAGCAAGATGGATGAGGATGGATTTGTAGTCGTATCTCGAACAAAGAAGAGAAGCCGAGCTACAGACGGCGAAGTTGCTGTGCAATCATTTGGAGCAGCGACGTTTGATCCTTCCAAGGTTAAGAAGAAGGAACTGACCGACTTTTACAGATTCCAAGTACGAGAAGCAAAGAAGAATGGTGAGTTTTGATCAAATATTCGTGCATCACTTTGCTGGCATGTATGCTAATCATATCTGGCATTTATAGAACTCATGAACCTGCGGAGACAATTCGAAGAGGATAAAGCAAAGATAGAAAGACAGAAGCAATCGAGAAAGTTCAAACCGTATTAAAGCGTGTTTAAAAAAAAGGAAAAATTTGCTTTTTTGCATATCCCTTTCCGCGTTTATATTATGCCTGCAAATTAGATAAAAGGAAGAAGAATCAATGAAAGAATAACGTCTGTACAAGTTGTTTGTGCGAGATAATAGATTGAGGGGTATGGCATTAAAAAAGAAGATATGGTGGATGACTTTTTTCGGTAGGAGAGAGTGTGCCTAGAGTAAGAGTGTTTGGACGTTTTCGTGCAGGATGCTGTCTGATACAGAGTCCATGACGTGACCCAATAGTCGGGTGTCTGTTGCTACGGTGTAGTGTACATAGATGGGCTTCTTGGTACTGCGGTTCAGTTTCTCAAATCGTTTGCGAAAGTAATCTGCCGCGCTTTCGTAATCTTTTGATGATCCTGGACATAATGGTTACTAATCGGCCGTAGAAGCGTTTTCGGGAAGGTGTGGGAAGTATACCTGTATAATCAGGAAAATATGCTTTGATAGGTGAGCGACGTATTTTCTCCTTGAAAATATCGACCTTGTTCAAAAAGAGAATCATAGATGTATTCGCGAACCATTGGGAATTACAAATAGAGTCAAACAACATTAATGCTTCATACATTTGATTCTAGAGAATGCATACATTAGCATTTTTTCGCTGCTAGAATTGAGGCAGTTATACTTACAGAATCGCGGTCTTCTACCAAGCAACAATCATATCCGCTAATAGCGACTACAAATAACACGGAAGCAACATTCTCGAAGCAGTGAATCCATTTTTTTCGCTCGCTGCGCTGTCCACCAACATCGCACATGCGATATATGATAGGTCCGTTTCTAAAAGTCGTCTCAACAATACCAGTTGTTTTAATACGACAGTGAATGATGTCTTGATCGGTGGGGGTATAATCAGGCTTGAAAACCCGATCCAATGAATTGTAAAAGCTGCAAGGAGGTCGTTAATCCTTTGCCGGGCTGGGGGAATAAGAAAGATGGATATTCGACTTACTAAATTACATTGTCGTTCAAAGCAAACGTGTTGCCTCGACTAAAGGTTTCTTGGATAGCCTTGTCGTTCCATAAAGATTTGAGGGGCTCCAGATATTCTACAGGATACGGCATGCCCTGGCTTAACATTGGCGGGTTCTCAAAAAGGGAAATGTGGGCCTGGACACACACGAGATTGTTCAAAAAAAAATTCCTCCTCAACCGCCCCATTCAAATGACCTGCTTACCCAATTTGCCGGATTCTCCAACGAAAGCTGCATTTCATGCATAGACTCCAACAATGACTGCATCGCTGACACTACGTTCCCAAAGATGACCACTCGAAACGCTTCGCGCTCGGCAGCAGAAAATCCGGACGCGTGAATAAGTCGCATTTGTTTGAGCACAGTCGATTTGCCCGAATCACCCGCCCCTATTATTGCACGCTCACTAAGTTTCATATGATAGTCGCACGTTCCAATATCCTTACCGAGCAGCAAGATCTTGACCTCGCGGTTCAGTCGTTTCTGGTCGCGTTTGATCTGCTTGTCTATTGCTTTGCTTTTGTTGCTGTGGATATTTCCCATAGTGTATTTTCCGGCCACAATATTGATACGCGCAGGTCGTAAATGCTTTCCGCTACCGTCTTCCTCCCAAGAAAGAGCGAACGAAGTTGTGTAGAAACAAGAAAAAAAGAAAAGACTGGAAAGGAGATTGATTGGGCGACAAAAAAGAGAGTTGGTCGGCTGTGTTGTCGCAACGGATACTTTATGTTACGTATATGTTGTGTATAGAAGTTGTAAAGTCGAGGAGGGCAGGTGGCGAGAAAGGAAGAGAAAAGAAGACGGGAAGGACGACAGCCGGGGCTAACTGTTTTCTGTTTGACAGATCACAGCCAAAGATTAATTCTGTGACACCCAGCATAGCTTGTTCATTTACGGATTGCTTCCTTTGTCAACCGTATTCGGTGTGCTTTATAATTAGCAAACACGGGCTTAATTTGACTCTTCCCATTATTGGTGGTAACATGCCACGCTGCTAAACATCATTCTCTTTGGAAGTCTCTAATAGAGGCTCCTTTAACAACCAGCGTGGAGATGGCAACGACGAGTCATGGGACTGCGCGGGGATATTCGAGCAATTAAAATATAGTTCCAGCCATTCTGCCCGCCATGGTTGTTCCCGACGGACTGTGTCTCGATTCCTTTCTCTACCTGTTCCCCATCAAAGCACCACGCTACCGGTCATGCATTTATTAATATCCTATTGCGTGTATACAAATATAGTACATAATGTGGGAAAGCACTCGTTTACCAATCTTTTCATGCACACCCAGTTATTTGGTTATGGGAAGGAGCAAAAAGTGCCTCCGCTCTCCTCCCCTTCCTCCTCCCCCAATCCTTCCAAAGCGAAAGAGCGGACTTTGCAACCACCCCTCGTTTCCCGACGCCCAACGACTATCATCGTTGTCGTTGTTGGAAAACGGTCCCTTCTTCACGGTCGATCATGCTCTGCAATCTATCCGAAACCTTGTTTTGATCAGTCGCCAGTGCATGTTTCAGTTCCAAGTGAAACAAAGATCTAAATATGTGGAGAGTTTGGCGTTCCTTGTTCGGTAAATCAATCATGTTCTCGCGTGTGTACGTGTGCGTCCGTGTGTGTGTGTGTGTGTGCACATTCCTGTGTTTCCTCGCCCTAGATAATTTGCAAGCACGCAACTGCACGTATATATTTAGAAGCATCATTTCTATCAATCAACCTATTTGCTGGCCACTCTTTGCAGACAGCGAGAGTTCATACCGGAATTTTTACTTTCAGCATCTATCGAAATTATGGATTACTTCCTTTGTCCTATTCTTTTTTGGGTTTTCATGCACTAGAACAAGCTCGGTCAGGCCCGTTCACCATGGCGACCTACTGTTTTTGGCTTCCGCTCGCACAATTAGTGTCTGCACGTAGATCATGTATTATGTAATTCAATACGATACTTGGGATGCGGGGAGATGGGGCCCGAGGTAGAGAGAGAAAAGATGACTGCCAAGCTACATTGGTTGTTACGTTTCTAGCTCGTAGAAAGAAGAAAAGAGGCCAATCTACATAGAAATTAAATCATCTGCATACCACAGCAATAACTGCTTATATAAATAGCATTTCTCATCCAGACCGACTCAGCTGATAGCATCCGTCGTCAACAAAGACATCTACGTAGACAAGCAGCAGCAGGTCACATTGACGCAGGATGCATGCAGATGCTACAGTCGGTTGATGGGATCGACGATCAAAAGTTCATCCGTATATATCTGTCAATAATCTCACTTGATGATCTGATAAATTACGATCATGCAACTTTGGCTTGAACGATTCCCGTGACGAGAGCAAATTCGACAAGTATCTGAGATTGACTGTAGATAAACACACGCATTGTTGGGGTTTGTGGGAAAAAACTGGACCGGTAACCCGACCTTCGGTACGAAAATCGCGTGCATCTAATGGACAGGACATATATGGTATAGCTCTGCTGTGTAAGGACAGAAAGTTAACTGATCTGGTACTAGGCGGATACACACTACTTGCATCTCTCTTAGTGCTAATGAGAGAACACTTTAATTACGATCCAACTGCAGACTTGGATTTTCCAGCCATGAACGTATGGACCGATCAGAGTGTTTAACCAATCGAGTTTTGATTACAATTCTCGTCAAGACTTGAGAGATATCGTTGGGTGTTTGAGTATAAATCTCTTTCCAGGTGTAGTTTCATGAGACAATGTATTCGGAAAATTGGCATATTTTCATTGGGAATGGGTAGTAATGCGTACAGGAGAAAAAAAAAAGAAGATACAGATTGTTTCTATGCAGGAGCTAAATGCGGAAACCCCAAACTTCGAGTTCGATGCATGCGAATTCTGAATGCGATGATAATGCTTCGTTGTCAAATGTCGGGCATGGCTCGCTGTGGCCACGCTCGAGGTCAGAGTTGATCCATAATCCAAATTTGCCATCACTGGTTTGTTTCAAACAAAAACGGGGTGATCAATATTTTCTGTCAATAATCAAAAACACCAAAGGGAGTAGTATAACACAAACCCTCCGCCGATGGCAATAAAGTCGGCTTCTGACAGGATCATGTACTCGTTCTTGCCAGTCCAAGGGTATACTTTGACGCCGTTGCCAGAGCGGCACACTTTCCACAGGAAGCTAGACAGATAAGTTAGCAGCAGCAAAAAGGTGTATATATACCTGTTGCATGTATACATTACCACTCGCCTGTTCCATAGTACGAGTTCAGGTTTGCCTTTAGAGTTTCATTTAAAAATGCGCCAAAGACCTACATGACGGCGGTAGCGGAGAAAATGCATCGTTAGCACTACCTGCTACCTGCTGCTGCTGCAACTGTGGGCTAATACTTGCATGATCTTCGGCGTCCTTGATAGCGAGTATACAAGGTCCCTTGTTCGCTTTGACCAGGCGATAAAGCGTCGCGAGGCTTGTGCCGTGTTGATCAAGGCTGTACAGCAAGGACCATTGAGAAGCAAGACGATAGCGCCGTGGCAGATAAGGTCTCAGCTATTATACACATATCAAGTAATGCGAAGAAGAATTTGAGTCTCTAACATGTTTTGTGTGAACAAGAATGACGTGTTTGGTCCCCACACCTGCTCTGCAACTGCGGCGCTTAGCACTGGCTCGGTATCTTCGCGTCTGTTGATCAGCTTGGGTGGGTCCATGATATCCAGTGAGCCCACAAGTCGTTGCTGGCGTGACCGTCGTTCTTCTTGTTGTTCGTTGTGCTGGGTAACTGCAGACACGAGTGCGTCGACAGCGGGTGAAGATGGCGTGCAGGCTTCGGAGGAAGAGCTAGAGCTTGAACTGTCGCAGTAGTCTGTCTGGTTCTTGTATATCGATGAGGCTGCAGAGATCACAGACCCTTTGGTGATGGATGTTGTCGAATGAGATTTATGCGCGAACGGCGGTCGCTTCTGTCGGTGTTGCTGTTGCTGTTGTTGCTGCTGAGAACTCAAAGTCAGACCTAGCAGAGCGACGACGGTTATTCAAACTTCCGGCAGCAGGCTTTCTTTCAGTTTTGAAACAAATATAAGGGGTTGGGGGGGGGACAACTGCTTGACAACAGCAAATAATAATAAAAAGGTTGAGGTTCATTATTTACCTAGCAGCTTTGAGACAAATCGAGTGATGGGTGATGGTTTATCAGCGTATGACTCTTCATCGGTAATCGACCTATGCAGAGGGTACAAATACTGCGGCGGTCGTGTATCCTTTCGACGGTGGTGGCGATGATGGTGCGTGACTTGGTGGGCTGGCGATGCCCAGCTGAGCCGTTGCTGTTTCGTCATTTTTGTCAAGGAATGCAACAACGAGAAGAAAGAACAACAAGGAAAGGGTCGCTAAAAGGATAGAAAAAAGAAGGTTCAAAGGCACGTCTCACGGCTGCCATATTTATATCAGGCCTGCATGAGACCACAATGATAGGGATGGCCCTTGCAGTCTCCTGAATCGCGAATGTTGCCGTTTAAGCATCATTTTTTCTATTCTATTCTTTCCAGCAAGCTTGTTTATTACATATGTACTCACGCTCTCATCAGCGGCGCCAGAATCGTGTGACATTCTTGCTTGCTTTACTGACATTGTCTGTCAATGATCCCCTCCCCAACATGCATACCTGTTATTCATGCAATCACGTTGATGTGTCATTTATCTTTCAAAAGTCTGCAAACCACAACCTCCTTAACTTTGTGATGGAAGCATGTAATGCTAAAAGTCAAGCGTGTATGCTCTTGCCAAGGAAACTGCAGGAAGAGCAACAGGTGGAATGGAATAGAAACAAACAATGATCTGATGATCTTTGTTAAAAGCTGCTGTGAAGTCCCGGCAATTTTCCATTTTCGGTTTGTCGTTTTTACTTGCCGCGCTTTTACCATTTACCGTCAGCACGACCGCCAACACTTCCACATTTGTTCATGCTGAATCGCATAGATTAGTAAAAATGTCTTCAGGCAAAAAACCACGGCGATCTGTGAGGACCTTGGAAGATTGCTTTAGGTCAGCTGTTTTGTGTAAAACGCGGTTGAATCGTTCACTGACGCTGCTTAACCTCCAGCACGATCGCAGAAACCGGTCCGAGACGGCATCAAGTGCGACAAGCCCAAGAACGTCTTCACAGTATCGATAGAATGTCTTCTGTAATATCAAAATATCGAATTGATGACGAGACGATGAGAAAATTTAGTAAGATGGCTATAGGCTGTTTCGCATTTGCTTCCTGCATTTGCTTACTTGTATGCTGGATTCCGTTAGATCTGAAGCGCGAGAAGCGAACTGAGAAAGCAAAAGGTGATGCGAGAAGGTGAGAAAAGAGAGTTACGACGAAGCTTGATGACGAAAGGAGTGGATTAAACGTACTGTTTTTTCCAGAGCCTGGGATGACCTCATGGATGCATTGCCGGAAATGACGCGCGTGTTTCGAGACAGCATCCGAGCGGCGCATCCTGGGCAGGAAAAAGCTGAAACAATCATACAGAGATTGATAAACGAATGCGTAGCGGGAGTTGCACGATTTGTGGACCATTGGCGGATGAGCAACGCTCAAGCTCTCGGCAACGCAGTGCGGGATCTCGACAACAATGCGGCATCGCAGCGATACATTTATGACAAACTCGAGGAAGGATTCAGTAATTACAGATCGCTCTTTCTGGATGATTTATGCGAACATCATGAAAAAATTATGGAGGAGACCATGAAGGATCTGGAAAGCACGATACAGCAATTGCCAGATATACTCCAGAAAAGATGTGCCGAATTTGTGCGGGGTCGAATCGTCGTAGAGCCCAGCAATCTGCTTTCCAGCGAACATTACAAAGTAATACGCGAATGTATACTACTAACAGCACAATCGATGCGTATACAAAAAGCGACAGATTGGGCCAAACGGTTGAACGAGCGCCTGGAATCTATATACCCAAGCGATATACAAGATGTTTTTTTACTGTCAGCGCAAACACGGACGAATGATCTTATCGTCGATGACTTTGTTCGGTGCACTCGAGAGATGATAAAGTCCTTTGAGCCGCACAAGCTCAAAGAACTATTGTATGATCTGGAGAAGAAGGTCGTCTCCATGAACAACGCATCCGATGCTGCTGAAGAAAAATTACAAATGACACAAGCTCTCGTGAGTTACCTACAGCTGCAAACATCTATCAACAAACTCGAGAATACTTTGGACGAATACAAAAAGACGGTGCTGGATCCAGAATTCTCTACACGCTTAGAGGCTGGCCTCATCAGCTTTGATGAAGTATTGGAGTAAGTTGACAAGGGACAAAAAAGATACGATTTAGATCGTCTTGTTCATAATATTGATTGTCAAGGAACCACGAGCAATTCATACGATACATTGTAAATATACAAGCTGCATTGAACGACGAACAAATAACTCAAGAACATCTACAAAATACTTTCGACGAATCTACCCAACTTTCTACACCCGTAAAGAACTCTATCGAGGCATTGACGCGGCAAACCATAAAGCAAATGACTTCTGGCTTGGAAAAAAGGCTAGAGGTTCTCGAAAATCAACGAAAGTAGCTGTAAAAAATGTGTATATATAAATCTGCTTTATAATAACAAGGATATTATTGTTACATGTTGGATGTGGATCAATGTGTGCTTTGCTGGTGTGAAAAATAGTGTATAGTGATGAAAGATATATATGTGGAAGGTGGAAGTGGATAATGAAACAATTAACCCAAAGACCATTGATGTGACAGCCAGTCATAAGTTGCAATGGATGACGGTTTGCTGCAATCGGGAGCCTTATCTTTGCGGTTTACTCTAGGAAGTGAGTAGGTTGTGTTATCCGACTTGGAGTGGAACGCGGCCAGTTTGCCGTATCCTTGCGGACTGATGACTCTGTAGTCTGCGTAACTCAAGAGCCAGTTTTCGATCAAGGCGCTGTTTGCGCCCGGAGTCATGCGCTCGCGAGTGACTTCCACGGGGATTTCCACATCAATGTATTTTTCAATCTGGTCCGGTTCAATGTGCTCGACCGGTAATCCAGTGATCACGGCCGTTGTATCCTGGTAATTAGCACCCAGATATTTCTCGGCCATGTCCGGTCGTTCGTTCAAGCTTGCAAACTCGTCGCGAAGACGGACAGAATCAGTGATCAAAAAGTATACAATGCGTTTGTGGTGCGGCTCTCGCTTAACGCTGGCTATTTGGTTTGCGCATGTCAAAAAGTAGTCCCATTTTTCAAGATCGTTCGTATCCTTTTGCGGGTTGGCAAGCGCATTGTCATCCGTGCGAATTTGTAGACCGATGCTCAGAATACTATCCATCTTGAACAGGTTCTTGTATGCATTGATGAAACGACGGCTGCCAATGGTCGGCCGGAATAGATAGTCGGCAAAGCAGCCAAATGCGTTCTGCATAGTCAGACCTTTGCTCTTGAGGATCTCTGGGTAGCGAGTCGAGACTTGGAATGTACGGATGATATACGCACGGTTTGACCGGACCTCGACGTACTATCTCAAGGTATTAAAGACGGCGAGAGAGAGATGGCGGTGATGAATGAAAAAAACTTACAGTGCCATTCCAAAGGTTATTGAAATCCTGATCAGGGCCATCTGGATAGAGCACCTTTCCAAAATCGTCGTATTTTTGGTTTAGGGTGTCGACTTTCTGGTACGTGATGCCAAGTTTGGGTTTGTTGTACAAACGTGACATTTCCTGGGGGTCATAGCTCCAATCAATGTTTGGTTTTTCGAACAAAATTTCCAAAGGAATCGGGTTCTCATCCGCCCAGTGTGCAAGGTATCCGCGGTCTGTCAAGAGCGCAAAGAAGAAGGTCGATATCATACCTGGATTAATCATAGGAATTATAATCGTCAGTGTAAACATGGCACAGCCTTCTTTCCCATTGCTATTCGTTACCACTCATCCGGTCAGCCAATCCACCGCAGCCTCGGTTGCTGTTTTCCGGAACTTCTTTGCATAGATAAGAAGCAAACCGTGGAGCCTCCTCTGGAGCAAGCACCTCGCCCACTTTCATGCGCTCCAATTGCTTCAATTTCTCGTTTTGAGACTCGGTGAATTCCTTCTGCCAGGTGCCGCATTCGCCATCCACGTTGTACGGAAACTCGTCAGTGAAACCATGCACAGGGTCGTAAACGTTTCGGCAATAATAATCGAGATCTTCATCAGATGCTGTGCGGAGAGCTTTCAGGAGAGTAGGATCAGGACCGGGAGGCGTGTATGTACCGTCCTCGCTTTTAGGGATATACAATGCTTCCGGCAATTGACAGGTATCACCGGCCTGGTCGAAAATGTCAATATCCTCAGCCTTGTTAGGCTTCGAGGGAGCTTTTGCCTGGTTCAATTCTTCTTGTTCCTCGATATCGGTATCGCGGTGCACTGGCGACTCTGTATCCAAGGAGATAGAGGTTACTGGGTTGGTACTGCATCCTTGCAAAAATTAGACTTACGAGAGTACACCAGTGATCCGACTGCCATGAACACAATGGCAACCAAGCTTACTACAGTGAGCGCCTTGGCTAACTTGTACTTGAACAAGAGTCCATCGTTTCCATTAGTTCCAAGTCGTCTGTACGAAGGACCGTTAGCCATCTTTAGTGTTTGAAGGAGACGGTCGATGCAAAGACGGGCTGCGTGCGTCCAAGATGGGGGGAGCGATCGTCTCGAGGCGGACAAGCAATAAAATGTTGCAGATAAATGGGCGGGTACACTTTTCCGAGGAAGGAGGAGGGCTGCGTCTTTCCTTTTTGGAAACGCTTCCAGATTCAGAGAAGAGCAAGAAATCTTTTCATTCGGTTGTGGCCATTATGACACACAATTTAAATGGACTTGCATATACGAATTTCTTGTTATTATCACATTGAGTTTCGGTGAGTTGGAGGAAGGAGACAAGTCGAGGGTAGTGAAAAACAAAGCAGAGATAGCGACATGAATGAAGGTATATATGTACAGAATATTTTGTTGTAGGACTATGAATTAGACGGCTGCTCGGCAGGCTCGATGGACATATCAGGTGCAGTCATGGCTACGATAGTGTCGATGAGTCTATCTACAGCAATGTATGTCACAAGACCAAGTTACCTCTTTTGTACAGTTCGTTAATGTAATACTTTAGCCCGAGATGAGGTCTTTGCTCGCATTGCTGGATAAGCCTACTAAAGAATTGCCAATCTTGGGTAAAGTGGTGTGCGAGTTCGACCAGCCGCTGCAGCTCCCAATCCTCTCCCTGACCGTTCAAAATCAAAAGCGTTGCAAGCCCCTTGTCCACATCGTGGACATCTTTAGGCATGAAGCCGACTGTGATATGGAAGAATGGCGTTGGTGTCAGTCCCAGTTTTGCGCGGATACCCTGGCCATATGGCCAGTACACGACGTGGAAGAATGCCTCGCTCTCCTGATCACGAACTCGACCAAGTCCAAGGTCCAGCGGTAGTTCCCAGGACTGCGCATCGCCCATCATTTCCATAATATGCGACATCAGCGTCGCCTTCTTTTTATGGCTTTCGATATCTTGCAGGGGAGGATACGTTCGCACAAGCTGCTTCAACTCAGGAGGGCTGATAAACGTCATGTGAAAATGTTGCCCACCTTCCTGTTGTCTAAGGCTCTTTTCCTTCTTTGAAATCCTGGCTGAATCGCGTTCGTCCTTGTTCCGTCGATACTCTGCTGGTACATGCTGCTCCGTGCTCTGTTGACCGATGCTCTGGATCAAGCTACCTTCGATGGAAATGTAGCCACCGCGAAATCTGAGACCAATCAGATCGTACATGGTCGCTAAAGACAAAGCAAGCGGTTGTCCGTTAGGTACCCGCATAGCTGACTTTTTGTTAACAAGGCCAGTGGCGCATGACGCAAAGTGACGAACAATGAATAATGCGAGATAAGTAGTATTAGCCTTAACAGGATCCTCCAATATGTTTGTAACCATTGTCTGTCGCTAGTCGCGAGGTGGTTTTGATGCGATTTACCATTGTCTGTATACAGCGCCTGTTCTAATGCGGTCAATGCTGACTTGCTAGGAATAAACATTCGATGCAGTACTGCTAGGTTTCATACCAATACTCGTTCATTTCGTTCTAGCCATGTAGCATACACATGGAAATTTTCATCTCTCTGGTATTTATCTTTTGAGGACAAACATTGTTCAAGAAAGAGTGGAAGGGCGCTCAATTTGGTTGGAGCTGAATCTCGCGGGTGGCCACAGCGTCGTCCTAAGTTTCAAGAGCGCAAAGGACCTCCAAAGCTGCGTTTCATGTCCACTGACCCGCTAGCAACATGCGTCGCTTCCAAGATCACTGCCATGCTCGCCCGACTGGAGAAGCAGCTCTTGCAACTAGGGTAAAGCCGAAACTTGTTGCTCGTACTCAACATACACATTAGTAACGAAGCAGTACACACTAGACAAGAACAGCTTATACTGAATGAATCACTGGCGGCTGCAAATGACCAGTCCCTGGATAGGACAGATATAGCCGAACTTAGGGAGCTGGCAAGTTGACTTGCTTTGATATATATATACGACACTATCTTCATATTTTTATTAACAAAGGGATGTATTATGCTCAAACAGATGTCTAAAGTATCGGCATATCACATGAAGCTACTGTCGCTGCGTTCAACAATGTCGATGCTGTCTGCGCGGTCTGGGCAACTTCAAAGACGTGCAGAAAAACTGAAATCAGCAAAAATGCAATACCTCGCCCAAGTCGATACCATACGAAAATCTGAGCAGGCACTTGATCAGACCATTGCAGCCCGGATAGCTGTACCTCAAAGAACAACACTTGGCACAAACAGCAGCGGTACGAGCACTAGCAGCAGAAGCGGATCGCCAAGACCTTCACCCTCCTCCACAACAATGAAACCGCAATCCTCGGAACCAACACCAGCAGCACCGTCGCCTACAGAGCCTGTCGTGGTAGTCTCGAAAAAGATTAAAAAGAAGAAACCAAAGGCCAGGCAGGCCAAAATCGCAGAAGATGACGACACAGAGAGATGGAAACCAAAGAGATCTGGCACGCCATCCTAGATTCTCGCTACACTGCTTTTCTATGTCATCAAATCACAGTAATATTTGTATAAACAATTTGAAATCTGCAGATAATGGAGTATTCATGCTTGCAAGGCAACAACGACAAACTCGAAAGGTGCTTGCCCTGAAGTTGATTCCAAATGACAAAGGGATCACGTAATTTTGAGCTCTTTGCATGACGCTCTTACTGAACATGTGAAAATGTCTGCGTGATCTGATATATTAAAATATCACCCACGCGCGGGAAGTTTTGAGACCATGAGGAGCACATTTAAAGTTGCAAATAGAGTTTCATCTACCTGTCTGGACTCATCATAAAAAGACAATTTTGTAGGTGGTATAATGTGTATCGAATTCATAGGACGCTCGATGCACAAAGCATGCAATGCTCCTGTCTTTTGCGTGAATGCCTCGCTCATTCAACACTTTCCATAATTGGCACTTTTCGTTCTTTTCGGGTCGAGTGTGAAAAGATTTTGTGGCGCAAACTCCTTGTTCTTTGACAGGCGGAGAAAAGGCAAGTATGGCAATTGGATCTGGATAAGAAACGAGGAGAACAAGACGACGATACTGCCCCGAATGGATGATTTTTAGCAACGTCGCAGTGAGCGATTGAAAGAGATAAAAAAAAGGTTCTGGATCGCTGAAAGGGAAAAAAGGTTCAGCGATTGCAGCACAATTTAAACACACGACAGGATGCCTGAGATGCTGCTGAGCAATGGACGTTTCTTATTGTAGAAACTGTACAGGATAAAGACGGATAGGGCGATTGCCACGCTTTAGTCAACAGTTACACAAAACCAAGAGGATCTCACAAATTGCAAACCAAAATTCTGCAAGAGGGAATTTGATTCGCTTAGCTGGTGATGTAGTCTCGTAACACAAAGATATCACTTGAGCCGGGCAAAATCGTTTCCCCGTTGCCACCATTTCCATAGTGGAAAAAAGAAAATGCTGTAAGCAGCCCATGGCAGTTGTTTCTGCCCAATCTATTCCTGTGAGTCACAATACTGGCGGGGATCGCCTGTGCGTACCAATCATTGGAGATGGCTTATCCCGCTAAACTGCGCGGCAACGCTAGCAACCTTAAAACGTATATGGTAGGTCTGTCCTTTTCTGCTTTGGTTTGAACCTAGCTGACTTTCCAACCCTTCCCCCTCTCCTCTCTCTTTCACTCTTCTGTCTGTCCCTCCTCTCTTCCACACACAAAATTTTCCTTTACTCCGTCACTTTGCAGTTGTGCCTTTATGCTTCTACAGGATATGGGTTCGATGGCTAAACATCATGGCACATCAGAGAGCACGACCACGAGATCATCCAGCAAACGGGCAAAGCAGCATCACCATCCATCCTCGTCATCTTCTTCGTCTGAAGCACGGTCAGCAGCCAGAGAAAAGAAATCACAACAGGATGATTACGAGGCCCTGCAGATAACGTTTTACGAGATCGAGTCTTGGATCGAAAAGACAACGCCTGTGCTGGCGAGAATGACAAAGGAGCTCGACAAGGCATCGCGGCAATTTCGGAAAAAGCGCAACGATGACGAGAAACATCACAAGGACGAGCGGTCTTCTTCCACCTCATCAACTGCGGCATCTCAAATTCCGCCACGATTGTTTGATTCATTATCGTTGCCCAAAGAGACTCAAACCGACAAATCAATGCAGTGGACGCTATCTTTTCAACCAGGCAACTCTCTGCGCCTCGAGACAAACATCACCTCCATCGAGCAGCTTGTCGAGGCTGTCCGCAAAATTCGTCTCTTGACTGAAGATCCAAATAGCACATCTGCTGCGAGTTCAAAGGAAAAAGAGCAGGAAGAAGATGAAGAAGCGGAAGCAGAGGCAGAAGAAGCTGCAACTGCTGCTGGTGGCGATGAGTCATCTACATCAGTGTCTATCTGGGTAGACCCGCTAGAGACTGATCCTGCAACAGAGTACTGGCACGTTGCTATCGGCCGTCGACCACAAACTTGCCTCGAAAACTACAAGCACTGCGAAATGAATCTTTCTCGTCTCACTGAGGATGTGTCCCCAAGCGTGCTTAATTACATCTGTCAAGTATATTGGGACTGTCTACACCCCAAGTTTTCATGCGACTGGTACACGTTTTGGGATAGATCAGGCGACCCCAAGCGGAATCAAGTGTGTATTGATTCTGGACTCGCCATCGTTTTTCTTCACGTTATTCGCCACGACAAGAATGCTTGCGCTAACGCTCTCGACATTGCATATTACTATTACGATCGCGCTCGCGAAGCACTCATGGATTACTTTGATAGTCCTGACTGCGCTACCCTCGAAACTTTGATGAACCTTGCCATGTTCTGTACCGTGTGCAAAAGACATTCTCAGGCACGAACTTACATCAGTCTGGCTTTTCGCATGATGTCTGAAATGGGCATGCACCAGCGCTCCCAGCTACCCGCTGACCGTGTACTCCGGAAAAAATATCTAAAACTATTTATGGTCCTTTACTACAACGATGTCACTGCTAGCATCTACTCTGGTGAACCTTCTTTGATCATGGACAGCGAGTGCGACATTGACTTCTACGAGATCATCGAGCTTAACAAGATCCTGTATGCAAACGGAGAAGGCGGATGTAACGATAACATGGTTGTCAAGGAGACCTACTTTACGCACTCTCTCGAGTTGGCCCGAATAGGCAAGCGGACAGCGATGCTGGTGCGCGATTACGATCAGCAGCAGCTACGGTATCACCACACTGGAGAACTACCTTTGCGATGGGCAAAGAAGGTGCAGGCCATCGAACTGGCTCTATCGCAATGGTTCGACCGATTGCCAGACTATTATCGAGTGGATCCACAGCTTGAATACAATACGTCTGAAGATAAGATGCAGCAGCGGGCCCGGCATCCAATGCCGCCAGACACGTTGCAGGAGCAGTCAGGATTGCTGCTGATGTTGCAATATCAGACACAGTGGATCTTGTTGCACAAGACGTTCCTATCACCTAGCAAATCAGTTTCACCATTTACACCGCCCCTTGATACACCCACAAGTCCCTCTTCACCTTTACATCCACCATTGCCTCAACAACGCACAGAACGCTCGCATGCCATTTGCACCGATGCATCGAACCGCATTGTCGCCATAGCTGAAAAGATCACCAAACAGTTTGGATGGTGTGTCTGTCAACAATTTGTTAACTGCATCTATCACGCATCCACCATTTACTGCCGAAATACTCTCATCAAGGATGAAGCAACTAGACAGCATGCAAAGGCTATGATTTATCGCATCATTCGAGTGCTGGCTTCGACCAGCGTCAACTATCAGGGTCTGCCTACGGACTTGACGGCATGCCTGAATGAATTTCTTGCAGACCATGGCATGCAAACTGCCGGTGAAGGTGACACAGGGGATGATGAGGACAGCAAACTGCTTCTTGACTGTGTATTCTCCCATGTATCGCAATCCAGCTGCGCATACGACCTGCTGAGCGGGTTTAATGATACCCTTGCCAACTCACCTGCAATGTACCGCCAAAACATTTCCCAACACCATCCACAGCAATTGGCTTCTTCCTCTTCTTTGTCTCCTAAACGTGACGTCAACAACAAGATGCAAGACGTCAGGCCGTCGACGACGTCAACAACGACATACCCAGCCGACAATGATTTCGCGTCCGATTCAAGGAGCTGGACTGGTGTGCGACCTTGCAGGGCCGGTCAAGCCAAATGCTAATCAAGGAAGCAAAAGAGACAGAGATTATTTTTTTTTTCTTTTATCGCATGTACATAAGTAGTGCTCTTCTTGTTATTCAATGTTATTGCTTTTCTTCTTCCTTTTTCTTTTATTTTCTTTATAAAGTTCTTTTTTGCTCACAAATATCTCTAATCTAATCTTGTTTGAATTGCTGTCAAAGCCCGTAGGGTGCACAAGGTGGTTTCTTTATGCCCGAAAAAAGTAGTTCGATCTGCAACATCGCGAAATAAACGGACAATTAACTAATAAGCCTCAAAACTAGTCTAAAAGTGGAGTTCAAAGAAACCGACAAACGGTTGCTGTTTCCGGTGACAGGAACAGGAATCACAAAAAAGGTACCACAATTAATGGTAATGCAAACAATGCAAATTAATGGTAGGTTATAGCTGTGTAAGGAAATAGCTGCTTGATGGGAAATCATGACAGAAATAAAGCACGGCAACTGCCTTTTCGGGTGGGAGGCAAAAATGCCTTTACCGATCGGGAAAGGAACCCTTTCTTTCCTTCTTCGCCCCGCAGCAGCAACTCCCCGCAACCCGTTACCCGCAGGCAAGCCCGCTGCCACCCGCCCGTCTTTCTTTTCTTTTCCTCTCCCCTTCCTTCCTCCCTCCCTCTCTTCCTCTACGTCACTTTCTTCTTCTTCCTCTTCCTCCTCTTCCTCCTCTTCCGCCGCTCTCTTGCCAACTGCACGAAACTGTTTCATAGTCAACCAGGCATACGCACGGGAGAACTCCACTCGAAACAAACACAGCCTACCAGCCGGCCGACCGTCACTCTCTCTACTCTTCGCAATGTCCTCGGCCAGTTTCACTCAGTTCAGATTTCCAGGTACCAATGACGACGCTGCAACAGACCAAAAGAAGGCGACCAAGCTGTATTGACGATGCACAAAGTAGGAGGCGAGTCTGACGTGCAGAGGATAATACGCGTGGCAGCAAAAGACGGTAAAACAGGCGAGGATATCCAGCTCCAGTACACGAACCACAAAGTTATTGGGCATGGGTCCTTTGGCGTCGTATATCAGGCCAAGCTGGCTCCCACCGGCGAAGATGCAGCTATCAAAAAGGTCTTGCAGGACAAGAGATTCAAGGTACTTACACATATAGCAGCAGCAGCGGCGGCGTTGACAGCCCGAGGATGAGGACGACGAGAACGAGAGACTCAACTTGTTTCTTGTTGTTGTTACATATAGAATCGAGAGCTGCAGATAATGAAGGTCATGAATCATCCAAATATTTGTGGGCTCAAGGCGTACTTTTACACACAGGGCGAGACAAAGGTATGCCCCCATAGAGAGAGAGAGATGAGGCGGTACAAAAATAGCATACTCACGCGGCCGTGATTGGTTCTACAACATACTGACAAAAAAGAAGGACGAAGTCTACCTCAATATTGTCATGGAATATGTACCAGAGACAGTATATCGCATATCACGGCACTACGCCAAAGTGAGGCAGCCTATACCAATGTTACTCATCAAATTGTACATGTATCAACTATTCCGAGCACTTGCGTATTCACATTCTCTTGGGATTTGCCATAGGGATATTACGCCTCAAAATCTGCTTGCGAGTCCCGTGACAGGCGTACTTAAAGTATGCGATTTCGGAAGGTAAACCGCGAATTGATAAGCAGTTAGTTTACTTGATAAGAGGCTTAGTATTGCTCGTCGTCAGCGCAAAAATCCTTGTAGCCGGCGAACCCAATGTATCATACATCTGCTCCCGGTATTACCGGGCCCCTGAACTCATATTTGGTGCCACTGTTTACACAACTAGTATTGATTTATGGTCAGCCGGATGTGTCATGAGCGAATTCCTGCTGGGTACACCACTCTTTCCAGGTGAAAGCGGTGTCGACCAGCTAGTGGAAATCATCAAGGTCCTTGGAACGCCTTCCAGGGAGCAAATCGCCAAAATGAACCCGAGCTATGTCGATCACAAGTTCCCTCAAATCAAACCACATCCCTTCTCCAAGGTACGTAACATTCAGATCGTCAACTTTTTCGCCAAGATAAAATCGCTGAAATGATACCATTTGCAAGGTCTTTCGATCTAGAGTAAACCCTGATGCAATCGACTTGATTTCACGCTTATTAGACTATGACCCTCAAGCACGTTTATCTTCCATTGAAGCGCTGGTTCATCCCTTCTTTGATGAACTACGAAACCCAGAGACAAGACTACCTAACGGCCGCGAGTTGCCACCGTTGTTTAATTTCACTGAGCAGGAATTGTCACTGCGTCCGGATCTCATCCATAAGCTTGTTCCAGCCCATTCTTACCCCGAGCTTCTGCAAAGAGGCATTGATGTACACTCTTTTACGCCCATTCCATTAGAAAAATTGCAACCAATGGATTAAAACGCCCTTGTAAACTCTGCAGCTGGCTGCAAGCTGAGTTGTCTGCGTTTTTTCCCCTCCCTGTTTCGTCTTTACGTTTCCTTGACATTCCAATGTGGCGATCTCTCGCTCGAAGTGTACCACGGCAGATCGCACGTCGATCGCCCACAGTCCGCGTCGCAGCACGCCCGATGACGGCAGCAGCAGCAGCAGCCAGCCAGCGGCTGCGGTCGCGTCGTTCTATGTGGACCGCTTCTGCGCTTACAGCTGCGACTAGCGCGCTGGCAGCAGTCGGCGTTGGATCGACCGTTTATGCATTAGAAAACAACAACGGTAACCACGAACCAGACAGAGCGAGGAGGATTTGCATTAACGTGATTTTAACGCCTGTATTGTTATCAACAACAGCGATTGGCGACGAGTTATGCCAGGCAATTGTGCAGAACGACTTTCGGCGGCTGAAAAAGTAAAGTTTAAAGGGGGTCGCCCGGCATATGCATATGCAGAATTGTCGATAATTAACACATGTTTGCATGAAATGAACAGATTAGCAGAGGATCCCAATTTCAGTCCAAACGTCTACCATCGCTACGGATGGACTCCCCTTGTAAGTTTCTGGCAGCTAATATATGTAGGCAATTTCTATTGCTAACAATATGTCTCTCCCCTTTCTAGCAAGTCGCTGTCATTCAAGATAACGAGGCGATGGTCAAATTCCTGCTCGAAAAGGGCGCCGACCCGAATCTCGAAGACCACTACTATCCACGTTCTCACCAAGCCGCGAACGTACGCCAGATTGACTTTTCAGAGGACCTACTGCCGTATCGAGACTACCGCGAATACACCGCGCTGCACTATGCGGTGATTATCTGCAACCCCAACATTGTCAAGCTCCTGCTGGATCACATGGCCGATCCTCTCAAACGCAACTCGCACGGACTGACACCGCGCGAGTACCTGTATTACGTGGAACGCTTTACGGGCGAGCAGAATATCGAAATCGAGGGTCTGTTACGCGCCAAAGAAAAGTCGTACCCTGCAGACAAGGCAGCGCATGATGAACGGCAACGGAAAGCGCAGCTGCAACGTGAAAAGGAGTACCGCAAAAAACATCCTCTCGAGGATGCACTCAAGGCACGCATTGTTGGGCAGCTCGGACCCATTCACGCACTCGCCAGTGCTATTCGTCGTAAACAGAACGGATGGCACGATGAAGACCACCCGCTCGTCTTTCTCTTCTGCGGTTCCTCCGGTGTTGGTAAAACTGAACTTGCAAAAGGTAACAAAATGCAGCAGTAAACTGTATAATGCATCTTTTAATACTTTGTCCCCTGAAAAATTAGCACTGGCTGGATACTTGCATGGAAAAAGCATGGATAAAGGATTCATCCGTATAGACATGAGCGAATTCCAACACAAGGTAAGACCAAAGTTGTTAAATATATAATGACACCGGGAACTAACATCGTTTTTGACATAGCACGATGTCTCACGGTTCATTGGCTCTCCACCGGGCTATGTTGTAAGTTCTCAAGCGTCATACCTTTTGACGTGGATATGATTCGTAATTGACTCCCCGGACAGGGTTACGATGAAGGCGGTCAATTGACAGAGAAACTTAAAGAATGTAAGCATACATACAAAGATAAATTCGAACAAAGCTCATTGACGTGACATATTCCGTTGCTAGGTCCCAATGCTGTGGTGTTGCTGGATGAGGTTGAAAAGGCGCATCCGGACGTGCTGACGATTATGCTCCAGCTGTTTGATGAAGGACGTATCACGGATGGAAAGGGAACAACGGTTGAATGCAAGGATGCGATTTTCATCATGACATCCAACCTTGCGCAGCACGAGATAGCCGATGAAGCCGAACTGCTACGTCTTGAAGCGTCAGTGACAAGCGATGCGCAGACAACGGGGGTAGCCACACCTATCCAGACAAAGCAGCAGCAAGAAGAGCAAGAGGACGAGGAGCAAGAACTGATCGACGATGGCCATATATCGCTTTCACGTCAGTTTATTGAAAAGACCATCTATCCGATTTTGTATGAACATTTCCGACGCGACGAGTTCCTTGGCCGTATCAACGAAGTGCTATTCTTTTTACCATTCAGCGAAGAAGAGTTGCGAGAAATTACGGCGCGCGAACTGAGACGGTGGGCAGAAAAGGCACGCACCCGCCACGGTATTACAATGACGTGGGACCCTGACGTTGTGGATGTGCTTGCGGAGGGATACAATATCCGGTACGGCGCCCGAAGCATCAAGTATGAAGTCGAACGCAAAGTAGTGAATTTAATCGCCAAGGCAAACGAGAACGATGATGTGATGGATGGTGGACGAGTGCATGTTGTGGTCGACAAGACAACTGGTAAGAAGCGTCGACTGTGTAAACTAGAAATTACAGAACGTGGTGGCGAGAAGCCAAGCAGCGGCGGCAGCGGCGGAGGTTGGTTTGGCAAAAAGTAAAAAACACATCCCTGCCAGCCGGTGGCAAATAAAAAGTTTCTTTCTTCCCTTTTGAAACACACACACACATACCAATGTCGTTGCTTTCACAATTCTCCCGGGCGTTCCTTCCTCAATTCAGAACGGCGCAGCAACCGTTCGCCATGCAATTCATTCGCACCATGAAGGTTCGAGCATCGGTGAAGAAACTCTGCGATGGATGCACTACTGTTCGACGACGGGGAAAACTGTACGTTGTTTGCAACAAGAACAAGAAGCACAAGCAGCGACAAGGATAAGTGCAGACACATTGTTTTCGTACATATAAAAACGGCAACAGCAACAGCAACTATACTGTACCTACGACGATTGCCCCCCGCCCCCCGCCACCAGTCAAATTTCTTCAGCTGTCAATAGTCTTAACCCATTTCTTTCTCTATTATCCTTTGATATAAAGCCCCACACTTGTTTACATTCGACGCATAGACATACTTGCATCTTTTCAGTTGTTGATCTAGGCTTGAGTGGATTGGTGTGAATTCTCTAATGTTTTGTAAATTATCGCAATGCTTTGACATCAAAATGCAGTCTAATTCACATATACATATTCGGCCTCTCTGCATAATCATTTTACAACGTTTTCGTAAAGCTTTGCAAACCGATGCCGCTGATAACTGCGTGATATTCATGACTATTTCGTCCCATGTTAGTCGCATATTTGAATTTCCATCATGATTGATAAACCTACTTGAATCCAACAACATCCATGACAGATGGGTCAGGGACATCCACAAAGGTGGCATCCGCGAGTGTGAGAGAAACGCCTTGCGGATGATTGACGTTTATCTCCCATACATTCAGCCGCTGGTCGGTCGATGTTGAAAACGCAAATTTGTTGCTATTTGCTGCCAACTTGACGCCTATCAAAGAAATTTCCACTTTATACATGGCAATAATCCCTGGAAACGTCAGATAACAAAATATATACCTGTTACAGACGATGCGTGAGCGCTTAGCATGACGCATGGGTCACCGAGTGGTAGGAGAGAGCCATCCGGTTGCACCTTGAAACGAGCAGCAGCAACAGCGTTGTCCTCGCCGCCCGTGACAAGCAAGATCTCATCTGTATAGATTTAGAATTGATTGCAAAAATATAAATGGATACACCAAGTGGATATCTTACCTCCCCGATACCAAGCATCAATGGCGTTTACGCCTGACTGGTGGAATTTGTGCGCATAGATGGGTTCCTTGAACTTTGTAGCCGTGGATGTAGGATCTGCCTCGAGACTACTGACATGCTCCAGGGAAGAATAAAGAGCTTGACTGAGATCCCATATAGCAACTCTGCAGCTAGGATATCAGACCAATGCATATATAAAAACGAACGTCCTATACTTGCCTTCCATCCGTCGCAGATGTCAAGAACAGTATGCGGTCTGTCAAAGAAAAAGGAAGCATTAGCGATTCAATTTGGGTAACTGTTAACTATTTCTGACTTACCTGGTAACACCAAGTGCGATATCTGTAGCAGACATCGATTGTGCCACGTGCCATCTGCAAGCAGCGAGAATTTCCTTGTCGATTCATTGAATAACCATATCTAATTTCCCGAAAATATCATTAAAGATACAATTTTTTTTTTTTTGCTCAGTTCTCAATCCATACCCTCATTGATGAATCTGAATATGCAACACCGACGAAGTGGAGACCTGGATGTGATTCTACAGCGTGCGCTGTCACATCCATAATACGTGTCTCTGAAATCGTGCTAAGACCAACGAATTATGAGGGTGCCGTGGTGTCGTTTCTCGCTTGATTGATTTCCGTACCTGACTTCAGGGCAAAGCGCCCATTCTAAGCAATTGATACCAACCGGCTCTCCATCAGTGATTTCAACCTTCCAGCACCAGAGCTCTTCGTTGCCGCCAGCGGTAAACAGCAAAGTATCGTTTCCTTTTAAGCACAGTTGTTTAGGTAAGAGATCATTCCTGGCAGTACATTGAGCTGCTGCAAAGTTATACCTTGGCTCCACGCCAATGTCTTGATAACAGAACGGTGTTTACGGATACTTGCGAGTGTGACAAACTTGTTTTTAGAATTAGGCATGTCTAGCAAGGTACTGTTAGTATCATGTGATGTGATCATCTCCTTTGATAGTTTACATTGATGTAATTTTAAAAGAGTATCCTCTCCTCCGGTTGCAAATAGCAGGGCAGTTTGCTTGCTCGAAGATGATTTGTATCCTGATGCAGCAAGCTTGTCAGTATTCGTATAGCTTTACGATCCTTTTGCTCTCTGTAAACGTACTGAAATACTTCAATGCACGGACTTCACGTCCATGGTAATGCTGTTGAAGAATAGTGGTCTTGAATCCTTTCTTTTCAACTTCACCATTCCGGAAGTATGCGTACAGCTTCGAAAGAAAAAAAATCAGAATCTGATATGCATAGGTGATGAGTTATGCACAGTCTTACCATTTCCTTGCGGAAAAATGCAAACGTCGCACGGTCCAATTTGGAGTCGGCTGTCTTGAACTGCCATCGCCGGTGAGCTCCACCGCATGCAACAGAGATCATCTACACCCAAAAGCGTATAAAAATAATGGAATCTTCGCTTTACATTAATGCATGTTCTTTACCTCGTAATTTTTGGGTTCATTGTACACAAAGAACCGCTTGCGATAGAAACCGAGGAACAGTAATTCGCCGTTGATCCACGAGACGCCTTCAATCCATCCCTTGGTAACACGATTACGATACACTTTTTCCAATGTCCAACCCTGGCTACGCACAACTGTGTCGCCGCGGCTGGCTATACCAAGTTGTATTCCGTGCGCTGATTCATCATCCTCTTTCCGCTTGTCCTTCTCCTCCTTCTTTTTCTCAAAACTGAGCCTGTACTCGATGAAACAGCCATCTCTGCCTGTTGTCCAAAATATGATCACGTCCTTTTCATCTGTAGGCTTGATCGTAACGGAACTCACTGCTTGCTTGCCATGCGACCGCCTGAGTTGCATAATTGGTGCAACCGATTCTCGAGATATCTCGGATGCATGCATATCCTGCAAATGGTATACAAGCAGCGCTGACTCGCGCGAGCCACAGATCAAGATCTCGTGCTGCTGATCTATCGCTGTGGCAATGATTGTTGTGCGCTCAGTGGGACCTTCGAGTTTATACAGCGTCGTGAATTTTGGCTACATTTGGATCATATCAGATGAATGGCCGCTCAGTCTTTCTGTACTAGATAAAGGGTTAACGTTACCGTGCTTGGCTCAGAAATATCAAGTCTGTGGAACACGCTTTCTTCGTTGTAGACAGATGTTACAATATAGAACATGTTTCCATCTACGTATAAGAAATGGTTCAATATCACTGCTTTCACTGCCTCTTTTTTCATTTGCCAGTAACCTTTAGATGGATTGATGAATATTTGAAAAATCTTTTGGCTATGTACATGTAATTTAAATGGCTATGCTGGAATTTAGATACGAATGTTCTTTCGGATATCGACGGTTACTTACCTCAAACAAGCCCTTTGGACTGTATATCAACAATTTGCCATTCAACAAGCCGGCAAGGACAACACTGCCGCAAGGTGAACTTTCCATGACAGAGTAATGTTGAAGCTCAGGGTCAAAATAGCACGTTTTCCAAGGACCCTGGTTCTCACTCTGGATAAGATGCCCGTCGTCTGTGCTAGCCACAACGTTGTTAAAATCCAACAAACAAAACGTGCGAATTAGATTTGTTGTTCGATCCGGTGGCGCGTTCAAACAAGATAAATCGTCCTCGGATTCTTTTTTATCGGTGTTAGCAACAACAACAACAACAGTTCCAAAGCCATAGTTCTAGACGCTGCACGTACCTATATTGTTGTTTCTAATGGATACTAGCGACCACAGTCGTATACCCGAGTCCTGTCCGCCTGTAGCCACGATGTTGTGCTCAGGGCTGACAGCGCAGCTCCACACGTTTTTGCCAAAATGGCCTTCCCAGCAGGCCAAGCATTCTCCTTCCCTGTCTCGGATTTCTTCAGGGCTACCCATCAGACTGTTCTTCCACACCCTGCAGGTGCTATCCTGTATGTTGGGGAAGAAAAGGAGCTCCCGTTAGGTTGCTATCAAACGTGGAAAGAAGGTAGCATGAAACCTGCCTCGGAAATGCTGACAAGATAATCATCGACAAACTGGCAATCCCAGATTCGGGCAGTGTGACCGTAAATGACAAGCGGTTCTTGCCTGGAATATACTAGTTAGTGTACGAATCAATCATTGAATGTTAGTATCGATTACTTTTCATCTGTCAAGGACCATACACGGATTGTACGATCGTCTGACACGCTTGAAATCATCGTAGCCTCCGGATTAAATCGAACGCCAAATATGACACCTTCGTGACCGACTAGTCGTCGATATACCACACCGTCTCCATCCTCGTTTCTATCTGATATCCGCCACAAATGTACTTCGTTGAATACTGTGCCTGAAGCAAGCATTAGATCAGAGCGGGTGTTGCCAAAAAACCGAGCTGAATATCTACAAGAATTCGATGTTAGATAACTATGCATTAATTGCTCAGAACATTGTTGCTTACAGAATGCAACGGACTTGGCACTGGACGCGATCCACCAGGACTGGTTTATCATTGGTGATATTATATATTTCTACTTGATTGTGTGCGGAAACAAGAGCGATCTGTATCCATTCGTGAGAAAACCTTGTCCCGTATCAAGACTTTTAACATCCCCGTACCTCGCCATCTTGCAACCACTGCATATCCATGATCCAATCCGGAAATCCGAACATACGATCGACTTTGATGCTAATATGTTCTGTATAAGGTTCCATGGCTAGTTGATAGGCGTCGCAACAAGAAAACTTGCCTGAACGAAGGAGAAGTGCTAACGTGGAATATTCTGAGTGATTTTGAACCAAAAGCAGCGTATGTCCGGGAATTGCCCTCGCTGGGTCCTGCACTGGAAATTAATGCTTGCTCTTCACCCTGTCTTGTCAAATCATAAAGGAACGAGATATCTTTACCGGGCACAATGCGATGTATTCTGTTTGCCGGAAGAAGTGTTTCGGTGGCGATCGTTTCTCCTGTTTGCACGTCGAACGCTTTCAAGACTGGGCCGTGGCCTGCCAACAGGATCGCATCGTCGTGGAAACGAAGACTCGTCACGATCCCTGCAAACATGTTCCTCTCCAGTGGCCCCTAATCGATGAGCACAGGTGTCAGTATAATAGGGTTTCTGATCGTTGGCCGATCGCTTTCGTTTCTTGTACACACCATTACTGCTGCTGCTGCTTCTGCTGCTTCAAAAGGATCAAAAGTTACATGCCCGACTCCAAATTTTCCTTGATCTACAGCACTCACGGGATGCGGACATCCCCAGTTTCTATGTACTCTACATTGTCAAGGATGTAGTGTGATATTTTTTAATAGCATATACTACAAAGCGATATATCTACGGAGTTGGTACTTTATTAACGATCTTCGTCCTTGATAGCACCTTCAAAGTTAAATTGTACGTCTACATAGTGCGAAAGCGGATTGTTAGCATTGCAAACGTTAGCACTGGATGTAGCATTTCCCCGTCCTTTTACATACCCGGAGACGTTTGAACCCGGTTCAAGTCATCGGCTCTAGGAAACGTTGCACCGACGAGGTATGTGTCGCTAAAGTTTACTTTTTGCTCGAAATCAAACATGAACCAAGCCTTGTCAAATCGTGCATTTTCCAGGTTGCTTCCGGCGAAGGTCGAGCGAGGATCAATGTGATAATATGAGAAATCCAGGCCGGACAGATCTTTGCCTTCCAAGTGGAATATCACGGCTGCGTGGTGGGCATGTACTATTTCGTCTGAAGGAGCGACCATTGTAGGGCGTGGGTACATTTCATGCAATTCATCTGCAGCCTCGTCGTGTTAGCAATCAAGCAAGCATAGATAATATGGTAAAAATAATAAAAAGGTTACTTGCGTTGCGTGATAACAGGCAGGCTCGTCCATCTTAGTTTCAGTAATCCTTTGATCTGGTAATACCGAGCCTCTTGTATCAGTTCATCCATACTGCATTCATTAGAGGATTAGTTAACAACGTCGGAATCTCTGAATCAAAGCAGTCTACATACATTTTGTGATCTTGGCGTACGCTTTCCGGTATCTATAGATGATTATCAGCGGTCAGTGTACCACATTATCCACTTCTGCAACTCTTAAACTCACGGTAAGATCTCGCAAATAGTTGAGCACATAGCGGAAGTAAGTTCCATCGCGATCAATAAAATATGAGCCGTCAGCTTCAGGAACAGCGGTTCCGTTAGGTCCAAACATGCGTGATAACAGGGAATCAGGATCCTTTGTCAGAGTGGTAATCGATGTCACGAATATTTGTCCACCCACGTTGAGTTTGACCTTTTCTTTTTGAAGTTGCTTCACCTCTAATGTATACACCGGATAATATACGTGTTATTGTTCTCTCTCGATGTTCTTTAGGAGGAAAAAAAGCTCACCAAGCACAAGTTCTCTGTCTCGTTCGTATCTCTGTTTGTCTCTTTCCAAGGTGGACCTTTGCTGAACAAGTTCACCGGATTGTCTGAGATAGGCTTCCTCCACTTTTGCATGAAATTCGCCGTATCTCGTCCCGTACCAAGCTTCCAGCTCATGCAATTCTTGCAATCGTTCAATAATACGCATATGTAAATCTGCAGTATTACTTTTAGCAAGTCTGCTGTCTTGATATAAAATTAGAAAAGAATGCTTGCCTTTTCTCTGCGAGGTATAGGATTCATTGATCATTTGCAGCTCTGGCAAGTTATCTATTATCATTATCATGGTTGTTTTTTTCCGTTATTTGAACCAAGTCTGTCTCACGCTGTACAACGACCATTGTACCTTCGTACACTGCAAAGTGGGAGCGATCCAGAGGCTCATCGGTGTCTAGCTGCTCAGCTGTTCGCAAAGGGGTCATTGGCTTTCGAGGTTGCGGGGTATCTGCCATGGCAGACTCGAACATGACAACGCTGCTCGAGGCAGTCGAGTCTTGCGATGGGCAAGTAAAAGTCTCTTCAAACATGGTAATGGTGGTGGTGGACAAAATGAGCAAGAGGAAAGTAAAAGAACAAGAAAAAAAAGAGAGAGAGAGAGAGAAAACTTTAATGCAAAACGCTTGTGCACCGTGCACACAGTGTATCGGGTTCTACAGAATGGTAGCACCAGCATCGTGGGCACTTGTGACCAGAGGAAGGCTGGGCTGCTATGATACATGACGTGCCTTCTTCCAGTTCGGCCTCTCGTCTATATCTCGACATGTTTGTACCATCATGACTGCTGTGCAGTGTTACCTTGGATGTCACAAAAAGCTCGCTAAGATCAGCTGGGTCCATGCCATGTACAAGCTGACCAATTTTGGTCGAGGGATCAATAGCAATATCAACATTGGCTTCATTTGAGGAACGGATCGCCCTGAAAAGTTAATGTCAGTAATATAACCAAAGGAAGTGAATCAGAAACATGTAAACAAAGAAAATTACTTTTCTTGGCGGGCAGCTTCCAGCACTTGGTTTACGTGACCCTTGAGTTGCTTCAGCAGCGTCCACTTGTTCTGTAGATCTTGTTGCCGCCATGCTTGTTCCATGGAAAACCATCCCAGTTTAAATACGGTGGATTCGGGTTTCGGTGTGATGTTGCGGTAGTTCTCATAGATTTCTTCAGCAGTGTGACATGCCACGGGAGCGAGTGCAGTGGTGTAAGTTTGGAGGATATGGTACAATACAGTCTGTGCGGATCTACGCGCCAGACCTGCTTGGCGCTCGTTGTACAGTCTGTCCTTGATAACATCAAAGTAAAATGCGGACAGATCGTTCGTCGTAAAGTTTTGAATGTGGTGCATAGCTACCATTTAAAGGTTGGCAAATGACAGCCTAGACTAATATCCCGCAAAGATGTATGTACCTTTGTTGTAAGCGAAAGCGTCGAACGCTGCTGTCACACGATCAGCAAACTCTGTCAGTTCGTGAAGCATATAGCGGTCGATCTATACACAATATCTCAGCATCAGGTATCACATCTCATCGCTACATCGGGATACTCTAATCAGTAATTCCTCCTTCTACCTCTTTTAGCTGCGAGTAAGGTACTTGTTCGCTGTGGTGAAAATCAAACAGGTTGCCCAGCAAGAATCGAGCCGTTGTTCGGATTTTGCGTACATGTTCAGATATTTGCGCTGTACGACGAGATTTAGCAAATCTTATCGGTAATCGCTACAAACGGGCAAGGAACTTACCTGTGATGGAAGGTCCTATGCTGACATCGCGTGTGTATTCGCAGTTGGCGACCCACATTCGCAGAACGTCCGTACCATATGCTGGATACAGTTTCTTATCCTAAACGCAATCGCTCTTGCATCAGCGGGAAAAAATCATGAACCACGTCTAACAAAATTTTAAACTGACCTTGCCTCCTTCAGTGATAAGGCTGGGCACAATGGTATTTCCAAGACTCTTTGACATTTTGCGTCCCTGCTCGTCCAAAGCGAAGCCGTGTGTTATCAATGTACTGTAGGGTGTTTTACCGGTTAATGCGACTAGTAGGTGGGTGTAAGCATCATATCCGCCTCCTCAAGTTGCAAAGATAGATCATACTTACTGGATGTTAAAAGTGAAGACTGGAACCAGCCTCGATGCTGATCGCTGCCTTCGAGGTATATGTCCGCGACAGGTTTTGCAGCGTCGCGCTCCTTGATCATGGTCCACGACGTTCCGCTATCAAACCACACGTCCATAGTATCGTAGCCACGTCTGTAGGTTCTTCCATTATTGCGATACTCAGGTGCCACAAACACTGCATCGTCAGCTTCCTCCCACCAGATATCTGTGCCTTTTTCTTCGAATAGCCGGATAATATGCTCCACCGAGGCATCGGTTAACAGCGCCTCGCCGGTCTCAACGTCATACAGTGCCGGGATCGGAACGCCCCACGCCCGCTGCCGTGAAATGCACCATTCCTTTCGAGATAATGTAAACTGTTCCAGCCGACGAATGGCTAACCCAAATTAGGAAGCATGTTTTTGAAATTAAACGTATCTCCCGAACAACCAACTTACAAACTTCAGGTACCATCCGCACAGACTTGAGCGCTTCGACGGCGGTCTTTTGTAAATCCTCCACGTTTGCGAACCATTGCGCTGTTGCTCTCAACATGACAGGTTTCTTTGTCCGCCAGTCGTAAGGGTACTTGTGAGTGTAGTCTTCCTCCTTCAGGATAGCTTTGGATTCCCTGAGTGCGTCAATGACAGCTGCTGCGCCCTCAGTGAAGGCATCCAAGCCGGCCAACTTGTCGCCCACTTCCTTCGTATATCGTCCCTGATCATCCACAGGACCGAACGGCTTGATGCCCATTGCTTGGCACACTTCATAGTCCTCCATACCATGGTCAGGGGCGGTATGCACAAGACCTGTACCAGACTCGCTCGTGACGTGTGCACCAGCAATGACCGGTGACTCTGCATTTGTCAGCCAGTGTCGATATCTCAAACCGACAAGCTCGGTACCGAGGCATTCGCGCACAATAGGTAAAGGTTCGGTGTGACCCAGAGCCTGCTGGAAAGCTTCTATGAGGTCTGTTGCTACCAGATAATGATCTTCGCCTGCCTTGACAACCGAGTAGCTCAACTCTGGATTGACAGAGATAGCAAGGTTGGCCGGGATCGTCCACGGCGTGGTGGTCCAGATTACTGCGTACAGGTTGGAGATATCCTTCAGAGCAGGAGCTACATACAATCTAAGATTTTAGATAACCAATGATGAGCAAATCCTTGTGGCTGTTATTCGCTTACTTTTGCTTGTAACGGGAAACCGAACATGAAGAGACCGGGATACATGCTGCTCGTTGTATTCAAGTTCGGATTCTGCAAGAGCTGATCTATGTGCGTGCGTGTTTCCATCCAAGAATCAGTGCTAAATCCTTATTAAACTTTATAGGGCTTTTTTCATTTACCTGGATGATGGTGACCAATACACAGGTTTCAATTGTCGATAGATATAGCCCTTCTTCATCATGTCACGAAAGACACGCAGCTGACGTATCTCATACTCCTTGGCTTATTTTCATGTTGGTTTAAAAAACATTTCATTTGATATGCAAGATGACTTACTCATTGTTAAATATGGATTCTCCCAGTCTCCGAGGACAGCCCAGCTCATGAATGCTTTCTTTTGCTTTTCAATCTCCCGCTGTGCACGTCGTTTGGCCAATGCACGTATTTCCACAGCCGTCAGCTCCTTTCCCTTTTCCTAACATGCCACACCCAGTAGTCAACATGCACGCTGTGATTAGATAATTTTTCCAAATTTCAAAACGTTACTCGAATTTCTTCCAAAGCTTTCAACTCGATCGGTAAGCCGTGACAATCCCATCCAGGTCGATACCACACCTTGTGGCCCTGCAGAATTTTGTATCGATTCACAATGTCCTTTAGAATCTTGTTCATAGCATGGCCTACCATGCTCTGTCAGTCATTTTTCCTTAGGTAACATAGATCTACTACTGACCCGAATGCACGTCTCCATTGGCGTAAGGTGGTCCGTCGTGAAGAATGAAGAGATCTTTAGGATTATTCTCGAGTTGCCAGGGGTACAAATCTTTTGTGCAGCGATCTCGGAACAAATACTCGCGGGTAGCTGCGCGGGCACGCAGTTCGAACGGTGTCTTTGGAAGCAGCAATGTGTTCGAGTACGCATTCTTTCCTGCTCTGACAGTCGCGCTTGTGAACAACCGGCGCGACTGGACAATTATCCGCATTCCGTGAGTGAGACGGCGCACTGGGTTGTATCAAAAAGGTAACCTTTTTTCTCCTTCCCTTCGATGTCCCCCGGTTTGACAAGCGGAGCTGTCTTTGCAACGACAAAAAGGGTAAAAAGAAAAGATATACGATACAATTCAAAAAATCATAGATGAGGATACACGAGGAAAGTAAATCAATCTAACAAATAAGGAGGACACATCAGGACAAAAGGAAAAAAATAATATACATGCCGAGGACAAAACAAAAGGAGGGATGGGAATTGGTGTAAAAGGGAATGATAGCAAAAACAAATGTCAAGTTCTTGAATGGGTATGAAATGCATATAAAATTCATTGCGCGTAAATACCGTTCAGCCTCCAGGAAGAGTCGTGCTCTCGACCGCCTTGAAATAAGAGCCAGGTTGAAGGATCGTTACTGCTGCTGCTGCTGCCGGGATCTCTTCTTTGTTGGCACTGCTGCTGCTGTTGCTGTTGTTGCGATAATGTTTGCTGCGGGTGTAACAGTAAATGCTGCTGAGGAGACTGGAGCTGAGAGAGGTTCGGATAATCATAGAGCAGAGGCGGCGAATGTTGCTGCTGATGCTGATGCTGAGAATATTGGCGTAAATGAGGTGGCGAAAACGACGGAGGGAACGTATCCACGCTGCTTCCGGCGACGCTGGTTGGACCAATTGAAAGATCGCCCAAAAATCCAGCTCCTCCTCTAAAGCAACACTCGATAAACAATTGCTTGGTTGTCAACTATATGCAGTGTATTTCTTACCGGAGGAAATTGCCTGGATGGATATGCGCCGCGTGCTGTGATTGCCAAGCGGTGGACTGTGCAGCAACATTGGAGTGAGCTGATTTGTCATTTTGCGAGCGGCCCCAAGAGAGTCTGATACGAGACGATCCAATCTGGAATCCGTTCATTTGCTCGATAGCTGTCTCTGCTGACTGCCGAGTGACATATTGAACAAAGCCGCATCCCTTATTGGGCGGGATTTTGACATAGACAATGTCGCCAAAGGGAGCGAAGTACTGACGCAACTCATCTTCTGTCACAGGTGACGATAAGCCGCCAATGAAGACGGTGGTGTTGGTTGGGTCAGTGATTTGCTGCACGAGGGCAGGTGCCTGAAGCGCCAGCTGATGGTAACGTGCATTGCTGTTTTTAGGAGTCGCAAGAGATACTCGCATAGGCCGACTGCCGCAGTACACTCCATTCATGTCGGTCAAGGCGCTTTGCTGTTCGTTAGGGTCACGGAAACGGACAAACCCATATCCGCGAGAGAGCCCTGACACGGGATCCGTCATGACTTTTGCAGAGTGGCACGAAGGGTAATGCTGGCGGAACAAGGCCTGAGAAAAATACGTAGCAATCGAGTAATGCTTAAGTAATAGAGGGATACAACGCAGATTTGTATGTGCCTAGGCTCACACTTACCAACAACAATGTCTCGTCTACCTCGCTGCCAAGATCACCCACAAACAAACTGTACTCTGGCGCCCGATCCTCTCTGTAAGCAAAGCAACTGCCAGTGAGCGGCCCCCATGCAAGCCTGAATCCGATTAGTCAAAATTGGAAAATGGGTCGACGCTTACTTTCGGTCATGGATTCCACCACCGGAGGCCCAGTTAAGCCTAAATGTTCGTTGGCTATTTGGCAACTTGGTCCCGTGAACGGTAGCTAGCACTCGCTGCGCCGCGAGCGGTGAGGAAAAGTCGACGAATGCGTAGCCTGCACTGATACTGGTTTGCGTCAGTCATTTCACAAACAGGGTTTCAGTCCCAGATGTTTCCAATATACCCGGTGCGTTTATCACGTATCAGTTTGACGATAATGTCTTCGCCCAGGGACATCCAGAGCTGGCGAAGATACTGCTCGTCCATCCATGGCTCAAGATCGCCCATCCTTTTTTACATCAACTGCGGTCAAGACACAAGAATATATATGTGTAGCATTTCGTGACAAATCTTACCACAGCGTCGTCTTGGACCCATCAGCTTCGGGCAGGTATGGATACTCGAATGGCTGCGGGTGGACCATCGTTTTTTTCTTTCCCGTTGAAGAAAAGAAGAGAATAACTTGACCGAGATAAGGTTACAAGGTTATCAATGGGGGAGGAAAAGTGAGAGCAGTTGGCGGTGGGAAGGAAAGCAGAAAGAAGAAGAAAGGGAAAAAAGATGTACGCCGAGAAAGAAAAAGGAAACGAAGGGACAAGGGAATATCCAAAAAATAGAGAAGGCCCCACGGATTCCCGACGGGTGGGATCAGCTGAAAGAAGTAAGGCGACAGGCGGGCGGGCGCATTCAAGATCGATTAAAGGAGCAGGAGCAGAGGGTTCTCCCACCTGTAACGTGTACCTGTGTGTGTTTTCGCAATTGTCGCACGGACAACACCCTGTGACCAAATGCAGTACCCGTCGTCACTTTTTTTTCTGAACTGTTCTCGGAGATCCCTGAAAAGGGCAAGCTTCCCCCATGCTCCTCCCCCAACCGGTGGCACTGACTCTGAGATGGTTACACTAGGAGCCAAATCGTTGATAACACGCAGTGAGGCGGCGTTGGGCGGCGGAGGCTGCCCCTTGAAAACGTCGGCGATGTCCAAATGCTTAGCAATGTTTTCCAAGAGTGGTAAGATGCAGGATCGACTTGATACTGTCGTATATCACGACGAGATGCTTGCAAAATCTACTTTTCTTGGCGATACTCTGCGATGCAATGCTGCGCCTTAATCCGGAGTGGATATCAGCATGAGCATACTGTATATGCAACTAGATGCATCCATATATCAACCATTCTACCACGTAACAATCTGATAAAAACGTAAATGTTCACACGCGCTACATATTAGAACTACATATTTTTGAACTCCAAAATCGATATAAAATGTCGTCAAACATTTTATCCAGTAACTATCAAGTAGTAATATATCCGGTATTTATCAATAATCACTTAGCGCCAGTCATTTGGATATATTTACTTACTATATCACTGCTTGCAATGGAAGGACAAAAACCCGATCTTTGTAGCATCATATATACGTAGCTGATGAAATGCCCCAGATTGCCATAAGCTTTTCCCACATCAATATACAAATATGGAAATACAGGATGAAAGCAAGTTTTTCTCTTTTGGACAAGAATGTCCAATATGGCAAGGATAGCGTGGGGAAGCATGAATGACAAGGGAAGACTTGCATATCACTCACATCATTGCAAATTTTGTTCGTAGCTAAAATGATCCACGACTGTACATTTTTTATTCGCACAAGCAAAGACTATTTACACAGCTAAAGGTAAGAAAAAGGATTTACAGACGCGAAGAAGTGGTGATTCAACCCTTCTTAAATTCAACCGGTTGAGGCTGCACTTGGACGGCTTGGCCAGCTTGCCAAGGGTCGGCACCGGAAAGAGGCTTGTAATCGGGAAAGTCCTTGCGCTCTTCACGCTTCTTGTCGATATTGATGCCTTCATCTTGTTCACGCTGCTTGGCCAGCTTGGGGCACAGCTGACCGTCAGCCGTGAGCGCCATCATGAGCTGCGCAGGACCCAAAGGCAAGTTATCTCCGCGGTCCACCTGCCATGTATGCCAAGTCTTGCCATAAGTCTTTTGAAGAGTAAGCAGGGCTTGTCGCTCGGTGGCTTGAACACCGATTTCGGGCATCAACTTTGGCATGGGTAAGGCAAGGCTGCCTCCGCGAACTTCATAGTCATGGGAGTGCCAATATCTCTTTTCGTCATCCGGAAGGCCTAGACCGCATTTAGAGTAAAGAAAAACTATTCGCGTCAGCGTTGGCATAGCTTACTTGAAAAAAGCTTCTCAGAGATGATGTACTCGATACCAATCAATCGAGCATCAGAGCGAGGGCTATCATAAATGATGCACTGACGGAAGTCCTCGTTAACGTGAGTGCACAAGTGATGTGCATGGACTTGACGCGTTTGATCGTGTGCATAAAAGTGGAAGCCACAGATATGTTCGCAAATGTTCTTGATAGGATCAAAGGCCTGGGTGTTTGCACCGGCAGCGCCAACAACCTTAGATTGAGCAGACAAAGTTTCACCGGGAGTATTGGCCATGATTTCTTGTGTTCAAGAGAAGAAAGTGAAGTAGAAACGACAGAACAGGAATGCGTAGCGCTCTTATATGTGGAAATTTATCTGAACTTGGTATGATGTCAAGCGTAAACTTTTCGTCACAATGAGAAGCGTGTAGCTTTTCAGAAAAAAAGGATGTGGGGCTGGATCGGACAGGACTGTTTCGTGTCAAATTAACATGTGTCCGTCTCATTAGATATCGTTCAAAGTGAAGAGCAGCCGCACTTATTCTAACCAGATGAGTAGAATCCTGCATTTCGTAAATGGGAACGGCTCTTCCCAAGTCACACAAGATCACGGTAATTAGTGATAGAGTTCCGATCGCGATAGTAAAAAGGTCTTCGTTTGATCCTTGGTTGCGCTAGCATTTCAAACATGAGCGATATTTGGTTGACCGAACTTCTAAAAATGGATGAGCGTTGCTGCATAACAATGAAGTTCGGAATTAAAAAGTCGCGTCCCCATGTTCGGATCTGCCATGAACTCCGGACCGCTCCAAACACCAGCGACGACCGACTTGAATGCAAGACTGAGCGATGAAATGACAATGGCAAGCAATGATTTCTGCACAGTGACAGTCTAAATCTTGCAATCGAATCATTATGTTTGACGGATCCGACGGTTGCCGGCATTGACTGCAACAAGATCATGACGATAAAATGGGTTCAGGAGTTGGAACGTCTTGGAGGATAAGCAAGACGCCTTGTTCATACTACGCTTCAATGATCGCAGATCAGTTCATGCTTCCGATGAACAAGTTGACGTTTTGGATGCAACAACGGATAACTTGACTTTTGTCGCGCAAACTCCTGCTGCACTCCATCACGAGCGAGACAAATAGTTGCGTTTGACCACAATATCAGAAGGAGATGCTGCTGAACATCTTATCTGAATCCGTAAAATGTATACAAAGCACAAGCTAGCGGACCATATCCCCAGTGTTTATGCTCTTTCCCAAGATTTTCTAAACGCAATCGATGCAAACGATCTAAACACTGTCTTAGCATTTCAGGTGCACGGTAAATATTGAGACATTAAATAATACAGTCTATGAGGGAGATGATCTTTAGAAACAGGCTTTGACATAACAGCATATCCGATCCAGCCACAATATGACGCGATGTACACATTCTTAGAGGTTGCAAGCCTTGGGCTGCCATATTCTATTCAAATTCTGCAGGAACTTACGACGCTGCCAACATTGAATGATCTTACAATAAGATTATCAAGATATTTTGAGAACAGTGCAGAAGATCTACACATCCTTCACGGCAGTGAGAAGGACATTGGAAAACCTTTGATTCATTAGCCTTCCGACAATTGGATGATGCGAAAAGGGACAGGCATCGTCCTGTCTTATGGTCTTTTAAGTAATAAGTTATCGTTACCCGGCTCGTCACCTGAAATTCTGAACTCTCTATCCACATACTCCCTACTTCAAATACGTGGCAGCGAAACGGCATTCTCGCTGGTAACCAGCGTCCCATAGACATGACAACAAGCACAAGTGTAACAAAAGACCAAGCTCTGTGCATGTTTTTCTACGTCGAATATGCCGAGAAGAGCATCAAAAAATACACGCAGAAGCTAGAAAAGCTCAGCGAACATGAAATATGTCACAACGCCGATCCAAGACAACCAATCTTGGTATCAATGCAGAATCCTTGGTGATCCATCAACTACCGGAAGTATATCAGCAGCGCAATGGAGCCTACCAACATAAGCTATCAATCAAAGGTGCTGGTCAGATTAACACCATTGCCCTATGGCTATCTATGCACAAATCAAGCTATTTCTCGACGAGGTGTCCCAGCCTGATGATCCTGCAAATAACGTACTATTTGAGTCTCAAAACATGACCACCGAACAGTTCTTAGAAGCAGTAAAAAAGCACACCTGACTCTCAGCGAAAAGAGCGCAGTGAGATTTGCGAAATAGTGCGCGGAGATTCGCCTGTTGTTTTAGCTATTGTCTATATTCCTTTCTATCTTGACCCTATTTCCTCGTATACTGTGTGAGTGCTGTCATATCTGACACTGGATCATCGCCTCTCCGATAATCTGTCACACGAGGACTCTGGATAATGAAACAGACCTATGTGGTAATCAAACCAAATTCTTTGTTCTTATTTTTGAGCACAATAAATACGAGTCTCACAGATCTATCTATTCATTACTGTTACTACCACCATTATCAACCACTTGGTCAGTGAAAGAATATAAATGCATATGGCCATCGATAGAACATGCTTTCTTGTTCAGTATTCTTAGAAATGTAGGACGCATCTTCGTGAATTAGAACTGGTTTCGACGGCACTGACCCGGCATAGTTGATATTTCCATCGTCTCTCAATGTTGAAGCTACCTCCTAGAATTCTAAAGCATATAGATCAACAAAGGCTTGAAGGCATCCATATACATCTTGATAGCTTAACGACAAGACAAACCACATAGTTATCCACCGTTACTAACATGAAAGAGTAATATTTTGTCCTATGGACCACGCTGCACATATAAAGAGTAAAATGTATTAACATTCTGTAGCGCGCAGAGACTCGGATAGTTCGAGTATAAAACAGCTCACAAGCAAATTGTTCCAGATTTTTAATTCGACGATCACTACAGAGCATTCACTCAAAGGGATGAGTCTAAGAAAGAGTAACATGCAGCAAAAAGGGAGTGGTCTCTTGGATTTTTGGCAGCAAGGGGATCTTTAACCGCTGAGCAACCGCCCCCAAAACATCCGATTATCCTAATGTGATCCGCACGAGTATGGATAGAAAGCCGCTGCTGTCGCCACACTGCTGTCATCGATTATCCTTAGCGGAGGTGCAGAGCTGCCAGTTGAATCGACATTGTGGCCACTCAAGCTCGGTTGTCTTTTAGACACGCCCGCCTTTTTATATGTTGCCACCAAACACCTATTAATAATGGTCAACTACCATGAATATAATCGCGTCACACGACTGCGGGTGACAATGTCTATTTTTGAACCTTCCGCAAACTTTCAGCATACCTCCTTCAAAGACGAAAAGAAGAAGCAAAAACTTTCTCTCCTTTATTCAGGAGAAACGTAATATGTGTTTGTTGCTTGATATAATGGATCCTCGAAATTTTTTTCTCGGCCCCCTTTTCAAACGCTCCTTGGTTACAAACCAGGTATAAATAAAATTTGGATCGATTATTCTCGAGCAATTCTCTTCCTTTTGCTATGAAGATTTTCGCGCTCTCGGTAATAACTGCGCAGCTACTAGCATGCGGCGTTCTAGGAGCAACGTTCAAGGTCATTGCACCGGGATCTACAGACGTCGAAGTTTCTGTCAACGGTCAACGTGTTAAATTGACCGCCAAGGACCCTGATATTCCTTACTACATTGGCGATGCTCCCGCAAAGGCTAATGCAAAATATAAGGTACATAAATCTAATCTATGGATTTATCTCAAGCCGATAATCTTATTAATTATCGAAACAAAAAAAATAGTACATTGTCGACGGAAAGGAAGAGTCGTTCGACCGTATCTTGGAAGGCGAGAGTACGCGCAACGACTTTTATGAACGCCGGATAACATATGCGGACATTCGTTCTCTTCCAAAACCTATAAAGGAAAATGTGAGCAGCAACAATTATTATGAAATGCTCGCGATGTACTTCATTGTTTACATTCATTCTGTGTAGCCGACATGGACTCGAGGTGGTGAACGCGGTGCTATCTGGGATACCAACTACATTCCGACTATCTTCATCACTGGCGATAAGCATGATCTCAAAAAGTTGGTCAAGAAGGCTAAGAAGAAGAAGTACAGTGTCAAGTTTACAATAATTGGTCCCGATGATATCCATTCATTCGAGGAAAGTTGACAAAAGTATCTCGCTTTGGTCCAGATGTTGGTATTCATACATTTCATTCATTTCTGCAGAACTGCGAATTTGGAATTCACGGTGCAGGCAAGAAGCATAACAATGCCAAGCAGAGTTGGGAATGGACTCTTCCCGAAGGCCAGTTTTTGGATAACCGCAATCACTTCAAATTGAGACACATGGAAGAAGACCCTACCCAGATGCGTGAAAAGTTGTATGCCGATATCTTGGAAGCCATGGGTGCGCCTGCCAATCTTGCCAACATGGTCAGATTATACATCAACGGCGAGCCCTACGGCACTTTTAACATGTTGGATGATATCATACAATACTCGTTCATTATAGCCATGTTCTACAACGGCCATCCTCCCAAGCAAATGGGTCCATTGTATGACGGTGCATCCGGTGCTGACTTCGGCTACCATGAAACAGATGATACTTACTACTCCTGGATCCCTAATCCAGACAGCCCGCACGACTCGCTGTACATCGAACCACTAACGAAAATTTTCCACGATCTTAACGTCAAGGATGACAGCGAGATTGAATCGTTTGACAAGAAGTTTGATATCGACCACTTTTTACGCTTTATGGTCATGGAATATCTGACTGGCTCGTGGGATGGTTACTGGATGGAGCAAACCAACGACGGTGCTTACTGCGACCCTACCGAGAACAATCGCTGGTACTATCTTGGACAAGACTACGATGCTACGTTCGGTGTGAACCTAGACGAACCGGAGGGCAGGGATTTCGTCAAGGTTTCCTACAAAGAATTCCCTGATAGATATCCGGAGGCTGTCATGATTAATCGTCTGCTTGAAAACGACAAGATCCGCGAGAAGTTCGAAACGTATCTAAAAGACACTGTGGAGATCCTTTTCAACAATGATACTCTTTGCAAGGAACGTGTGCTTCCCTATCATGAGTTTATCCTACCTGATCTACAGTGGGACCGCAGCATCGAACAAAGGTCTCCAGGTATCAATTTCGGCTGGACTTTCGACCAGGTTACCGAGAACCTGTGGCACGGCGTATCAGCTCCCAACAACAACGGGGGCGGTGCAGACTGGGGTCTATGCGAATGGTAACTAGAAAGTGGATGGTTTGAATTGCTGCATGCTAACTTGCCTTGTTAGGATCGCTGCTAAGGAGAAAGCTATCAGGAAGGAGTTCTCTATTTCAAGCAGCAGCAAGAGCAGCAGTTCACCTTCCCATGAGGACGACGATGCAGCTCCTGCCGCTAAATCAGATCAAGTTACACCGGCAGCAGACAAGAAGCAACAGGGTGAACAAGCTGAAATGGATAACATGGTTGCCGCCAAATCAGGAGCACAGTCGATGGTGATAATCCCAGGCGCCATGGTTTCCGTGGCGATATTGATGATAACCACATTGTTGTCCTAAGAGTTTCTTGCAATTTTTGTTTTGTACGAGTTCCCCGGTTCTCATATCACTTTCTATTTCGCACCTAATTTAATGCAATTCCCATTCTTTGTTCAGCTGAAATAATAAAAGCTGCAGACACGCTAGAAACAAAATGGACGACATGTACCAATATGCGGCCAGCGCCGCCCGCGAAAATGAGCAACGCAGCAATGCTTCGCAAGGCGAAGAGGACGATGTTATCTTGCAAGCTTTCAAGTCATTTGATTTTCGAAGCCGTTGGACTAGTCTTGTTGACACAGTCAAAAAGCAGGTACGCCATCTTTTTTGCAAGGTGACCTACCCATGTCTAGTCACTAAGTTCTGTACAGAGCGAAGAAGTAGTCAACGTTACTCGCAAGGACTTGCAAGAGTTTGCACAGGTACTGCGTTCAGATACCACGTCGCAGAACGAACAAGGCGAAGATAAGGGCAAGGCCAGAGCTACTACGTCAAGCGAAGGAGACGACAAACAAGAAGAAGCAGCTAGAATAAGTGGAGGTTTATGGAGCTATATACAAAAGTTGCCAGCAGAGATGTCATCGATACGCTTGCCAGAAAACATCGATTTAAAAGCTTTGCGCGAAGAAATGGACCAAGGAACGCGCTTTGCAGAGCAGTACCTGCAGACATTCGGGTCCGAAGTCATGCAGATACTGAACAAGACAATTACTGTGCTTGATCCTGAAGAACAAGACGAACAAAGCCAAGGGCAGGGAAGACCGAGTACAAGCAGCCAGGATTCCCAGCCTGCACCAGGGAAACGTATATAGTGAGTATGCCACTTTGTTGTTGCAAGAATAACCGAGAGAGGTGGACTGACCCGTTGCTATTACGTGACTAGTGCAAACCGCAAAGACGCTCTTCTTGCAGAGGTGCGAACAAATCCAGATACATTCTTGAAGGAGCCTGAAGCATCAACATCGGAAGACAAGCAAGAATTGCAAAAGGATGTTGAAAAACGCACAGATGAAATTGCGAAACTTCTCGAAGAATATCCAGAGTTGCGAGATATGATGGATCGATTAGGTATATCTAAGCATACATTTTTCGTGGCTATTTGGATACGATCTAATGATTTTTAATGTTAGTGCCGGTGCAAGTTAGCTACACGACTTTTTGGCAACGTTACTTTTACCATCTCTGGAAGATTGAAAAAGACGAAGAAAAGCGCCGCCTTATCGTGAAGGGTGTACAAGACGAGGATGACACCGAGGAAGATTTCCAGTGGGACTCTGAAGACGAAGAAGCTTCCACGGAAGCCAGCAAATTAGTCGCTGCTAACGAAGCGAAACAGCAACAGGAGAAACAGAAGCAGAAGCAGCAGCAACAACAACAATCATTAAAAGGAAAAGAACCAGAAAAGACCGAGCAGGACAGCGACAGTGATTGGGAATAACCCATGAAGCCGAAAATCCACCGCTGTATAGCTGGTCTCAAAGTACACATTCGATAGCTTTTCATATGAAAGCAATTGTATATTTCCTGTTATTCTTGCCGGCGCTCAACCGTTAATACAGTATTATCTGAAAGTATTAAGGGGTTTTCAAAACTGCTTCTAGCTGACCCAGATGTTTTATAGCAACGAGAAAGTATACCTAAGTATCTAATAAACGTACGCACCTTTCAAATGTCAGTATGTTTATCAACTTGTCTACAAAACTGGGGTGCCCGTAGTAATTCATTGGAGCAATATCTCGTCGAAGGGTGGAGGCCAAAGTTGATCCATTAAACTCCGCGGGAGGGAAGGGCGGGCAGGCTGGCCAAAAGACCACTTGCTCGCCGAAATTAGAGCCTCCCTCCTTTCACAAATGGCAATCCAGCAGCGTACTGGTTTGGCTGTCGGCCGCAACAAGGGTCACATCACCACCCCCCGCGAGCTCAAGCAGAAGCCCTCTCAAAAGAAGGGTGTAAGTGAACGGATGGATGAAAAATAGGACGGATTTACAAGGATGGATGGATTTTGATACATGCGGCGGGAACATTGAATGCGAACATGTGTGTGCTAAGTGAGGCATCTCCTACGACATTTAGGCTCTCGGCAAGCGCACTGCTTTCGTCCGCAGCATTGTTCGCGAAGTTGCCGGTTTCTCTCCCTACGAGCGCCGCATCATGGAATTGATCAAGAACTCCAAGGATAAGCGTGCTAAGAAGCTCACCAAGAGAAGAGTACGTATCGGCAAAGCAGCAATATATAGTTTCCAGTGAAAGAACGCAGTCAACTAATAATATACAATCTGTATAGCTCGGTACTCTTCGCCGCGCCAAGAGAAAGATCGAAGAACTCACCGGTGTCATTGCCGAATCTCGTCGTCATTAAATACGAAATACGACAACGAAATAAAGCAAGACTCGCCCACAATCGAGTATACAACACAATGTTACGCCGAACGGGTGTCTTGAGAGGAAATTGCGATCGAAATCAAAAGTGGGGATGAACTTTTTATTATCATTACTATTATTGAAAGACTAGATGGCGTGTGTACGTGTGTGTGGGTGTGTGGGTGTGTGGGTGTGTGGGTGTGTGCGAGTGCTTTTGAATGTATAAGGATGTGTGAATATTTAAATTAGCAACCGACACTGCTGGCGGCGTCGCCTGGATGCCAGCCGAGCATGTGCATGGAGGAGGATGAAGAAGTAGGAGCTGCAGCAGCGGGTCCAGGACCATTAGTGCGAGGCGGAGAAGTAGAAAGTGGATGGTGGTAACCTTGGTTTGCGGCGGCAGCGGCAGCAGCAGCAGCGGAAGAGGAAGGTGGATATGGTGGCGGCGGAGTGCGCATATAGTCATTAAATTCACTCGGATATTGATCGTGGTAAGAGGGACGCCGTTCTTCGTGCATGAGGCGAGGATGGTAACGGCTTTCGCGACGTTCATGCGTCTTTAGGTGCTGAGTCAAATTGTCTGATCTCGAAAAGGTTTTCTGGCAGCCGGCGTACGTGCACTGGAAGGGACGTTCCAGGGTATGGATACGCATGTGCCGTTTCAGGTGCTCCAGTCGCTTGAAACGTCGCTGACAGTCAGGATGCGTGCAAATATGCTGCTTTTCATCGTCGGAAGAGGATGGTCCGGCTGAAGAGGATGAGGAACTGTCGCAAACATCGTGGGTTGTTGGCAACGAGTACTGTCGCTCCCTGTCGGACGCGGGAGGGAGAGTAGGAGGCGGTGGCATGTAGGGCAGATTATCCCCGTTGCTGAATGAAGACCGACTGTAGTCTGAACGTGGTCTGAACGCAGAATACTTGTCTTGTTCAGGAAGCTGCATCAGGGGAGGACGCGTGTGGAACCCGCTGTCGTGCTGGAAGCTGTGAGGATATGGTTGCTGCGTGGGAGCTGGTGGAGGAGGAGGCAAGGGTTGCGCAGAGTCTCGACGCTGCTGCTCCAGTGCCTTTTTCGTGTGCGTCCGATAGTGTGCATGGAAATTGTCAGATCGACTGAAGCGCTTGCCACATCCAGGATAAGGGCATGCGTGCGGGCGCTCGCCTGTGTGAACGAGCATGTGGCGCTTCAAATGCTCGTAACGCTTGAAACTCCAGCCGCAATGTGGGTAGTTGCATACATGCTTGTTTTGTTTACTAGGTTGTCTTCGTGATGGCATGCGTTCCGAAAAGGACATGGATCTCTGCTTCTGCATGTGCATACTGCCCCAGTACGGGTGGTGCTGATAATCGTCGACAGACATCGCAGAGCACGCCGAAGAGCGTCGATCGATTGGATTATCAAATATAAGCTTTGAGGAAGGTGCCGAGGATGATGTAGTAGTGGTGTTAGCAGTAGCCGCGCTGTAACTGTAAGCGTCGGTAGAGAATTTCCGCTTGAAAGGGCTATTTGTCATGGTTACCGAAGGAGATAAGGATGGTGTAGGCGGTGGCGACATGACTTGATCTGGATCGTTGCTGACAGCATTGTGTGGAGTAGCCAGGTGGGTTGGAGGAGGCGGTAGGGAATAGGCAGATGGAACGGACGGCTGAGAGGCTCGTCGAGGCGATACGGGTTCGAAACAGTAATTGGTCGAAGTGTCCATGCAGAAAATAGAAATGAATGAAACTGGGAAAACAGATCAAGAGGATGCACGCAATATATATATGAGGGTGATTGACATCGAGCAGATATTTTTCGTCATTATAGCGCTCGAACCTTGTTTGGCTTGACAGGATCGAAGATTATCCCCGGTTCCAACCAATGTGCTCTGTAACTATATTTAGTCATATTATGGAAAGAGGTCCCAAACCAGCACAGTCAATGTTGGTTGCTGCTTGAGATGTGTGCATCTTCTGTCTTTCATCAAAATCGTCCCTCCTCCCCCCTTAAAGAATACCTGCAGGACGATGCAGACTGAGGTACATGCTCGACATGGGATGGACCGGACTGAATTATCCATACCTATTAAAAGATTGTAGGTATAGCATCTTGTGTTAGGTAGTAGATACACGCTAAAACGATGTAGGTTCTTCTCGTTAGTGAACCTAACCTCCTCAGATCCTAAAAAACGCTTGCTCCCCTTATTTTTCTTTTTTCCTTCTCTCTCGCGTCCCATGTGAAGCTCATCAGTCGGCAGCAGTCTCTATTAAACTCCTGCAGCATCGGTGAAGGGGTTTACCTATCAGGCAAGACGACAAACACTGCAAACTATTAAGGGACATTACCCTCTCTTACCTGTTGCCTCCTTTTGCACCAACAATGGGTTCATGCACGGTCGCTCAATTCCTCACGGTCAGGGGCGGAAAGCATCCCCTTGTATTAAGGAGGTCTCCTTCTATCACACAAACCCCTATTTGGATGAGACCCCCTTCCCCCCTCGGGAGGAAACAGGGAAGCAAGCAAAGAAGAAAGAATTACTTGGTAGAGAAGAAGCTACGATGGTCTCTACTCCTTTCATCGATTCCGGGTCTGAGGAAAATCCCCGTTTGATAGCAGCCTTGGCTCTCATCGATTATCATCGCGCTCCCTTTCAGTGGTGAAGACGAAATCCTCCTTAAGGAGGATACACGTCCGATATTTACACCTTCAAACGATCACTGTAAACATTGTAACGCACGGTCGTTCTCTAGTCCTGTTAGAAAGCGTGTGTATTCACTTTGAATCTGGAGTCACCCGACCTCATACGCTATCATGGAATTAGACTTGCTGCGGCGAATGGCATCGTCCGTTGCTAGTAAGCAAAACGTTGCCATGGATGATGTTATGTATACGTCTCTCAAGGTTATATTTTGTACTCTCTAGACTATCTTGCCTTGATAAGATTGCATTCCGCTCAGGTCCATTTAATAAAGTACAACAGGAATCGGATCTTCTAAACCAATGCTACATGTATGACAGATTGTCGGACTGCGTACAGTCAAACATATGCAATTGCACACTTGATTAACAGTTGACAATTATGATTATTCACGAAGATCGATTGTATGCATGTAACAATTCCTGTAAATCCAAGTCTCAGGAAATCTCTGCTGAGGAGAGGATTTCTTTCTTCTAACAGATCAAGTAAGTGTGATATCCAAATGGGGTGATTTATGCGAAATGCAAGCTTAGCCTGCATTCATTACCAAGGGGTTAATCTTAAATAGGAGCCCGCGAACAGATATTACACAGAGATTACAAGGAGATAATCACTTACATACATCTACAGATATAGAGAAGAAGATACATAGATAAAGATGCACAGCAAGGAGACTGCATGGTCTGCGGCAACGCGTGCTTTCCTAGCATATTTCTTTTTTCCTTCAGGCACAATGCAAATAGAAGGTCTCGTCCCTTGCTGCTTGTCCCCCCTCCCTTTGCATTGGACCCTTCTGACAGTGCCAAGGAAAGCAAAGAAAGAAAAAGGGAAGATGCTTGAAAACAGGGGAATTTACAAGTACACTGCTGTTTCAAGCTAACAGCAATGGTTTCAATGCAGTGTGTTTGTAAGCATCTAATGTAGCAAACAGCACTAACGACTCAACGGATATATCAAATGGAAAATTGCGTAATCCTATAGAGTGTTGATTGGTAAGAATACAGAAGAACAACACAGTGTGTATGACCGCTCTTCTGTACCAAAAGGGATCAACCCCGCCCGGCGAAGGCATTTGTCAGCCTTTCCTTGTTCTCTCTTTGTAGATCATGAACTATCCACCCTCGCTCGCATCCAGACAACAAGAAGAGCTATTGAGAGACGCGATCGACTGGGCGTTGGCGCACGGTCTCGTCGTGCGTCCGACAACAGACAAGCAGCAACACTTTAGTAATAACAGTGCAGTGACGCACGCCCCTTTCGCTTTGTACCCGACACCATTCCCGCGTGCCGAGTTTGAGAAGGCAAAAGGATTACAGCAGCCCTGGAACAAACTCATTCACAGTTTGAGCGAGGACGATGAACTCATCACTGAAGTTATGAAAACGTGAGCAAACAAACTTTATTTGCCTTTTTTTGTCGTTATCTCCCTCTCCCACCTCGCCGTGTGTCCCAGCATCATATTAAACCCACATGTCTTGCTTTTGAATAGGCTCAAGGGCGTGGATGAGTTCATGGAAAAGTTGTATGACATTTACATTGAAACGAGGAAGGAGGGTATTATTCAGGTACATTGAGGGGGAGCACCCCCAGCCAGGGCAGGCATCAATGGCAAAAGAAAACATTATTTTCATTGTATTCATAACGTACACACGCTTTCTCTCTCTGTGTTAGCCTGCGTCTTTGGGTATCCATAGATGCGATTATTTACTGCACGCGGCGCCTGGTACTGATGCAAAATCGGCGAGGATCCAGCAGGTCGAGTTCAACACTATAGCCGCAAGTTTTGGTTGCTTGAGCGCACGCACAAGCAAACTACATAGGTAACAAATTGACTTACCCATTGCATGGAACTTATGGCCGCTGACACATCTCTTTCTCCGTAAAGATATCTTTTGGAAGCAGTAGAGGGGTACGGAGGCGGTCAAATTAAGCTCGACCAGCTTCCAGAAAATCGGTCTGTGGAGGCCATTGCAAAGGGCATAGCGAGTGCCTGGAACCTTTACGGTAACCCCCAGTGAGTGTCATGGCGATTGATCGGTGCAATAATGAATATAAAATGTTAATTTTCTGGGCAGTGCATACGTGTTAATGATAACGCAGCCTGGAGAACGCAATGCTTTCGATCAACGATGGATTGAATATACATTGTTGGAAAGGTATTACAAAGATGGTTAGCTCTTTGCCGTATTAGGCTGACACGGTCGAATCCATCAGCCATGGTATCCGGATGTTGCGCCGGACGCATGCGGAAATTGCGGAAAGGGCGACGCTCGATCCAAAGAGCAGGGCTCTAAAGATGTATGCATACATTTTGCTTGCCGTTGCGTGCAGTCACTAAAAGTCACCAATGATACAGCGACGGACACGAAATTGCAGTGAGCTACTTCCGATCTGGCTACGGACCTGAAGATTATCCAACGGAGAAAGTAAGATGAAGGAAGGGATAGGGACAGATTCGATGGATGAGCACGGTGCTAACAGCAATTACTCGAATAGGAATGGGCAGCAAGACTTACCATTGAACGGTCACTGTCCATCAAATGCCCCACGGTGGCATATCAATTGGTCGGTGCCAAAAAGGTACAACAAATATTGGCCATGTCAGGTCGTCTGGAGCGATATGTAGACAAATACACGGCCGAACTTATTCGGGAATCGTTTGCGGGGCTTTACCCGTTGGACGATACTCCGGAGGGCAAAAGAGCATATGAGATGGCATTGGAAGACCCTGATCGATTCGTCATGAAACCTCAGCGAGAAGGCGGAGGAAATAACATTTACGGATCAGATATCACAGCTGCATTGCAAAAACTCAGCCATACTGAGCGAAATGCGTACATTCTGATGGACCTAATTAGAAGTCCTCCGCTGCAGAACCTGATGGTTCGAGAAGGGCAACTGGTGGAAGGCGAGGTTGCCAGCGAACTTGGTATCTACGGCATTTATCTAAAGTAAGTTTTTGTTTTTCCTTTTCTTTCTTGTTCTTTTTGCTTCTCCTTTATCTTTGCACATCGTATCTCTCCAACAAAAATACACTGACAAAACTGTGTCTCGCTGCAGCGACGGCGAGAAGGCGATAGTTAACGACATAGGAGGCCACCTGTTGCGTACGAAAGCGCATAAAACCAAGGAAGGAGGCGTAGCGGCAGGCTTTGCTGTAATTGATAGCCCATTGCTCGTTTAAAGTAATAAACTGGATTGTCACACACAACGCACCATATTCAAAAAAAGAACTGCCCCCGAACAGGCGCGTATTTTTTTGCTTGTCCCTTTTTTCCTCTCTTTACCTCTAAACAATGGTAACATCTCGACTGCTTTGCTACCTGCCTCGCACTGACTGGATATGTTCTAGGCTGATCAACTCACTGAAGAACAAATTGCCGAGTTCAGGGAAGCTTTTTCTCTGTTCGACAAGGACAACGATGGTGCCATCACGACCAAGGAGCTTGGCACTGTAATGCGCTCGCTCAACCTGAACCCCACCGAGGCTGAACTGCAAGACATGGTAAAACAATCAAGCGAGTTTATGCAGAGAGAAGGAGAGAGGGGCATGTAGTAATATTTTCTGCTATTTTAAAGATCAACGAAGTCGACAGTGACGGAAACGGTACAATCGACTTCAGCGAGTTCCTGACTATGCTTGCCCGGTAAGAAGTGGTTTTTTTTTCTTTCTTTCCATGTCATGATATGTATGCTAGATAAAACTGACTGTGCGGTCTGGTCATGTAGAAAAATGAAGGACACCGACTCTCAAGAAGAAATCCAGGAAGCCTTCAAAGTCTTTGACAAGGATGGCAACGGATACATCTCGGCAGCTGAGCTGCGTCATGTTATGACGTCTCTGGGTGAGAAGTTGACTGAGGAAGAAGTAGACGAAATGATCCGCGAGGCTGATATCGACCAAGACGGTCAAATCAATTACGAAGAGTTTGTCAAAATGATGGTTAGTCATACTTCATCACCTGCTGCTGCTGCTACGTACAATCACGTTTGCTCATCATCTCTTTTCTTTTCTTTCAATAGATGTCGAAATAAAAATAAACAACTAATAGGAATGATATAACCCGAAATGGAGATTACTGCTTTTCGTTTTCTTCGATATTACATTTGCTTGTTAACATACAAATCGTTCCTCGCTTTTACAGATACATTGGCGTTGAGCCAAGTCAGATTTTTGTGAGCATCGAGAGAGGGAGAGAGAGCGCTGCATTTAGTGCTTCGCAGCCACCACCTATAAATGCTTAAGGTCCTTGTGATACTACTACTGATGGTGCTGGCAAGGATTGTCCATCCGTTCTTCAGCTGAGCGGGTTCTGCTGCTGGGTTATTCATTTTCCCCTCTCTTTCCAACTTTTTATCAACCCCCAACTCCTCCCACTCGACATGCGAGCCTACGTTTACGACCTCACCGACGCCGATCAGCGAGAATTGCACGACAGTGGCGTTGAAAAGACCGTCGAGGATTTGAAGAGAATTGGTGTGCTGTACTGGCGATTCGACGGCGACGACGCTCTCGATCGTCTGGATCAGTTGGCCGCCGAGCGCCAATACAAGAACCGCGACCAGGCAAGCCTCATTATGGGAAGAGGAAGGCTTACGACGAAGCTGACCAAAACTTTTATCAGATTGTGGTATCTCCCGAAGCCATGGGTGAAGTGTACGAGAGCAAGGTCAAGATGTTCTTTGACGAGTAAGAAAAACAATGCAACGATCATTCCTCCAGTAACAATATCTTTAACCGATACATTCCAACTAGACACTTGCACGAAGACGAAGAAATCCGATTCGTGCTCGATGGTTCAGGTTTCTTTGATGTGCGCGACCAAGATGATGTGTGGGTCCGCATCCACGTCGAGAAGGGAGACATGCTTATCTTGCCTGCTGGCATTTACCACCGATTCACAACGGACACAAAGAACTACATCAAGGCCATGCGCCTCTTCAAGGACGAGCCCGTCTGGACTCCCATCAACCGTGAGTGCCAACTGCTAAGATCAAACGATTTGTATTCTCATTTTAAAGCTTTTCTTCAAGGTCCCTTGGCAGACGACAACAAGTACCGTGCAGAGTATCTCAAGGCAATCAGTGCTCAGTAAAACATACGTGTGTAATAGTGGATGTTTATACCAATCATTTGTCTCTCTACGAGCACGCAATAAAAATCTCAGGTTGCGTGAGACAATTTTACTTATACGATAGAAGAGAAAAAGAGTAATAGTATGAATTGTGTGTTGTGTTTTACAAGTAAAAATCTTTAGTCACTGCCATCCAAGTACTGGATTTCATCGTACTTTGCGCCTTCCCATGCGTTACTTGAAGCGAGTTCCTTTCTTCGCTTCAAATGCGCGAGCGTGGCGCGGAAGTGTCGATGTACATATTCTGCAACGTGTCCTTGATGTTCCACCAACGACGACGAGTTTGAGGAAGGTGGATGCTGGTCGGGACTGTCCATGTTGCTCAGGTTGGTGTTGATCAAGTCAATGAGTCCATTCAGGTACTTGGAAGTAACCTATTTGCACGGATATTAATTTCTGTAACTTTCAATCGTTATCATCTCTTGATTTTGGCACATACCTCTTCGTTGCCTCGCTCAAAGTAATAGATATACTGGTTGAGAATCTCAACAAATAATTCAACGTTGGTTGCAGCGTCCATGCAGCTGTCAGCGATCTTGAGTGCCTTCTGTAAGCACTCGAGGGCACGCTTGCCATTTCTGTACAACGTAGCCGGATCTTCGTTCTCTGAGCGCTCTGTCATCCACCACAAGTGGGAGGAAAGGTATACGGCTCGGCACTGGTCTGGTTTCTTTAGCAGCTTGGCTCCGTGAAGCGCAGCCTTGGTAATAAGTGTGTCGTAGTTGTCGGGCGAGAACACACGAGTCTGCTGAAGAGCACCGATAATGCACGTAATAGCCTGGAACTGTGCTCTAGATTCTGAAATTGCATCTTCGTAGATAGTGAAAGCTTCCACAAAGAATTCGTATGCAATCTCTTCAAATCCGCCCTCGTCTGCACTCTGGCCAGCCATCAAAAACAGGCGAAGACAAAGATCAGCGCATTCGCATTTGTGTTGCAAGAGCGAAATAACTTGATGAATGAATCTGAAAAGAGTCGACGTTTTCTTCTCCCATATCTCGTCCTTCTCCGTTTGTGCCTTGTATCGTCGTGCTAGCTTGACAGCTGAAACAACCAGTGGCGGGAACGTGTATCTAATGCGGTCACCACCTTCGCCCAGTTGTTTCCGGGCAGTTGATAGCAACTGTCCATTGTTTTAGGAACAGGTATGTAATTTAGCCATTGATGTTTAGAACATACCAAGAATTGGGTATCTTCGTTTTCGGAGCGCAGCAAATGGATCATCTTGGCGATCCATCCCTGTTCCTCAATAAACTCTTCATCTTCGATACTTGTGAACTCCGGTTTACGTCCACGGCCGTACATGGGAGATGCAGAGGTGGTTGTCGCAACTGGGGCATCCTTTTGATCACGCAAAAGCACATCGCATAGCTCGAAAACACCGTGGACGTCCTCCGGCGCACCGATAATGGTCTCGTTTTTCAAAACGCTGGATACTACCGCGTGTGCAACAGCTCGTCTAGTGTTGAATGGCTGGAGAGCAAGTAGAGGCTGGTAATTTTCTAGGACCAACAGGGTGAGCACAGAGGCATAGTGCTGGATAGGAGCAAGGAGAAGAGATAATAAGCTGGCTTCCGTTGCCTTGGAGTGAAGGTCGGGTGAATCGGCATATTCCACCATCTTTTCCTTTGCATACGCGAGGATTTTGTCAACATAGTCTAGCTTCTCAGGATAGCAAGAAAGTGACAGATTGACAAGAGATACAAGCAACGCTGTCAAGTCTTGTATAGAGAGATCTGGGCGTGCCTATTCAAACAGTCAATAAGCAAAGACATTTCTTCTTTTCATATACAAACTTTCCAAATTACCTTGACTAATTCAACTATTTGTGTCCAGAAAACTGCAAACAATTCAACGTCCTCAGGAATACCACGTACTTTCTTGACCGACTCTTCCTGAAGAACGTCCTTTTCGTTCCTAGATTCTGCCTCCTTGGGCTGTTCAGCAGAAGGTTCGGTCTCTTGCTCTTTGTCCTCTTGTCCTTCTTCAGTTACGTTCTCATTCTCTGCTTCTCCGTTGACCTCAGCCTTTGCTTCTTCTTGTTCTTCCTCCTCCTTCACGGCAGTTTCTTCTTGCTGCTCTGGTTCGTCGCCGGCTGCTTGCTTCTTCTTCTCGGCAGCTGCGCGGCGCACAGCTTCTTCCTGTCGTCGCTTTTCTTCCTCTGGCGTCTCGGTATCTGCTTCTCGCGCGGCATAGGCGGCCAAGCGATCGATCAAGGCAATGATGATGGATTTGACGTTGACTTTTGGGTGGAGCTGCGCGGTAGCAGACAAGAAAGGCTGAAGAGTGCGAAGATGGAATTCATCTGGGAATACCTACAGTGTATTGTTATACCCACTGTCAGTGAAAAGTCGTATGACCCATTGGCTTATTCTATGTCTTTACCTGGATAATGACTTCCATCAAGTATTCTTGAGCAATGACATCTCGGCAGCTCACAACCTGGTCCAGAATTCCCGGAAGAATATGCTGCAAGATAGTAGAATATATACATTCAATTTTGTGAACATTCATACTTCAGTTCATAACTTATTACCGTCTGATATGTTGCAAGATCAACGCCTTCCAGCTGGCTCAAACGCACAAGGTTGGTACCAACGAGAATACGCAATTCTCGGCGTTCGGCTTCTCTCTTTTCGCGGTCACGAGAGTGACCTTGATGCTGCAAACGGACCCAGAGTTTGTTCATCTCGGTAAAATTGGTAAGAACAAACTGAATGGATTCTTGCACATTTCCTTCCGGTCTATTATTTTTATGTTAGATCTCTTGGACGAACAATAACAACGACTAGTTAGACGCATACCCTTTGCTGTCGCCTTCTGGCAAGTAGTCTCGAGTTAGACCAGAAAGGTAGTGGCGAAGAAAGAGACCTCTAACAGGGTGCTGTACACCACGCGACATTTCCATCATATCTCTCATAATCTCACGCACAGGAGCATCGGGCATGCTCATATACGCAGCACCGACGGTAATCATCAAATACAGACGTGGCACAATGTTGCCTGCATACTGCACTAATTCATACAGATCCGCCAAATGGTGACGACCAGATTGATGGGCTTCCGTCAGATAAATAGTCAAGTGTCGAAGAGCATCGAAAATAGCCATATCTATCGAGCGGGTCAGGAACATGGCGGCGGCGGGTATCTCTATATATATTTCTTGGCCTTCCACATACACAGTTCGTAGTAGTTCTTGGGGGTCAGCGCAGAAGTTCGTAGCTCGGCAAGCATGTTTGAGCAGTGTTTCAGACCGTCCATGAGTCGATTGTTGTCCTAAGCGTACATCAGTTATTTTTCGCGCCCAGAGTCAGAGCTGAGCAGACATAATCAGGCGTGTTACCAAGCATTTCTTCATTTGATGAGCCTGGACTTTGACCACATTGAGGACTTCATCGAGAAGTCTGTTCTGGTCTTCCAGAGGTGCAGGGCTATTTGGTGCAAAACTCATTCCCGGATTTCAGTGGAAAGGGAAACAGACCTTCTCTCGGGGCGGAGGTCCACTCGCAATGGAAAGTTGGCAATGCACGTAGTCGGCAAAACCCCGCCAAAACGTCATTGAAACAATTGTGTGTATACATTTTATACAAAACGATGCTGTTGATGATCACAAATGATGATAACCATGATGCTAATCTTTAACGCTACCATCTCGTGGCCTATATTTATGTCCTCTTCTTTCCAGTTCATCTTCTATCTCTTCTGGTATCTGTCCATACACGCGTATTGCATAGATGCCTTTTTGGTACGTTTCTGGATCATGCCACGAACATGTCAGTAAAGCTCCAAATTGCCAAACAATTTAAAGATATCATACCTATCCGTTGCCACCGTGCCACCCAGCTTTCGTTTGGCTGCATCATTGCCACCATCCTGTAACATCGATTTATCAGTTATCCACAGCGTTCGGTTGCACCGTCAACAATCTTTACCCTTCAAACTTGGACGAAGTGCATTCGTTCACTCGCTCTGGAAATGACCGTAATCTCAAGATGCTCTCGCAGTTGGCGCAACCATTGGTACGGAACTGCGAAGCTGTCTACAATCGCAAAGTGTAAAGATTGACATTGATCGTCGTTCCAGTCGCAGAATCATACCTGTATTAAAGAGCAGATCATGCATGCTCGAAGCTGCTTCTTTTCTGTTGGTAAGATATCTGCCATGGCAGTTGTGGATTTGAGTTTTGGAAATGTAAAGGGAAGGAAGGTGAAGCACCTCTTTTGGCAGGACTTGGCTGAGATTCTCTCTCGTTCGCAGATTCCCAAATTCGATTTGTGCATTCGACAATTCCAAGTCTCCAATCGACTGCAAGCATACAATGTGTGAATCTTTGGTCAATTGATCCGCTGGAATAGATAATAATTATTGAAAGTTACAGAGCGTTGCAGATGAAATAATCTTTTAAATTGGACAAAAATGTAAATATACAACATATAACAGAGACAAATGTAAAGTGAGAAAAAGCGTAAAATGGAATGGTTTAAGATGGCTACGCCGATGGTGGTTGCATATTGCTTGTGGAATACGCATAGTCCCATCGCTGAGTATCCTGCATCGAAGCAGCTTGACTACCAGGTGGGTTAAAACCATTGTTTAACTGGCTGTTAGGCTGAAGACGTGTGAGAGATTGCATAGTAGCTGCCAGATTTGCAGCGTTATCACCAATGTTCCAATCTGTACAGGACACACCGTCGCACGTTGACAGAGACAAGTCGGCTAAAGGCACATTTCGATTCATGCATGAAGACTGCGAAGGCTCAATCCTCTGTCCTGATAAATCAGTCAAGACGTAATTGGATGTTTGCATAGGTGTAGTTCCTGCAAGCCAGGACGCATCTTGAAGCGTAGTTGTCGAACCGGCTGATGACGGAGGAGTCAAACTGCTTTTCGGTTGTTGTTGCTGCTGCTGCTCCTTTCCTGGAGGAAGTCGACTCTGTCTGCGGAACATGTTGCCATGCATAGCATAAAGATCACGAATCATGAAGTAGAGTTTGTCCGCCATAGCCCAGTATGGGCGCATAGCTTGTAACATTGCAAAATGTTCAGATAATGCGTATCTAGCTTTTTGTGCTTCTGCAGGTTTGGCAAAGTAGGCATTGTTGATCGCCACAGTTGCCACTGTGTATGTAAGATAGGTTGAGAAGGGTGGTATAAGCGAAATATCGTTCTTTATGTACGACACTGTTTCGGTGACCTTATCAACGGCTCTCAAGCATTTCTGAGCGCTGGCGTCGATTAAAGCTTTCTGTTGCGGGTCAATCCCTTGTTCGCTCTCTGCCCAAGCATCGGCAATAGCAAGTGATGGACGATGCAGAAGAGCGCTGAGCGTGCTCGAAAGCATATGAATCTATCAGAATTTTAGTATTATTCATTTCTTCTCTTATTCATGTAGACTACTCACCAGAAGAAAACGTTGACCCAAAAACTGGGCCGTGTCACCCTGTGCCGACTTGAAAGTTTCAAAGTTTGATGGTGTATCCTTCAGATGATTCGGTAAATTTTCTTGCCATGCATCGATTTCTCGATCCAGCTTTGCACAAACGGAATCTGGCTGATATGCAGTTGCAGATTTTGGTTTTCGGTTTCCACGATTGATAAAGATAGTCACTCGTCCCATAATTGCAATCCCCTGGCACATTACAGCATAGCTGCTAAGGGGTGTGTGCAATGTATCTTCGTTGCGAGCTTGTATTGTTACAGAGACCATAGGTCCTTGCTGTGTTTTTTCATGCTTCATTATGGCCATCCGGCTACCATCCAGAGTTTCTGTATAGAATCGATCTACTATCGCACCGGTATCTTCAGAAGGATAAAATAAGTCGCAATCTTCTTCGTGTAATATTGGCGGTCTTGCGGTTGAAGCGCTCAAAAATCTATCAACCGACATAAATACCAAATATCCACCCAATTTGCTCCCAGAAGACAGCCTTCTTACTTGTCCAATGTAAACACGACCCAAAATGTTCTACGTTGAACCTCCTGTTCCACCCATTGCTGTAATGGTATAGGTTTAACAGGTTCGTCCTCAAATAGTGGATCGCGGTGAATCCCTAGCTCCAAAACCATCCTAATTAAATTAGTCAAGTGATTTGAGATGAGGCGAAGATTCCACGCTTACCGTGCTGCCATGCCAATATACATCCACGTTCTGTTGCGATGACTGTGAGCTTGTGCTTATTCTAATCTCAGGCTTTCAGATCGACACTTTACCTTGGTCCTCGAGCACATCCAAACTCATGAAGGGCTAATAGTACTAATCCTTGGATATTGGCTAGGCTAGGTGTATCAATGACTTGAAGTAGCATCTCTCTAGCCTTTGATGCGTATTTCTCTCCAGAGTACCAAGGAGGATCGGTACGTATATCTTGTCTGTTAGAATATCTTGCAGTAACAGCCATAAGGGCGAGGAGCACGAAATCTGGTACTTGTCGATTGCTCACATCTTGGAGCATATTACAGCGATCGAACAACGGAGCGTAACTGTATATATGCTTGAAAAATAGTTGGAGCAAGTGTAATTGGATCTCTAGAGGCGGCAATGGACTCATATCGTCTGTCATTTTGGAGGATATGAAAGATGACGAACTGGATGGCATGCTGCTACTTGAAGTGTATGACTGCGCAGACGCCATTGTCGACGTAGTTTGACTGATAGGCGATTGTTGCAGCTGCTGCTGCTGTTGCTGTTGCTGCTGCTGTTGCTGCTGCTTTTGCTGCTGCTGCGGTCGCTCCAGTTGACTATCGGGGCTGTAGGGCGCAGGAGAAGAAAGCGTCTTTTCAGCAGCAGTTTGAATGAGCATCCTTTCCATTTTATCTAGTCTTTTCTCAAGCATTTCAATATATCCTTGTCTTGGACCGCGCTTTTTGACGTTTGGGTTGTAGGTGCATTGACGATTCGCTTTGAGGCAATTGGCACAGCTTGGTCTGCCTCCGTCGCATTTCACCTATAGATCAGAAAACTGTCAATCGAATGCTGACAGCAAGGCTCCTGAGGCTGAAAAGCACGGACCTTCTTCCTGCGGCAAACGTCGCAAGCTTGGGCCAAGCGTTTCCGCTTAGCATCGTGCATGGCGTCGTCGGCGCGGGGGTCAGAATGGCCGGCGTGATCCATGAGCGGGAAAGATAGAGGAAGGGACTTGTTGTCAAGAGTATGTTTCGGATAAAAAAGGAAAGAAGGGTTGCGTGTACCAGGCCCAAACAGTTTGCATGTCGCAGCAGCAATAGCTCGGCGGTGACCCCGCACCCATCCATTGCCCAATTCTCTTCCGCACATAATTCGGCAACGCCGCCGTGCTACTGGTATGACGCACACGAATAATGATAATGAGCAGTCTTGATCATTCCATCAGATAACCAGTCACGACAAAAATATCCATGGAGGATAGGCGATTTGCCTTGTTACATTATGACTCGAAACACGTTCTTATCGCGGGTGCTTAGTAATTCACTGCATTGCTTAATCCCTTGATTTGTCAACCTCGACGCCACCACCACCGAGCTGACTTAACTTTCAGATGAGGCTCAGTGCGCGCCTATTCGGAGGCTGCTCGGATCGTGTACCTACCCTCACCTTTTTCTCGCCCCGCACGGATGCGTTTGTTAGCAGCCGCACTCGCCTTTAAAATGGCGCTGCGTCCCATCGTCCTTGTCGACTTTGATCAGACAATCACCAAGGTCGATACAACTTCGCTGCTCGGTCAGTTCGGTCTGGACCAGCACAACAGCTCATTACCATGGTCGTACTTTGTCGACGCATACATGGACGACTACAACAAGCGCGAGGCGACTTTGCCGCATAACCTGACGTTTGAGCAGCGGATCGATGCCTTCCGTCCCGTCGAGAAAGCATCCCTGGATCGCATCAACGAAAAGCATGTTTTCCAGAATTTGACACGCGAGCAAATTTTCGAAAAGGGCAAGCAAATGGGCCCTAATTTTCTGCAGCCGAATGTCTTGGAGGGTTTGAAAGAGGCACATGACCTCGCTATTGTATCTGTGAACTGGTCAAAGGATTGGATCCTTGGTGCTCTCGCGCCGTTAAACTTGTCTCGCAAACAAATATACTGCAACGATCTGGTGTTGGATGATCGCGGATTGACTACGGGTGAGATCACAGCAGAGTTACTTACAGCTGTCGATAAAAAACGACAAGTTTCAAAAATACTGCAACACTATCCCGAAAAAAGACCTACAGTTTACATTGGCGATTCCTCAGGCGATGTACTAACTCTTGGTAAGGTTGATAGCTTGAAAACTCATCTTGGAATGTGGCTGACACGATCACTCAAAGTGCAAGCGGATGTTGGAGTAATTATTGGCAACAACACTGGACTTATTCAACAGTTACAGGATGAATTCAACTACAATGTCACTAAGGGAATACCTTCGAAGAGGGCAGAAAAGCATGTCTATCAAGTGGATGGCTGGGACGAGATCATCGCAAGCGGAATTCTAAAGTCTCTGTGATGTTCCTTCCTCTTCTCAATACCACGATTCTAGAAACGGTAGAAATATACAGCGCTTTATTTATCGGGTGGCTCCTTGCGGTGTCAAAAGGTTGCCATATCCAAAACCCTGTAAAAAGTGTAAAAATGTACATTAGATATGGTTATATCATTGCTAGCAGTAATTCTGATTTGTACCTTGGGACCGAATGACTGTGCATAGCAACCACGGCAATACAAGTCGAAATCCTTGTCCACCATGTTTGTAGAATTGAGAAGCTTTCCGCACTGACTGCATTTTAAGCAAAATTTGTGGTACTTGTTGCCAGCTCCCATTGCCATTTCTGCGGCATATACAGCTTTGCCGCACTTTGTACATGTGTCATTTTGTACCTGGATGTTGACCTTTTTGGGCACGTAACTAGTGTTAAGGTACGCCGGCTTTGAAGCAGGCGTTGTCGTCGCTGGCTTTGGTGGTATTGCAGGCTTGGACGACCAGAACGATGTCATTGGTTCTTCTGGTTTGCGTGGTGGTAATGCTGGTGACGAGGATGGCTGTTGCGGTCGAGCCGGCAGCGTAGGAGGAGCGGGAGGAGAAGGAGATGTCGACGTTGCTGTTGCTGCTGCTGCTGCTGGAGTAGGAGGCGAACGGTCGAGTTGTTGCTCTCGTAAGATCTCGTTTGGCATCTTATTTTCTGTGTTTAGAAAAGCTGCACCGGATGCTGCAACAATGATGTTTTAGCAAGAAATGGATCTGGCGCGCAAAGTCTCGTGTTTCTTGGCAAACATACCGAATCCATAACCCTTGGGACCCCATTTGCGATTGTAGCATATTTTACAGTAAGCCTATCCATTTAACAACTATCAGACTAAATTCATGCGGAGGTAAAGCTCTTTATCCATTTACCTCGCCTTGTCTTTCGGTCAGTGTCGTCGAGTCGAGCCGTTTGTTGCATTCCTGCAGATACAGAGCTTAGCAATGCCTTACTTTTAAGTCTTTGGGTCGCCTTACTTTACAAGTGAGACAGGCACGGTGCCAGGCGCCCCCAGGACCGGTTGTCTATTTTCTTTTGTCAGTGTCATTCACTTTGAAAAGCCCAAGACGATCTCGCACCTGCTCGGCCATGTAAACAGCTGTTCAACAAGGCACCGTTGTTAGTCGCCTTCGCGGTGTGGAATTCATGACAAGAGTCAATACCTTTGTGACATCGTGGACATGAGGGTGCTCCTCCAAAAGCAGGCATTTAGTTATGTTTACTGTTGTTCGAAAAAGGGAGAATCTTCGGCAGAACTCAAATCACGTTCGGTCTGATGCAACTCCGTTGCATTACAGAAGACTCGAATATCCTCTGTCCAATAAAACCGAGCCATGCATTTCTGATGGTCTCTTCTTCGGCTGCTTAATATCATCCTTAATAATACTAACTTGGTATCAATGACTGATTATACGAGGGAGAGAGAGAAAATCGCTATGCAATGCATTTCAAATATGTAATGTAGATAAAGTAATAATAATAGTGCTTTCAATATTTCCATGTCAAATGCAAATTTCTGTTAAGAACACAGTATTTATCCTGCTGTGAAATGGTATACAAATATTGATTGATAATTAAAGGTCTAGCAATAGATCCACTCCACCAGGAGCTTGTTGAGCGGGACGCACGTCTTGCTGGTTTACCACATCGGTGGCGTACGGGTTAGCGCTTTGCATACCGTTGATGGCATTGAACGAATGCCTTACATATTACATAAGTAACATATACAGATTGCTTTGAATACAATGCTTACCTGTTTGCAGCCAAGCTGTCATAGCCGAGATCGTTTGGTACAGCGAAATTGGTCGGAACAGCAACGGCTTGCTGCGTTGGCGGGGGCTGAGGCTGTTGACTAGGAGTGAGTGGTCGGTTGTTGGATTGCGGTCTCTGTAGAACTGGAGAAGGCATTAAGAAGCGTGGTTTGTATCGATGAATAAATGTAGTGGGACTCTTATGATAAATGGATGCAAGACTTGAAATATGCAGCAAAAGTTCATCTAGGAATGCAGTGTCCATGTTATCACTTTCTGTGGAAATTGGCGGCTTTTCAGAAAGGACGATAGCCTGGAGATCACGTTAGGAAAGACAGCTACATAACATAGATATGTACGATCGACTTGCCTTGGCTGCGGTTGGATCCGTCGATAAAAGTCTCCAATAGATATAACCTCTGTCTCGCAAGTCTGGATTATCCACTTCTTCTGTTGCCCACTTAAGGACCTTTGGCACCAGGTCTTGTCCAGCAGTCGGTCTCTTGATGAATAGCTTAACGGTTGCAGTAAGCAACGCAAGCTGGACTTCAACAGGCTCCTCCAAAAAGGTATATAAAAAGTCCTCTAATAGAACATCAGAATTCTCGATTCGGTCGGCATATTGCCCAATAATCCAAATCATTGCAGCCTTTGCTTCAGGTTCATCAAGGTTATCCAGATTTTCACACAGGGTCGCAATGATGCTTTCGTATCGGTTTGGATATTTGCGGAAGATATCCTGTACGCAAGGAATAAGTCTACATGTTCCACCTTGTGACAACTCCCCAGTTTTGTAAGCTACCTTAATAACGACGATGGCTTCTTGCACTACGTAGTTGACCTTGGTCTGGATAAGTTCAAGCAATGCAGAAATACAGCGTTCAGCGGCCATTTCAATTTTCACTGCGAGTCGGCCGATTGAACGAACTGCTTTTCGAACAAAGTCCACGTCCACCTCTGCTGCATATCTTTGAATAAACTGTGAGTTTCTCGAATATATTCATTAACATCAATGAATACTTACTCTTTCAATTCTCCCAACACTTGATCTACGTTCTGAGGATTGGCTAATCTGAATATGATTTCTAACTTGGCCAGTTTGACGTAGATTGGGTCGTTGTATTTGCAAAAGAATACTTTCATGTCATTCTTCAGAACCTCGGGTCTGCGTTGAATAACAAGTAGAATGTTGCGCAACGCCACGTATTGTACTTCTGGGCCGGATGACAGCAAAGTGACTATCAAGAAAAATTTCAGTAATAGGTATATGTCAGCCGAAGGAATCGTGCATACCTAGGGGAGGACTCAGCTTTCGACAGAATGTGGAAATGTCGGATTCATTTCGCATATAATTCATTAGATACATGATCACCTTCACGCATGTCAATACTACAGCAGAATTGGCATGTTGCAATCGAGGTGCTATCCGTTCGGCAAGCATTTCTGCATCTCCTGGCTCCTGCGGAACATAATACATCAATGCTTCCAAGATATATGTCTGTCCCCATCTAACATGCTGGCCCGTTAATTTCTGTTTCTTTGTACTATATTCCTCAATGATGCAAAACTCACTCTGAGCATTCGTTTAGCGCTGCTGCCAACTTGCTTGCAATGGACTGGTTCAGTTTGAGCTGGACGTTATGCGATCTTTCAGAAATTTCCGTTAATGCCACTACAGCGTTGGCAACGACCTAAAGTCTAATATAAGGATGCACGTTCTCGTATACCCAAAATGCTGTCGTACCGTCGGATTAGGATCCGTCAATAAATCTCTGAGCATATCGATAAAGTTTTCGCTTTCCACAACAACATTGTCGTACATGTAAAGTTTAGCAACGCATATAGCCGCCGTCTTACGAACGTAAGGATCTTTGTCGCGCAAAGCATGTCTCAAAGGATCCACAAGGCAATCTACGATCTTCTCCACTTGGATGTAACCCATTGTTCGAATAGCGAGTGCTCGTATCAAAGGGTTGGGATCTTCAACATCCTGCCATCCAAATTAGTCTAAGTCTTCCGTATGCTTTCAACTTGCGGCCTAGCAAAATACCTTGATGAACGTAGTTAATGCCATCATTGCCATGTCCGGTTTGCTTCTGGCATAGTTAATCAGATACAGGTACACCATTTTTTTAATTTCGAGGATAGGAACATTCATGACGTTCAAAATATCGGGAAAAAGTGGCGACATGTCGTTTCCCATTGTCATGTTGGCGACGATTTTCTTCATCACTGTCTTCTTGCGCTGATGCTTTGGATCGCGCTTTTCCGAGTTTAATTCCGCACGGAGCTCCTGTATCTTGCCTTAGATAAAGGAATAAGGTGCTCTGTAGTAGTGTTCATATCGTAAATATACTGTATACCTCTTTGAAAGTACTTTGCATCAGACATGATGAATGAACGACTGAGGACAAGGTAGAGAAAGGAAGGTTGCACATTCAAAGCATATCATCTTTTTTCAATCACCGCAGGTTTTCATAAGTCTTACAATGAGACCCCGTTAAATACATCGCTTAATAACTTTAAAGAAAACTTCTGTGACTAAAATCTTGCAGACACAACGAGAAGAAAACGAGAAACGTTTATTATTTGCCATAGGCAAAGCAAATGTTTCAGCAGCACCAGAAAGGGAGGCGTTTCGCCCATGGATACGCGACTTGCTTCATCAAATATCAAGCATTTGGAAGCGGAGGTCATACAGTCACTGCCGTTGATGAACACAATACAAGCAAGGACCTGCATTACTTGTGGGCAGACAACTTACCTACAGTATCTTCATTGGCCACCAGCTGTATCCAGACATATAGACCACGCATCGCTTGATAAGAACGGCAGCCAACAATTTATCCACGTCCCAGTGTGCGATGTATGCAAACTGCATTTTCATGGCGAGGTTGGAGCGACGGCGCATTATCAAGCTATTAATCGCAGCATCCATACTTGAGCATGGATTAACGTTGTACGCTCTTCATCAGACCATCACGCAAACTGCCCGTCTCCGGAAAGCGGGTAGTGCCCAGAGCCTGTCAGCTCGCAGATGTGAAGAAACAACCACCTGGGTTCCGACAGATAGCGCTAGATTTGATAATCAGAAATAAGGTAACAAGACAATGAAATCAAGTGAGGCTGAAATTATACACCTTATTGAATAGAACATTACTTCAAATTCAGAACATTGATCCATATTCGCTTAACCTAATCAAATTGTACTTCCAGTACCGTATAGTTACTGAGTGGATTCAAACACACTCATTCTTTCGCAAGAAAAATAATCTAAAATCCTGTCACAACGCGCTGGTGATAAACCTTATCCGTGCATTCCACCCAATATTTACATTCTCAAAACAAGGAGCTGGGAGCATGTCAACATTGTGGCAGCCAGCGAGGGGCTCTCACGGCAACAATTTCAATGAATATCACAAGAAATCAGGCGCTCTGCACGTTTTTCTACGTCGAATATACCGAAGAAAATGTGCAAGAAGTACAAGAAGCTGAAAGATTTTGGCGAATTCGAAATCTGTTATGTTAGTGATCCAAAGCAGCCCATCTTGATATCGTCATCGAGAATAAATGAAGATCCCTTAAGGTATTGGAGATATGCAGCGACAAGTTCATCCGGCGAGTTCGCCTCGTTGGAAATTATTTCTCAGTGAATATCATAAGCTGAGGAGAAGTTTTGATAAAAGTAACCTTCTGGTAAATTACGTAGAGGTGAAACCAACGGTCCATTGCTTGGTAAGTCTTAGATGGAATGCAGAATGGCGTTTTCCAAGAGCAGTTCCCAGGGTCTTGTAGACTCCAGCAGAGCGCAGAAAGCGAAGTGCAACTGAAACTCGAGCGTTTATAGCAAGATATGGGAATGCGAGAGGTATTTCAAAAATGGGGCTGGTACTGATTAACAAACTTTGAAGGTAGATTGTGCGAGGAGGGCTATACGCATTGACCTTCACAGCATGCATATCAATATTTTTCAGATGCCAGAGAAGCTGCTCATTGGCTGCAGTGGGCCATAGCTGCTTTTTATTGGACAGGATAAATACCTTTAAAGAATGTCCATTATGGTCACTTCTGAATAGTACCCATTATTAATTATAAATGCGACTAGTTGTTCCTTATACCAGAATTGTCTAAAGAGAGGTCTGCTATTCAGCGCATGCATTGGCCGTTTTTTACTTCGAGGATGCAAGCAAAAGAGGGGTACTGGTGATATCTTCCGGTGTGCATATTGAATGGACGTGCTTTGCAAACATGCATCGATTACTTTAAAGACCATATGTAAAGACAAACATACAATGAAGCTTGATGCACATGATAAGCTAATATACGGCAAACGACTAGCGTGCAGCTAGACTTGCTTCGCTTCGTCTTGAGGGACGTAGATGTTTCCAGCAGATTCGAGTAGAAGGTGCAAAGCAAAATAGTAAATGAACATTTGCTCGATTCGCTTGGCCCTCATAAACCTCCATTCTCCGGCGGTTTTGCATCCACTTCGCTTCTGCAAGCACGATGCCGTCGAATTTCCGGTTTATTTAGACCGGCGCTCGCATGAATCGATGTTTGAGAGAATACGACACCTAAAATCTAGCTTCTTGGTTCGCGCTCGTTATAAATGTGACAGGTATTTTTGAAAGAACAACATTGATTTTCTATGCCCGTGACATCACTTTTTAAAAACACTGTATTGTTATGATATCTACATCGAACATGACATCCCTCCAGCTGGAAAAGAGCAATTAAATCAACCTTAGAATAATAGACTTTCATATTGTAGAGAAAACCTTACCAACAGCTCTTTCAAAGTATCTCCATCGTGATATCGTGTGAAGATAGTCCACAGCATATGTAAATTTGGCTTGTGCGTGATCAACATTACTGCTCTGAGCTGGACTTTCCTTTTCCCGTCGAGAAAGTTTCGTGCAGCAGCCATTTAGAGTTACTCTGTGTATCGGCGGCTCACTTGTGTGAAGGAAGACATGAAATTCTCAAGTGGAAATCAAGCTGAAACAGGCAAAGACCGATATGGTTGCACAAACCCAATTACATATGCTCGGTGCAAAGCGTATTAGTGAGGTTTTCGTTGCCATCGATTTTACAATGGAGGAATTTGAATCAAATAACTGCGCTTCTTTTCTCCTTTCCTTTACTTTTATCGATCACCATGGATAACATTCGATCAGCCATGAAAAAGTCACCAGCGGCGATTGTGCTGCAGACCCTGCGCACCGGACTTGTCTTGCCACAACCTGCTGCAAATGCATTCATTGGAGAAATGACCAAGCCGAACGAGGCACAAAAGGCTTGGATTAAAAAGATCGACAACTCCTTCTGGAAAGGTTCACTCATTGCTCCCAATATCAACTGCGACAGCGATGCCCAGGCCATCCGTCGACTACGAAAAGCTGATGTCGTCATCTTTGAAGTGCATGGTACATAAAGAAATACGGGTTTTTATCGTACATTTCATTAATGGAACGATATCGTGTATTCTAGGTGGCGGTTTTCGTGTAGGAAACTCGACAATGTACATGTCTGCTTTCGTTAACTGGATCACAATCCTTAAACTGAAGCACGGTTTAGATGCTGTGATGATGTCTGTCGATTATGGTAAAGCAATATTGATATTTTCTGCGATAAGAAAACTCTCTGGGCACTAATTTATTGTCTGTACTCATCTCGTGAAATTCGCACAGGCCTAGCACCGAAGCACAAATATCCAGAACCGGTCTACGACGTTGTCAATGCATACAGACATTTGACTGAGGACCTCCACGTCCCAGGATGGAAAGTTATCATGTCCAGCGACAGTGCTGGCTCTGCTCTTACACTTGAGACTTTGATCCGTACATATGCTCCTGGAATCATTGATGATCCGGAAGCTCCGCGCTCCAACCACAAAGTCCATTTACCGGCTGGCATGGTTCTGTCATCACCCCTTGTCACACCCGAAACAAATTCATCGTCCTGGGAGCAGTTTGAGAAGAACGACATGGTCAGCCAACATTTAGCGAAATTAGTCTTTAAAGAGTTTTTGAACTATCCACACGTCAACCCGGACGATCTTCCTATCTTGCGACTCAGCAGTATCAACCACGGCTACAACCGCTTTGCACCCAGAAATGCGCTAGTGTTCGTCGGTGACAAGGAAGTCATGCGCGACGATATTCTGCAGCTTGTCGACACAGTGAAAGCGGATGGCTGGACCAAAGTTCGCGTCTGCAGGGAAAAATATGCACATGACTGGTTCCTTATTCGTGAGATCGTAAAGAAGAAGGACAAGGTAATGCTCAGCCAATACGACGAAGTTTTTGTCAATTTTGCAGCATACGCCGTCGCAGAGGCTGCCGAGCAGCTCTCAAAGGATGCAACTAAACCAGCAGAACCGGTTACTGCGAAAACGGACCAAGTTCAACAACTCGACGTTAACTTGCAATCCGAGAACATTGTCGAAACTGTCAATGATATTCTGACAACAGACAAGAAGGAGCCCGTAGTCACACACGTTGAAAATGTTGACAAGGTTGGGCCTGGATTAATTGTGCCTTAAACAAGATATATGTATCTTACAGTAGTAGCAGCCGTATCAATACAAACCTATAGTAATATTAGTATCTAAATTCTTTGAAGTGAATGAGATATCACGTATATAATACGGGCAGTCAAAAGCAACTGGAGCTCTAAGCTAATCTTAATTACCACATGATCTACGGAAATAGACCAAAGTGATTTACCATGGAAAGGGATATTAAATTGACTCTGGATATCATGGCAACGAAAAATAATATTTGGAGATGTTTCAGGCCCATCCAAACATTGTTCAGAGAAACGGCTGCGCTGCTGTCAGTGATATGGATGACTTTCCTTGGCACATCTGAATTGTTCTAGATGCTTATACCTGCGACCCTCGTAAGAAGTGGTGATCTGAAGCATCATGCACAGCCTTTTTGGGCAGGTAATGTGTGGCAGCCTAATCATCCAACCGCGAAAGTCGCTCTTTTCCAATGTAGCACGAATCATCGTCATGCCCAGGTTGCGCAGGAGGGGCAAAACTTGCTCACATCAATACGTGCGCATTTTTGAGGGGATTCAAGATTGTCAGGATCCAAATACTCTCTCTATATGGCGCGTAGCAGACAAGGTGAAAAAAATGACGCGCCTTTTTTTTTCTCTCTTTCTTTTCCCTTTATACTGATCCCGTTTTCTTCTTCACTCCTCTTCCAGATTTCCTAATTTACATCTTTTTAATTTCTAACCATGATCATCATCAATAATGTGAAATATGCTTGCGCCAGTATGTTCGAAAATCGTACTGTAGCTCTTATTTGATGAAGCATAGCTAACCGACCGCAATGGCGCAATGCTTTAAGCATGTATAAGGGTAAAGTATTTATAAGAGCAGATAGATATACTGTAGGCTGCAGTGAATTCACGGATGTAAGGGTCATCGGTCATCTCTGTGTAGTCACCGTGATCGGCCGTTGCTGCCTATCCGACGGAAAGGTCGGCCAATCAGTCAATGTGATCGATGCAGGGAACAGCGTTTAAAGCACAGTGTGCATCAAAAATGCGTCTGTCGTCAGTCGAAACTTAATGAAAAGCCAGCTCAGGTCCACGAAGAAGGTAACGTACGGTTACATCGTTGACAATCGCCCTTTGATATCCTTGTAACGTGAGCTAACAGCATCCACAAGTGTTGGTCATCGGCTCGGCCTCACGCAGAATTCAAAAATCACAGCATATCATGGCAATTGAATCCTTACTCTTATAATTTGAAGATTCCAAACTTATACCCCACATTAAAACAATTTTGACAGATGTTTTCTCTTTATTCTATTCTTGTCCTGCCCACTGTTGTTAAAGACTTGATAACCACCTGTTTATGAAAAGAGCTCGCAATTGCTCTTGAATATGCGATGCACTCGGCATTTTCTTGTTAGAAGCTTGCTTCCCGCAGCGGGAAACTTGCTGCAGGTTAAAAAGCGGTTCCGGGGCCAACAATTGTTTCCAACAAACGCCTCGCTTTTTACAGTACCTCCGATGACTGAAAAGCAAAATCGCAAGATCGCCATCATCACGGGTGCAAATGCTGGTGTCGGCTATGGCATCATGCAACGATTATTAGAGGCATTCGGTCAAGAGATCACCATTGTAATGGCCTGCCGCAATCACGCCAGGGCAAGCCGAGCCAGAGAGCAGATTCTGCAAGAATTGCCTTTCGCCGACATTGACATTGAACTTGTCGACATTTCTCGAGTCGAGTCCGTGTTTACCTTTTGCCAAGCCATTCTTGAAAAGTAAAAAACCAAGGGATAGAAGTATATGATTTTTTGCGGCCACCTGACCTGTCTGTAACTTAGGTACCAGTATATCAATTTCCTCTTTTGCAATGCCGGCATATTGAGCGCACTGGGGATCCGATGGAAAGACGTTTTTTGGCTCTTCCTCAAGGATCCAGTAGGACTCATGGAAAGGTCGGATGTTACTCTGCAAGCTACTGGGGAAATAAACGAAGATGGCATTGGAAGCGTATTTGCAGCGAACGTCTTTGGACATTACATTATGGTATGTTCCACACAGGATAGTCTGTGTTCCCGCACTAATTCGTTGTTGCAGGCACGTGAACTTGAAAGTCTCTTGGACGCATCAGGCGACGGCCGAGTTATCTGGACCAGCTCCATCACAGCAGAGAAAGCCTGTTTTAACATCGATGATTGGCAGGGTATCAAAAGGTAATATCGTACAAGGGTCGATCTTGAAAGATGCCAGTATATTAATGCGCCCTCAATAGCTTACTTCCCTATGAATCTTCAAAATGGGCGTGCGATCTAGTCGCTATCGCTACCAACGATCGATACCAAGAACACAAGCAACACATTTCATCATACACCACCTCTCCCGGCGTAGTAGCTAGCTGCATTGGAAACTTACCGCTGTGGATCATCAAACTTCGCACTCTTATTCACTATCTGGTATGTCATCCACTGCTAGTCGTAACATCGGTTTATTCATCCATGCAATCGTAGTTCCGTTTCGCCGGTGTAACATCGCAAAACATCACTGGGTACCGAGGAGCGATTGCAGATGTCTACGTTGCGCTCCAGCCTCTCAATATGCTCAATATATTTTGCCGCTACACTTCACTAACCAGCCGCTGGGGCACTTCATACGTTGAAGCTATACCAGTTCCCGAATATGATCCTGATACTGCCGAAAAGTTGGTGCAAAAATGCGAAGTAGCTTACCAAGCATGGAAGAACAAGACCAAATAATTCAAAAAAGGCCCAGATCTAGCTCGTATGTCTTTTCTCTTTACCACAATTTTAGTTTTAATATGTCATGGTGTTCAATCAAAACTATAATACCAAAAGGTCTAATGTCTTCTTATATTTGCAAAGGCGATATGTGCTTTCTAACGTAGAATTTTGATACATCGTCGTTCACATCATATTTCCAACATCAATCTGAAGGCAGCCAAATCAAGTGCTCAGCATCTAACGTGTTCCTGAACATGCACCCCTAAGTTTATGTAATAAACCTTAGCTAAACGCCGACATTGTTAGTTTCCTGGAGTACCAGGGATTGTGATGTAATGTGGCGAGTGCGCGTAAGACAAAGCTGCGGCATCCCATTGTCTTGCGTCCCAGAAGCTGATAGATGGCTCGCAGCATACCATGGCAAATCTCACTTTACAACCCAGAAGATATGACAGTCAAGCTCGTCGCGCACGTAAATGACCCGCTATCGATATTTTATCAGTGCTGCTGAATACATTGGACAGGGTGCTAATAAAGAGATCAAAGGAAAGGAAACTGTATGCAATGTGTATATAAAACTGTAAAGATAGCTGAAGTTAGGACTTTTGCATCAATGATCAAATAAGATCAAGTAATGATTCATCGCCTGTATATAGCAGTAGCTACCAGGCTCTAGCCTCTGAATTTTTCTCATTTCATTGAGCAAGCGTCCTAGTTGCTTGGAAACGCACAAGTGGCAGAGTACAGACGTGACGAGTTGCTGGGAATCCTCAACCCCCTCGTCTCTAATCACTGATGACACCTAAACGCGCCATCTCAGATCCTCACAGGCACTTCATTGCAAACTCAGTTGGTCTAAACGGCACGTTGGACTACTACCAGCATTCGTCACCGCATCTCTCGCCATCAAGGGTTACCGACCAAGGAAGAACTTCAATGGAGGTCGGAGCTTGGGCGGTAGCGAGTTTGGCGAGTTTGGGTGAGTTTGGATGATATCGAGCAGCAAAGGAAGTTGCACAAAGCGTTGTATCTTTTCGCGTGCTAGGTTCAATAATTCGGGATGAATTCGAGGTTTGAGGAATATTTTCAGTGCTACTCGCTTGATCTTCATAAACCGCAATTCGACGGTATTGTGTTTGTAGGGGCGAGGTTATCATTTATTGCGGATTTCACTGAAACGTTTCAGTTACGGGGAACGACCGCAATGACCCAAGTGCAGGGAGCGTAGCGACCGCTAAAGCACTTGTAAAAAAGGGTCTATAACAAGCAAGGATTTCCTAATTTGTATCCAAAGATGTCAAGCAGATACAGTATTTATCAACGGTAATTACCCTTTAAACTCTTCATATGACATGTAATTAATTAAGTGTTCTCAATTTTGGCGGCCAAGCTGGATCAACCAACAATATCATCAACTGGCGCAAGATAAGTATTGTATCATATAGAAAAAGGACGATGGTGCTCTATTTGATTGTATTTGCAACATGGGATAAGATTATATACGAGATGGAAAGAAGATATAAAGGAAGGAAGAAGAAATACAGACAAAGAAAAGAAGATAAGGTTGAAAAGTGTGAGCGTGTGTGTGTGAGTGTGGAGATGTGAAAAGTGTATATGAAGGAAGCAAATGTACAATAGTCAGTCTAATTTACAAAGATAAAAAAAGAAGAGAACGAAAAAGGAGGAGAACAAAAATTGGAACAGGTGGATCAGAGCGGATGAGGTGACCGTGCATGGCGTTTCATATCGTGCTTGCGAGCAAAGAGTTTGCCGCACTTTGGACAGGCAAAGTTCTTTGGACGGTGAGGGTCATGAGTGAGGATATGTTCTTTCATGTTGTTTGCGCGGTTGCTTGTGTGCGAACAGTGTGGGCAGCGATGGATACGCGGGCCATTCGAGCGACGCTTGGGTCTCTGCTTCTGCTGTTGCTGTTCTTGCTGTTCCTGCTGTTCCTGCTCCTGCTGCCGCTGCTGTTGATGCTGTTGGCTAGGGGTTTCCATAACAAACGAGGGTACAAGCAACCAATCTCCTCCATCACTGTTGCCGAGAAAATTCATGCCCTGAGAAGTAGCAGGTGACGGCGGGGCTGCCATGCTTGGCGCTCGGCAAGGTGACACAACCGAAGATGGCTCGTGGGGATAGTTTGCCACAGGTTCCCCGTTCATTGCTGTCAGATTCAAGCTTGGCACATCACCGTAATACGGCGACGACAGCTCAACGTCGGCTGTCTGCATCGCGGGAAAGAAGAGATCTTCTTGACAGAGACTCGCTTGATCTTCGACTTTAACGAGCGGATCCAGTTGTTGGAAGGATGAGCTCATACCACAAGAGAAAGTGGATTCAAAGGATGATGGAGAGAATGAGGATGGCTGGACAGACAGGAAATCTACGGATAAAACAAGGTTCAGCTATGTGATAAAATCAATTAAGCAAGAATAATGCCTGGTACATACCCATATCAGATCGAAGGGGGCTGTAGCAAAGATCGTTCATGGATGAAGCGGGTGAAAGAAGGGCAGAATAAGGAGAGGTGACAGACAATTGATGAGCGTTGTTGTTAAGATCGTAATGGTTGTTGCTAGAGGATGCGCATGGGATAGGGATGGGAGCAGAGGCAGGGAAAGGGTTTGAGTGTTCCATCAAGGAGCAGGTGGAGGTAACATCGTTTTCATAAAGGCACCCTTGTCCATTGATAGCAGGTTGAGTAGAGACGTTTACAAACGAATCGGACAAAAGGGCTTCATAGAGGTAAGCATCAGTGTTCAAAGACATTCACGATAAAGACAAAGACAGTGCAAGAGGATTTACAGATAGTTAACGTAGGGGAAGAATGCAGAGATGCGTTCTTTCAAGGATAAAGAGATTGGAACAGAAAAGGAAGAAGAGGACGTGAGAAGACTGTGCAGGACGCAAGCAATTGTTTGGCAAGCAAGTTGCATCGACCTTGTTTAAATACTACAGGTCGAATGTAGAACCGCTGGCTTTCAAATCCACAGGTCATTTGGACTGGGCTATGGTTGCACAAACTGCAACCAGGGAAGGTTTAGAAAAGCATGAGGGAGGCTGGTGCGCCGAAAACGTGGCTCTTGCGTTATTTTAGCTGTGAAATGAATTTACTGTTGCTTCAAAACATTCTCCTTGGGTAGGCGCTGAACGGCCAAGGTTAATTCGAGTCCTGATCTCTCTCCTTGCGCGATTTTTCAGGTACTGTGTAACGCGTTCTTTTTTTAATTGCAGGTTCGACTTTCTATACTAGGCTCGTCAGTTCGCTTTGTTCCAAAAAGAGAGTTTTTTGACCGAACGCGCGCGAAAGGGTTGTACCGAATTGACATCATATTCTGACACTCCCCTCTCACTCTATCTCCAAGCGAGCGCTCTGTGCGACGGAATCCTATGCTCAGCAGAACAAACCAGCTTCTTCACAGAAGTCTGGATATCTGCCATCCTTCTGTACAGAAGACGGTGTGTGTACCCTTAAACCCTTCATGCCAGATGATGCTATACAAGCCTTTCTCCTTACGTCTCGCTGCATGCAGTTGCTCACGCGACTGTGTTCTATTCTTACACTTGTCACGGACCCTTGCCTCTCCTTTATTTGCCGTGTTTGTTTTGCCACCCGGCGGCGTGTGCATAACTGGGCCGAAACTCTACATGCACGTGGCTGCAGCATCGAGGCAACTTCGTTCGTGGCCGAACACCTGACTCATTTTTTGCTAGTTACGGTAAAGGATCCTTCCCGGTTATCCCCGCGTGGAACATGCCAACCCATTTTCCAGGGAAAACTTTAATCATCCTTTGCTCCTTTCCACTTTTCCCTTATGAAAAATGGACGGCATTAATTGGCAAATCGCATGACGAGTTTCTGCTAATAAAGTATTTGGACCTCCATGTTCCACTTGATGGGGCTGTCGCGCCTGCTTGGCCGGGTAAACTTAAGCTCGCGTGCATGCTGCTGCTCTTTGCTAGAAGCTGAACTCTGTCTATCATCTGAGCTTTCTTTTCAAACGCAACGTCACTGAGGTAGTACCTGCCTTGGATTATGATCCACCATTGGTTCGCAATCGTATCATGTCAATCGATGAAATTGATGTAGCTTAGATCAACATTCAGCGATGAAAAAACAACGTGCACGGTCTAGACTGTGGGGTTACAAGTTCTCACGCAGCATTCTTTAAGCTTCTAGATGTCTATTCAACCATGGAATTTGCGGAAATTTTATTGTGGCTCTGACAACATCAAAGGAAACCTGGCAAGAGCGTGTATGAAATAGAGATCGTCTGCCTGGGTCATTTGCTTCTCTACCGTAACTTTGGGTTAAATGCGCAAGGTTATTCTATTTACGTCAATTGTATCGGCTCGTGATCCGATGTGTCCCGTGGGTTATCTGTATTTGGCAGAAAAACGCAGTCAAGGACTACATACTGACAAACAAACAAACAAAACACAACTCGCAAAGGCACAGTGTAATAGATAGATTATTCTCGGTCAAAGGACTTGAAACATGCAAAACTTTCGGAGACGGTGCAGAATCTTGCCGAATTTTGCGCCGTGTCTCTTACACTATTCACTCCTGATTTAATTTTTGCGTTACCAGAAAATAAAGGTATAAAAGTCTACAGCGTCCGTATTTAATGTTTTCATTTCCTTGTCTTTAGAATAGCGATATAGGTAGCACGTTTCAACGTTTTGTTGCAATGAGCTTTTCGCGACGGTCTTGTAAATCAGAAACCGTTCTTAACCGTTTGAATGTGAGGTGACAACTTCCATAGTTCAAAAATTCATAAACGGCTAAATCTTCGCCCCGATCCGAACGAGCATGCAGAATATCATTATCACATAGATCTAGTGTCGTTCCTCTAACATGCCGATAAGATCGATTTACTGGAGACGTCATTTTTGTGCCTTGCTCTCCCTGAAATTGCAGACAAATAATGGAACTCCTCTCAATGCAATGCGACGAGTACTGGTATCGAAAAAAGCACGTGGGAAAACGGCCGATGATCTTCACCACATGACACTGTAAAGGAGACATTTATAACTTGAAGCTAACTGCAGCTCTTTCCAAAAACGGTGTCCTCCCACTACACGTTAAAGCACGTATAGATTTCTTCCGCAAACAAGGCTGTACAAGACTTTAAGCAATGAAGAGCAACGCTGTGCCCCTCGCAGATGTAGACAAAGCGCATAGCTGTACACTCGCATTTATCGGCGACGTTCCGATGCCGGTGACATAATTTTAAGACTTATAATTGGACTGTGCCGTTTGAGTCTTGGCATCCTTGAAATCACGACGTGTACGCGAAAGTTTTATTTGCGACAGTGTATTGTTTTACAAGAAACTTACAGCGTTACCACGCTGCTGTGCTAAATCTGCTTGATTCCATTATAGCAATACAAACACGATCGTGAAGTGTTTGTATGGCTTTATCAGCAGCCAAACATTTCGGTTATAGCTATCTTTTTACATATGTCTGACCGTATATTTTCTGAGTAACATCTCAGTATCGGCACACAGAAACATAGACAATGAAATGAACTGGTCACATTCACTGTATGTCCAAAAAGGTTGAACGGAAAAGCCAAATTAAGGAGTAAAAAGGTGCCCTTTATGATGGAAGCCAAGAAATTACATTAAACTTTTGCATTTATAAATGGTTACAACTGATGAAAGTGTTACTTAAGATATCCTGAGTTTGGGCAGTAGTATCCAAGGAAATATCAGTCCATCATCAAACACAGCTCTCTTGCATTCACTTCCGACAGCTGGACACAACCTATTGCGATACCTCATGCCTGCGAGCCTTGACAGCGATCAACCACGCCGTAGACACACCCGAGCGGATCAAAGCGTGAACGAAAAAGAGATTAGCGATCTTTTGAACAATCGGAAAAGCAAACTAACCAAGGTTGATGAACTGAGCAGCAAGTTGAATGAATCTGTGTTAGAGTGGCTTCCCGAAAGCGACTATCTTGAACTTTGCGACCTTTTGCCACCCATCGATTTGTACTTTATCCGCAGACCAGATGTAACGAATTCTGACGATGACGATGACGGGCTGGGTGACAACGACGATGATAACAGCCCGTTGGAGGAAATCATTGAAGAATATCCAAAAAATGTCGAGGATGCTATCCGCATGAAGAATGATCCGCGCTGCGTGCCGTGTATCAAACCAGAGATTTTCAAAGAACCTGCATTCAAAGAAACGGTAGAAGACTGGCAGGTGCTGCTTGCAGAGGGCATGCTTGAACCGTCAGACGACGAAGAGCAAAAGTCAAACGCACATCTACCGCCACCACAGAGACAATCATCGCGAAAACGGAGCTGGAGCAAAGCAGAAGACGACGGTTGGAAGGTAAATTCACGACTGACTTCAATCTCTTTACGCGGCACATATGCTCATACCTACATTAACTGCTTTGGAATAGGATGATAATTTTGAAGCATATTGGGGTGAACGCTTGCAGAAACAAAGGAAGTCGTAAGTTTAATTTGCTTGTTAAATCTCTAGAACCCGATCCTAAGCGAGCCGATAGAAATTCTAGGGCATCAGGGACAAAGAAAACGAAATAGTATGCCATCGCTTGCATTGATATTGATCTTCAACAACGAACAATATACCCTAAACAGTCAATATGTTATCCACACGGCTTTTGCGTAATGGAGAATCGGAAATAACAGCCTTTGTATTGAACAGTACTGTAACCTTCGAGCACGAGAACGTATCTACTTGGCAATGCTAGTTTTTGGTTTTGGTCTCTCCTGTATGAATCGTCTGGAAGTGCGCTACAAAGTAGCGCTCTCCGTTTGCCAAAGTTCATTATGCTTGGAAACCACCAGATTTATAAAGTAGATTAAGGGAATGGTTGTACCTTTATCTATTATTAGTTTGTGTTGCGGGACCGCAATGCTGCCCCGTTGATGAAATTGGGGCCGGCGGTGTGTCCTAATATATCGGGTCAGAAAAGAGGAAACAATTATCAACCTGGGGAAGCTCAGAAAGCATTACTTACAGCCCAGAACAAATGATGTGGACAGGTCCTTAAAGTCCTTCTGGCATAAATAATGATCTTGAATTAATATTACCTGTCTCCATATAGAGTCGTAATATTTTCGTATATTCGTACAGCCAACGATATATCACATCCGAATATCTAGTTCGATGGAAGCTATTGATACAGAATGTTAAGACGCTCAAGTGAGCATATTACGTACACACTCCTCCATCATGATCGGCCGTTACCTACATTTCACAGCTTCCCTCCCATATCTTCCAACCGCCAAAACCATTAAACTGGTTTCCATTGTTGGTATATCATACACTGGGACTATGGATGCAATGTTCAGTCTTCTGCACCGGAAAACTTGGTATTTTCTACTGCTCTGCCTTACCATTATCAGCAGTTCTGCATTCCTGAAAAGACCTGAAAGTAGTCCGTAAGTCAGTGATCCACGGCCTAGAGTGTCGCTCTGGCTAAATAACATTATTGTTAGAAAAAAAACGTATTCTTTTGCATTATCTCATACTCTTATTCGCTGAATTTGACAACAGACTCTTTAGACCCTCCCTGAAATTGGCTCCAGTGCTATCTGTGAGCTGTTTCCAATTTCGCCTTTTTTGACAGTGCAGGGACATAGATCATGTCTACTTTGCAACCTACAACGGTCCTGCAAACATGCAAGAGTAACTTGTCTTCAATCTGCCAGTCCGGACAAGATTTGCTAGAACGATGTACAGTGGCCATATTGCGGAAAGGTCCTATACCCCGTCATGTTGGATTCATTCTTGATGGCAATCGAAGGTTTGCACGCAAAGCTGGAGCTCAGAGTACACGATTTGGCCACTATGAAGGCTTTCGACAGCTAGAAAAGGTTGCTTCTAAGAGAGCCTGCAACGCAATCTAAACTGGATCTAACCCAACACTGCCTGCTCTCAGGTGCTCGAATTATGCATGCGCTTAGGAGTGGAGGCGGTCACCGTATTTGCATTCAGTATCGAAAACTTCAAACGATCAAAAGAAGAAGTGGACTACCTTATGGACTTGTTTCGAGAAGCATTCGCCAGTTTTTGTGATGAAAAGTAGGTATCGATTAAGGTATCTGTAGATCTACATTGCAGGCTAATGTATCTTTTCTCTAAATGCAGCGAACTAGTCGATGAATATGAGATTGGTGTACATTTTTGCGGCAATTTGAAATATCTACCCAAAGACGTTGCTGAATTGGCGATTAAAGTAGTCGAACGAACCAAACGTAACAAAAAGTAGGTTTTTGTAAAGCATCAGACAAGTATCAAGGATCATGCGAAATGAACAAATGAATTTGGCTTTTGAAGGAGAATCTTCAACATCTGCTGTCCATACACTGCCCGCGACGAAATGACAACAGCTATTAAGGATAGCATACGACTAGTTGAAGAGAATAGAATATCAATAGAGTAAGTCAATGTGTAGAGGTAGTAAGTTTGCATTCTGACATGAAGTTTTCCAAAGGGACATTGATGAACAGCTCATCAGCAGTAATCTATCCACATCACACAGCCCGCCTCTGGATATTCTCGTACGCACATCAGGCGAGATACGTTTGAGCGATTTCTTGCTGTGGCAGGTCAGTATAAGTCTCACGACCTATCTTTCGATGCTCTGCTGATAATATATGTAGGCAAGCGATGGGTGCCAAATACAATTTATAGATTGTTACTGGCCCGAATTTTCGCTGTGGAAGTTTTTACCCATCCTTCTAGAATACCAAATCTATCAAAACCGTGCTGTTGAAACGGATAGCTAGCAGATAGATCACACCGCATGAACGATAGTGAGCCCCGTACCCAAAATACCCATTCAGTAAATTTGAATCTCCGTTATTGCATGCATTCCACAGTCAACATCTCCGGTCAATGCCAAGGGAGCCGGTTTCAAGGAGACAGAGGAGCAAGGGGTATAGCTGCTTTCTAGGAGACTTCTCTTATATTCATGGATGAAGAAGCTATGAATAGATCTACATTGTGGGAGAAACGGATAAAAGGATGTGGTGAACGAGTAATGACAAGAAGCTGCAAATGAATATTGGTCAAAGGAAAAATCATGCCACAAGACAAGGTCTCTGTACTTTAATAATACGTAAGCCGTTGAGAAAGAGTCGATTTTAAAGCTGGTACCTCACATCGATACGATAAAGCGAATTTTGGAAACAGTTATCATGGCAGCATTATCGTAGCAACCTTGTCTTTGCTGTCAATTGTCGTACACGCAAAAGACAATGCATATCTAGAGATCCCATGGTATATATGCAGTAATTTGGGTCTTATCTTCTTATCAAAATTCCTCGGATAGAATTCCATGATCCCAATCTCGTAGCTCAAATCGAAGAAGGGTGCATAAAATGAATGCAAGTTCTGTCACACGTCAATACCATGTTGTGGGGAGAAGCAGAGATTCATATTATAGTGGCCGGAATGGCGCCTTTTAAGAGCATATTTCGAATGGATATCATTTGACGATCGTGGATACGGAAGGCGTATCAGTCTTACAAAGATATTTGCGTTATCGGCCGGGGTCTGCAAGCATAAATGAAATGCCAAGCTTAACTTGGTTTAGCGAGAAGATGTGGCTCACATCATTGGCTTGAGTCACTTGGAAGTTTCGCTTTTATAGTTCTCGGAGAACGGCAAAAACCTGATATATTGGGACCTGCCTGCAGCCCCTCGCACAATGGAATATTGGTAAATCTTCCATACTCAGACGCATACATGGTCTCAGTTACTACAGAGCTTCGATATCGCGTTGTTACATATGTGGCAGTGCCCACTCAGCCAACCTAACCATCGAGGCGCAACAGCGATTCTCATGTGACTAGTTTAAGAGCGGTTTGGGGCTTATGTATATCATCTACAAAGCATCGCGCACTTTGCTGCGTGGCTGACGAAAGTTTAGTTCTTAATTCACTTTCCGTTGCACTGCAAAATATAGACAACAAAAGTGTAAAATTTAGACGGCGCGTGTTCCACAATCGATCAAATGATTGGAGCAAAATCAGCCCCGTATTTATATACCATTGCCCGTATAGTTACAGCAGTGGTGTAAAGGCAACTGCAAACCAACAATAGCTGATTTCTTTCCCAATGCCAGTTACACTCAATCAATGCAATAAATAACATAGCCAGTTGCAGGATCAGCGAAGCAGTAGCTGTAAATGTAGTACCTACCAACATCCATTGGAGTACAGAGTGGGTTTCGAGGGAAAGAAGAAACATACAAAGACGGTCTAAAAATAAAATGGCTGTTTTTGGAAAATGTCGTGGTAGCCCAACGCCACTCTTTTCCAGCTGTGCCATGAAAAGCCTCCTTTTTCAGAGGGTTTCTTCTTTCTTCCTTTTGCTCATCGCGCTCGCTTCCTCTTTTCAGGTACAACCATGTTGTATTTGACCGATGACTTGGGCTTGCTGCCCTTTTTCCTGCCATTAGGCGTCATTGGTTTCTATCGTTACCTTTGGTACGCTATCCGAATCATTGCGTATCTCGTCTACCAACCTCGACGACCACGAGCAAATCCTACGTATCGAGCCGAGGAAGATGTTACAATTATCGTACCAACAATTGACGCCGGTGAAGAGTTCAAAATTGCAGCCAGAAGCTGGCTCGCCTGCAAGCCCAAGGAGATTCTGATTATTACAGAAACCAGTATGAGAGGGCCGTTGCAGGAGCTAGCAAACGAAGTAGACCCCTCAAGAATCAGGGTGCTAACGGTTCCTAAGGCCAACAAACGCCTGCAGATGGTTGAAGGTGTCAACAACACAACCACCGAAATTCTTGTATTTGCCGACGACGACGCCATTTGGAAGCCGACTATGCTCGATTATATTTTGGCTTGCTTTGAAGATTTGAAGATGGGAGGTGTAGGCACTTCTCAGACCGTGCACGCCGTCGATCCCAATGGCCATCAGACGATGTGGGAAATTCTGGCTGGTTTCCGTCTTACCAGTCGAAATATTGAAATCGCAGCATCGACGCATATTGATGGCGGTATTTGCTGCCTATCAGGACGCACAGCTGCCTACCGTACTCTCATCTTGAAAGACCCTGCTTTCCAGTACTGCTTCACGAACGACTATTGGCTCGGCAAATACCCACTCAACTCGGGCGACGATAAATTCTTGACTCGCTGGATGGTATCGCACGGCTGGAATACTTATGCCCAGTGCTGTAAGGAGGCCGAGTTGTTTTCGACATTCAAGAACAACTGGCGCTTCTTGAAGCAGGTCTTGCGTTGGACCCGTAACACCTGGCGCTCAGATTTCCGCTCTCTTTTCACCGAACGTTACATTTGGCGCAGACATCCTTATGTCGCTTTCACTATGGTCGACAAGATTTTCAATCCCTTGACTCTTCTAGCTGGTCCGATCTTGGTCGGCGTGTTTGCTTCACTGCAAGAAAAGAACGCAGGTCCTACTAACCCACCGCTACCTGCATGGAACGTTGCCGTATCTTACATCTGCTGGCTGCTTGTTACCCGTTTTGTCAAATTGATCCCCCACTTTTTGAAGCGACCGCAAGATATCTGGGTTCTCCCATTCTGGCTGGTTTTCAACTACTACTTTGCGATTATGAAGATCTATGCCCTCTTTACACTGCACGTTACTGCCTGGGGTACTCGCACATTTGCCAATGTAAGTCACAAAACTCATGCTTGCTATACATCTATAAGCTAAACTTTATGCAATTCAGGGTGAAGGTTTGGGTGCAACTATGGAAGAGAAGGAAAAGGGATCCCCTGAAGGATCCTCCCACGAGACTCTACGCAATACTCCAGAAGTAAAGATCGAGATGGATGAACTGAATCGTTCGCACAACAACAACAGCAATGTGAATAGCAATAACCATCAGCATTCCGGTGCGGATAATCGACGTCACGCAGACCCCTTCAACGACGACTACAACGAAGATGAGTATCGTCCACCTGCACCGGCATTCTATGATCGCCAAAGCGGTTACGAATCCGTCCCTATGCAACATCAAGCTGCTGCACCTCACAACTAAACTCCAACTAATTTTGTAATTAGTCCCCCGACCTTCAACTTTCTTATCATCCAGACATTGGCAGCGTAGAAATACCAGGACAAGCTGCTCCTATCTTTCTTTACATATCTCTTTTTCTCTCACTCATCAACTCCTTCCTTCTTGTTGTAGCGTAACTTGCGTTTTGCTTCTCTTTCCTTTTTCTGCACTATCTTATATCTGACATGGCTCCCTACTAAATTATCCTTCGGAAGCTAATAGATACTCTCACGTATCTTTTCTCTCTCTTTCTCTCTCTGTCTTTGCAATTCATCCGCAGTAGTCTGAATCTCCTTGCTAGTCCACCTGTCGATAATTGCATTTTGTAATTAAGCTTTATTGCAAATAGGTTCGTTTGATGGATCTTGTAAGCATCTTTGTAATAGTCTATGGACAGATAGCATGCAAAAGTGTATTTACAATGGTGATGGTTCAGATGATGAAGTTGATGATGATGCATTTTTCATCCGTTCTTCCTTGCGTTGCTGAAGCTTTGCTAACTTCTTAATTTGGCGTCTGCTTGGCTGCAGATTAGGTGTCTGCGACTTGTCGAATGCTGCTTGCAAACTTTCCTGGTTCAAATCGTCCAAGGTAAACCGACCAAACTTGCCCTCACGGTATTGCTTTAGGAAAAATTTGCTAGCCAGCGTGAAATCCAATTCGCCTCCCTTGACAACAGCACCGATACGTTTGGCTACGGCTTCTAACAGCACATTGATGTCGTTTGTCGGTTCTGGCATGTTGAAATATGACGTATAAATATCATATGCATGACGCCGGTTGAGTTCGTACAGCAGATAATCAGCCATCACCTGCTCGTCTGCAAGGTGGTCGCGGATACCGCCCGTAACTGCCACTTTGAGACTTCGTATAGGATCGCCAATGTGAGGAACCATGACACCCGGGGTATCAATCAAATAGACGGCTGGGTGTTCCTTGACCTTGATGGTGCCTACAACGTTGCGTGTAACGCCAGGCTGGTTGCCAGTAGCGGCTGCCTTGCCTTTGCCAACACCCACGCGGCGCAGTGCGTTTATCAACGAGGATTTACCAACGTTCGGCATACCAACAATCATAAGCGTCACTTGGGGTATCGGTTGTGCAAGCGAGGCAGCATGCCGCAAAATAGCACGAATGTCCTTGTCGGTCTGACAGCTCGTGAACAGCACAGGCTGGTTCAACTCTGTCAATGCCTTTTGCACAGGCTGTTTCGTGTTGGGATCCGCCAGATCGTACTTATTGTATACAATCAGTCGAGGCTTTTTACCAACTACTTTTTCAAAGTTGGGATTGACAGACGAAAGTGGTATTCTAGCGTCACGCACTTCCACAACGAGATCGACACCATTCAGACGTTCAGAGATTAGGCGAAGGCCTTTCGCCATATGTCCCGGAAACCAGTTAATGACGCGATCGTATGGAAAGCTCGATCGTGGAATGAAACGGGCGGCCATGGTGACTGAAAAAAGGTTCACTGTAAGTAAAGTATAGCCAGCCGTCCGATTAATTGCAATTACGCTGAATAAAATCTATATTACTTTATTGCTTGGTCTTATCACTTGCGACGCTCTGGAGAGGCCAGTCATAGTTTGCATCAGATCTATCGTAGCCATACTTGCGTACGAAGTCGTCCAGCTCTGCAGGACCACGACTACCATACTCATATGGCTTCACTGGAATGCTAGAGTCGCTGTCAATCTTGTGAAGAAGCGGTGTAAAGATCTTCCAAGCAGCTTCGAGTTCGTCGTCGCGGACAAAGTTGGAGTGATCAGCCCTCAAGACATCGAGGATAAGAGATTCATAGGCGTCAGGAATAGCAAGATCAGTGTATCGGTTGTGGTATGAAAGGTCAAGATCCGTCTGGATGGTTTGGTACGACAATCCGGGTTGCTTGTTGTTGAATTTGACATAGACAGCTTCCCGAGGTTGTACTCTGAGTACAAGCTCGTTGCGTGGAGATCCCTTGTAGAGGCTACCGGCGACGTTGCGGAACTGGATACGTACTTCTACCTTGGCATCATTGAGTGCCTTGCCAGCCTTCAGAATAAAAGGTACACCCTCCCAACGCTCATTCTGAATCCAGCAGACAAGCGCGGCAAAGGTGGGCGTACGGCTTTGCTTGTTCTTTAAAGTATCATCTTCCAGGTAGCCTGGCTTGCCGTTTGCACCAATATATTGACCCAACAAGGCATCTTCTGCAACGATGGGAGGGATGCACTTCAGAACTTTGACCTTCTCGTCGCGGATAGCTTCGGATTCGGTGGAGATAGGTCTTTCCATGGCAATCAGGGACAGCACCTGCAACAGATCTATGTATATCAATTGCATCTTTAGTGATCTATGCTCCATCTCGGGAAAATAACGTTGGCGGGAAAATACTTGCGGTTCTGCATAACGTCCCGAATAATGCCAAAATCATCAAAGTAGCCTCCTCGACCTTCGGTGCCGAAGGGTTCCTTGAAAGTGATCTGGACATTGTCGATAAACTTGCGATCCCAGATCTGGTTGAAAAACACATTAGCGAATCGGACCATCATGACGTTTTTGACCATCTCTTTTCCGAGATAGTGATCAATGCGGTAAATCTAATAATCTTCTAGTGTGAGCGGAGCTTCCCGGGGATATTTCTGTTTCCAACAAAAAACCTCCTCTTCCTTGAACAACGCCCCAAGTTCCCGGGCAAGTTGGTTGGAGCTGTCGGTATCCATGCCAAAAGGCTTTTCTACAACCAGACGGTTCAATCCTTCTTTTGCATATACATTCTTCTTGAGCCCCTTGGCGACAGGAACGAAAACGGATGGTGGAAGCGCCATGTAGAATACTCGATGCTTCTTTCCAGACTCGATCTTGCGCTGTGTTTCGCTCTCGGTGATCACCCAGTCAAGTTCTTGCCAGGATTCGTCCTGGTCGTACAATCCAGCCTGATAGCTCGTGATTTTCTTGAAACTCTCGAGTTGCTGCTTTGTATTCTCGTCAGGAAGCTTGATGTATTGGGTGACTCGAGCCAAGTAGTCGTCGTGACTCATCTTGGTACGAGCATAGCCAACAATGTGGGTGTTTTGAGGCAGGAATCCGTTGCGATACAACCCAAACAGTGCTGGGTATGTTTTCTTTTTAGCAAGGTCGCCAGAGGCACCCAAAACTAATATGGATCAAAAGTCAATTCTAATATCCGAGTATGAAAAACTGCCTGGACTGCAGCAGCCTGGATGCAAGTTTCTTTTTGGACTGATAATAAGCCTGTTCCTGGAACACGGCTACTGCTACTGCTGCTGCTGCACCCCTGGAAATACGAGCGTTTTCTAAATTCTTACCAACAATGGTTACGGAGCCCTGCAGCTCTCTGGCAACTTGTTCGCGGATAAGCTCAGTGGGAGTTGGCATGGTGGTAGTGACGGAAAAAACCAGGAAGGGAAGACCCAGATGCTTCCCGCGTTCTTTAGTAGACCCCAAAAGCGTCATTCATCCCCCGCGATGGTGCTCCGACGTTGAAAAGTTCAGCGGATGTTGCATGATGCCAGTCGTTGGGCCCGCTTTGGCAGAACAATGTACCTGGAGCAGATTTGTCCTGGCCAAGTCAATCCCGGCTTCCACGCGCTCACCACATTTACTTGGAAGGCTGTTCGCTACATTGTAAATATCTTTCACATCTCTACGCATGTCGCTGCATGACTTATATGAATATAACAGGTGTATGCAAGCGGATATAAAGTGATTCTCTTTGCCGATCCTGCCATACTCGTGCAACAGATCAATGTTCCACTCGAGCTATCTCTGGAGAATAGCAGCGCTGCTACAGCTGTCGCTGGAAACACGCGAACCGGCCAGGTATAGCGGTCGATTTTACGAATACAAGGATGCGATCCGATTGTATTGATGATATATATTGACGACGACGTTTTAGTTGGCTGTAGCTTGCTGGGAACACGTGGCAATCTTCAAAGCCGAAATCGACGAGAAAGTAGTAAGGATACAAAAATATATATAGAGTTTAGAGTTGGAACAGCAGACTAAAGTCTGCTGTTTAACCCACGCGTGTGACAGGACTATTGTTTGTGGAAACTAGATGATGCAATAAAGCTGGATACAACAGCCAACTGTCTGGATTGGAGCGAAAACGGTACTATTGCCAGTGACAGAACTTGATTCCTCATAGCATTTGGGCTCAATAAGGATGTCTTAGGTTCGCTGCTGGTTGCTGGTCACAACATCTCTGTATGGCGACCGAAAGAAGGATCCTTTCCAAAGTTCCAGAAAATTTGGCAGATACGGTACAAATAGTTCTGGAGACCGTTTCATTCTCTTAGTCTCATTCACACCTTACATTCACAGTCCTGCTACGGATATCATCATGGCAAAATTTGAGCCTCATTCAGACATGTTTATAACTGCCGGAAAAGTATGATTTGATCAGTATCTAGGATTTGAATATTCAAGTAACATTATGTAAATTTAGAACGACCATCTTGTTACATTGTGGTACAAGCAGAGCGCAGGTATAATCATGCTTCGATGTCTAATGCAAGTCTGCTTTGCTCAATCTCCCTCGTTGCAGATGCGAAATATAGCTTTCTATACCTCCATCATCCGAAACCGGTTACGTACTTTGTATGGCGAAAGCTATATGGTAGTCAAAGGTACGATTTACAGATAACAATGCATCATTTGATCTTCTCATGTTTCTATGTAGACCCGATTGCGCGTTGTTTACAATGGCACGCGATGGCATCGGCCGTTTTTGGCGCCCTATAGATTCCGAAAAACCGCACATGCTTCACATGTGTGCTGTGATAGATCCGAGCCAGTCCCTTGTCACTGCCGATCTTTCCTCGTCCGAAAATGGAAGCGCACATATTCGTGAACATCATAGCGATGACTTTACACCCATCCATTACATAGGATGTGATGAAATTGGCAGCTCAATTTATACTCAGTTTCGACATCATTCCAGGAATGATAAGCTGGATCATCGACTGCACCGAGTTCGCGACATGATACACGATACGCCGGACCTGCTATTCAGAATACAACCTGATGGATCTCTTACCCTATGGGGTGTACAGGTATGATGTACACAACATTGTGTGACTTAGAATGTGGTACTTAGCACATTGAAGTATTTGGACATGTCACCTAGACGAATACCTCGGGTATTTGTGGTGTTACGTGTCGCGCAGGCGATAGATACTGCAGATATCCCATTCTTTCTCAACCCTGTAAACGTTCTTCACGACTTTGGTCACATACAATCCGCATGTACGTGTTTGATGATCATGCCGAGGGACTTTTAGATGCATACTTATGGCGACGACAGCTATTATCAAACCAGCAGAGCTATCTCTTATAACGCGCAATCCAGAGGGACAATTGCGATGCTACGGGTTGAATTTGGTTGATTTTCTGGATACAGCATGCTTTTCACCTCGTCTACATTTCAAATACTCTTGGCTTGGTCACAAGTATCCCATTAAATCCGTTAATCGAAGTCAAGGAGGAAGTCTTTGCACGATTGGGGCGGATGGTCTTGTAAATCTGTGGAAATATGGTTCAGTTCACAATGCAAATCAGGCTTGGTCAAGACTCGATACCATTTGCTCATTGACTTCCGAGCAGCCACCTTTGTTGGCTATACCGTTGGAGCAAGGTTGTATCCTGTCCTATTTCCTACGAACGGAGATGCTAATATGAGACGTTTTACATTGCAGATAAGCATGTTGCTATCTATGACGGAAACGAAATGCGCGTATACCACTGTGAAGAAGGCGATTGTTGCATGCATGATTACATTGTATGCGAAAATGGCTGCAGCACATTCAGCTCTTTGCATACTTTCAACATTGATACCGACGATGACAAATTGTATTATCTACTTGCTATTTCGTCTTCTACAAAGCAAGTATATACATGGCAGCTTATTATCGAAAACGATGTGGTCATACGTGTTGAATATCGAGGATTGCAGCAGTTCGACTGGGCGGACGCACCCAGCTCAGTGTTTATAGCCGATCGATGGTCTAGCAACACTGCATCAACTGCACTTTACAACCTATCATACACTTCAGACGATATTGTTTCGGCTACGATAGCGATCGGTTCAAAAATTATATGCTACGATGTCCGATTCCAAGCAGACGACGAAACATTACAATGGAGAGAATTATTCACTTTTGATACGGAAATGGATGATATCCAGAAAATTCGGTTCATGCACAATGCATTTGCTATCGGTCAGTAGCTTGGAATTGCTTCCGTAGCGTTGTCTGACAGGTCGTTCTTCCAGTTTCCGAAAATAAGCTTTTAATATCATCAAGCATACAAAGTGGACATCCTCCGAGCATGCACAAGAGCGTACAATTCGAGTAAGTAAATGATGGGATTTTGCTACCGACTTTGCCGCTAAGACATTATCAAGTTCCAAAATTGCAGACATTGCCTGGAACTTATCGTCCGATGGGCAGTATCTGTTAGCGGTTGCATTTTCCAGAAAAGTTTCAATATACGGCGAGAAACGGGATACAAATACGGCGGAAGATTTGAATTTATGGATCCCTTACATTGAATTCGATGTGCAGAGGTAAAATGTCCAATGCCTAATATGTAATAGGATGGCTAACATAATTGGAGTATAGTCTAGAGGATATTGCTGGTCTTTGCTGGATAGACTACGGCGTCTTAGCAGTTGCTGCAGGCAGCGACTTGAGATGCTATCTTAAATGGCTCTCTCCCGATGATCACCTTTATGAAAGTAAGTTTCTCATATATCGTCGCTGAAAATATCCAACATTTATTTCGCAACTCTAGAATCCGCACTGGATCTTCAGATGGAACCTATGTCCAATATTTTCGATGTGGCCTATGAATTCAACGGTGCGCTGCCTCTATATCATCCAAATCATCTAATTCATTACTTGATGTGGGGTAAATCCTGTTCATTCTGAGCGGAAAGAAGGCCATTTTGCTTAACAGCTATTTTCCCTCCAGGGAAGATTGACCTTATCAATGCTGTACTGCAGTCGCTGTATCAAGTCCTGAAGCGCATAGTAGACGATGAACACGTCCTTGTCGGTGGTATACCTCCTTTAAGCATATCCGCTGTTCTCAAGCTCCAAGATGAAGAGGTAATATATCTACTTAGCGTAAATCGTGCATCGTCTGACATTTCTATTTAGGAGTCTTCAAATATCAGATCACAACAGTATGATGCATTATTCGATGAAGAACAGGCAATTCAGGATGACGATGAAGATGATACGAGACCCTTGGCTGCTTCTGAAACACAATATCTTACCGAATGCCTAAAATCCCACCAGCTGCCTTCTCTTTCAGAGAACGAAAGAATGCATTTATTAGCCATGATAGATACGTTTGTAGAGGTGAATACGACGTACGAGGTCATATTCTTCCAAGCGTCTAATTTCGATTTTTCGTTCAGATCTCACATCAACGGGAGTCGTTAGACGAAAATGGCGCTCGATTCACTGCGTTGATTGAGAATCACTATCATTTGAAAGCTATCCTACCACCTGAGGATTATCGTAACGAATTGATGCCTCAAGATTTTGTCTGGGCATTGCACAGTCAATCTCAGGTTAGTATAGGACTCATCCATCCCAAGTTCGTAAACTAATTGATAATGCAAAGGATCTACTTCTCGAACGCTGCATACGGCTCTGCGGTGGAAAGTTATTGTGGAAAGATGCAAGGGAGCTCGGTATATTCTTATGGCTTCAAAAGCAAGATGCGGTGGTAAGTACAATTATGTGTACAATAATCTTTACAATATGCTCATTGGATTCTAGATTGAGCAAATGACGAGCATTGCCCGAAACACATATCTTTCCAAGGAAGTTAAAGATCCTATTGATTGTACCCTTTATTATTTGGCTTTACGGAAAAAGACAATTCTCCAGACACTCTGGCGTTCTGCAACACATCACAAGGAACAAGGTGCTATGCTCAGATTTCTGGCAAACGATTTCAGTCAACCAAGATGGCAAACCGCTGCTGCGAAAAATGCATTTGCTCTTCTAGGAAAACAACGATACGGTATGAGAAGCGTACGAGATACTGTTGCTTTTTCCTCTAATACGTACATGTATACTTAGAATACGCCGCGGCATTCTTTTTGCTGGCGGACAGGCTTAAAGACTCTGTCAATGTTATCTTGAAGAACCTTAAGGATTATCAGCTGGCAATCGCCGTTTGCCGTGTATATGACGGTGATTCAAGTCCGTTGCTGAAAGAAATCCTGCGAAACACAGTGCTGCCTCAAGCTATCGAAAACAAAGATCGATGGTTGATTAGCATATCGTATTGGTTGCTTGACGATCTGGAGGAGTCTATCCGCTCGTTAATCGTATGTTTCTGATTGCTCGAGGTCAGCGGTAACTTGCTAACAACGTTGATAATTTTCAGGTCCCTCTTTCTGACATTACCAATGCATCCCATGGAGTCTCCGATTCTGCGGCAAGCGTTACCGACCCAAATCTGTTCATTCTTTACGAAGATCTGAAGCGTAAAGGTCTCTATCACAAGCAAAAAAATATCAAGCTAGACGTCAAGTTGGAATACACATTCTCTCTGAATGTCAGCAGAGCATATCAGAAGCTTGGTTGTCCAATGCTCGCACTGTATATCCTTAAGCGCTACAAACCCAAGCGAGCAATCATGAATGGCGTGACGAATGGAATAGGCGCAGAAAATACTGATCTGCTTGCAGAAATGAATGAAGCGCCAAAGGAGCACAGGGCTGCAGATCTGTTTGCGGATGAACCCCAGGTGCATAGGGCCGCCGATCTCTTTGCAGAAGAACCGACACAAACACACAGAGCTGCAGACTTGTTTGCGGATACCCCTGGACAAACACATAGGGCTCTTGATATATTTGCAGATGAGCCAGAAGTTAGCCGTTCTGCCGATCTGTTTGCACACAGTTCTGATATAGGCAAAGGCAGCGATCTGTTTGCAAATGAGTCACTGTTTAGTGAGAAAGAGCCTACCCATCTGTCGGAGGCCGAGCCGGTTGAAGAAGACAAATCGCTTGCGGTTTTCAAGGGATTGTCAGTGATACGATTGCTTCAGGTAATATTTATTTATCACTCCCAGTACTTAAAAGATGGTGCTTAACATATATTAGACCGTTTTCCACACTGCTTCTGCTATATACGACAGTGCGCTAGTCAACGACAATTTCTATCGAGATACTGTAACTAAAAGAAAGCAAGACCTGATTTCGCTCGGTGAATCGATGCAGATACCACGCGCAACTATGGAGAAACTGATGATGGAAAAGAGCATCGAAGCCGATATTTTTGGGCTATATTTGCGCATTGAACCGGCAGCCGATGATCAAGATAATCTCTTTTGGACAGCGTTCAAAAATGGCTGCTTCCAAGTATTCAACATGGCTTTGAGCCACCAAGAATTTAACTTTTCCAGTCTTGTGTTTATCGAAAACTGGGCAGAGTAAGATCACTGCGCGCTGAAATGGATTCACATCGAAATTCTCACATTCTAAATAGGCGAGTGTTGACTACCTTCAATTTATGGAGTCCTGTTTGCGAGAGAAATGGCTGCTCGTTAGAATCACAGGAACTGCTTCTTTATGCTTACATTTCTTTGCTGCTTGTCGTTTTGAAGCAAAGACATCTTGAGAAATCCTGGAATCTACTTGCTAATTTGCGAGCTTTCCTGGATTCGCTGACGTCTCTCAAAGATATTGAAGAAATCGTCAGGAAAGCTGTTAGCTCGGAAGCCAAGATGGTGGGTATATGCCTCTGCTTATCTGAGATCATGCTGTTAACTATTTCTGCGCTGCAGCAAACGAATTTAGATTCGGATGAATTTGAAGCTTTCTCTGATGACGATAGTCTTTTCGGTTACAACATGGAGGAAGAAGTCTACCGTCCCCATTTGGATTTCAAGGATAAAGCTCCGGGCTCTCAGTTGCTGGAGAATGCATCTTTACATTATGCTCTTTCGCAGCTCGAGGGATATATGCAGAGTTCTGAAAAAAGAACTACACTGAGCAGTAAGTGTAGCTGATAACGAATGAGAAAGATCAAGAATGCTAAATTTTCTTTGTAGCGGAATTGGTTCAATTTATCTGGACATTTATCCTTGACGCGATAGCTTATCGAGCATACAAACTCAAGGTTACGTGCATGCACGACCTAGGAGAGGAGATTGATGGCCGCATGGTTGTGAAGCAGTTCAAAACTTTACGACAGAAGAAATATTGGCGCTCTTTGAAGACATTACGCGTTCCAGAACGGCTGTTACCCTTTGTCAACTTTTCGGTGAGCAAAATTTGCAAAGCCTTTCCGCTACATCCTTTACACTAAACTTTTGAGGTCACCAGCCTCCTGAAATAAACATACTAGCGTCAGATGAAACGGAACAGCAGCAACCTCAGCTTATATATAGCACACCAACAACGGTTCACGCATTTGCTATCAATTCTGCAAGTTTCATTAAGCGAGTTTGAAAGATGATATGCTAAACTATACTATAGGATTGTCCAGATACTGTGGCAGTTTGCATGAAGACCGAAATCCAGGAGATTGACTTGACATCTGCACGACCTTATGGTCCGGTATGTCACATCCAAAATATGATTTTCACGGTGGATTGGCTGACAGTATACTTCCTTGTAGCCTCCCACAGGATACTCTGATAATCACGTACAAGCAAAATCATATTATCAGAATTCTGACAGTTACCCAGACACTGAAGAAGAGGATGAAACAAGATTGTCAGATGCAGAAACAGAGGCGTCAGGCCATACTAGCAAGCATTCGCTGTTACATCATCACAAAAATCATCAACATCTATATGCTCACGTACACGGAAAAACTCCTCTGGAAACGTCTCCAGCCAGCGGTCGAATTCATCCCGAGGAGCATTCAAAAGGACAACAAAACTCGAATATTGATACGCTCCATGAAAGTTTGAGGAGATCATTGGGTATTAGTAAGTGATTCGTTACTTGAATACAACCAACAGCGATATTTAAAGTTGTCAAAGGAAAAGAAGGTAGTCTAACTTCGGACTCATCACGGTCACCAGCAGCAGCGAGCTCAGCAGACTCGATGGCAGAAATGGCAAGTAGTAATCAATTTTTGAACTGAGAATATCTGATTTGATTGCTCATTCTGGCATTAGGTGACGCTGAAGCGTTCAATATCAGCAACATGCGCCGAAGCACATCCTCATTTTCCATTCTGTAAGTTGACTCACGAGTTATTTCGCTAAGGTTATGCGATTCTAAAATGGTTTTCAATGTAGATATCACGGGATGTGAAATACCCAACAATAACTCACCGAGTGCCATTTTATGGCAGTATGGACAAGAACGAGAGATTGCGAAATATTATGGTTGCCGTGGTAAAGCAACCAGAATACATTTTGAACCTTTTGGACAAAAGTTTGGAGCAGGCGATACAAACGGCGGACTTGCATTTTGGCGTTTTGACTCGCATGCTCATTCGGATAGACCGTATTACACACTGCAGTCTTGCCACTCGAAAGCTACGAGGGACTTTGCATTCTTGGATTCCAGCAGTGTGGTCGGCACGGCAGGCACCTCAAACGCCATGAGCCGCAAAAAGGACCATGTATGCGTATGGGACACTCTGCTTCCACCCTCAAAAGCAATGATTTTCTGTAAGTGTAATCTACAGGCAAGGAATGCATACAATCCACTAAACTTTTCATGGCTAGCACTGTTTGCGCATGATTCTGGCGCTTATGCCATTGCATACAACTCAAACAATAAGTTGCTGTTTACGGCCGGCAAGCGCGGCGAGATTGCTATTTCAGATTTGCGTCAGCGAGCGGTTATGCATACATTTAGCGCACATCAGTCGCGAATACGCTCCATATCTATTGATCCCGAGCATAACATGTTCGTGACAGGCTCGGTGGATGGCGAGTTAAAGATATGGGACTTGAGTACGTACAAGCAGCAGGCCAGCTATGATACCCAACCACGCAATCGCTTCCTCGGCGCAGGCTTCCAAGCGTTCCCCGTAAGTACAGAGCAGAGTATACCTCTTCATGATTCTATTTGTAAATATTAATATCCCTTGTAGCTGAAAGCCTATGGGGTAACTCAAATCCAAATTGTTGAAAATTGTTTATATTCTGCGGGACCCGCCGGTATTGTTCGATGCAATATTGGCAGATCTTCGTCGCTAATATAATAATAAATAGAAGCTTTTTCTGCAGAGATGGTCTCTAACATTATATTCTTCTCTTTTTCTATCTATTGTTAAACTAAGTTGGTACATAGATTTCCCTACACAACCGTTCAGGAATTGAATGCACCCTGCAAAGCGACACATGTAAGGTTCATTGGACCTCCAGGGTAGGGGTTGGTGGTTGTTGATGGACGATGATCTGATTTCTGAGCACTGTATCCATATAAAGTTATCTGCAGAAGACCCGGGTACTATTATGCATATTGTTTACCTCTACATACGCCGTTGCTTCATACATATCTGCATGCCTGAAATCGAAGTTAAAGAAAACTTATGCATCCGATCTAGATCATTTAATTACTAGTCTAAAGAATCAACAGAAGGAATCCTGTTGCGGTCAAAAGATTGAGCCACGTCGGTTTTTGAAGCAAACCCCCACCACTGTACTTGAATCTTCATGTCTTCCAGGGACAAATGTTGTGTAAAGAATCAATAGAGCATTTATATGCAATTGTCCGCGGAATTTAGCTGAAGCACCACCTCCCTACTACCACCAAAATGCCAACAAGGTATCGAGAGTAAGTCGCGCAGACCGACACCGCTTATTGTTGAAATACGAATACTGTAAATATCGTATTTGAAGAAGACGCATAAGAACCATATACATGGCTATTTGAGAGTATGAGCTGGTCATAAAGAATTAACGCTCTGAGCCGCACGAGGAGTGTGTAAAGTGCAATTACGCATGGGGAAGACAAGAAGTTGGCGGGGACCGGGCCTGTGCACAATGCATCCCTTTCCGCCGAACCTTTCGCTGCTCTGTCTGCCGCATATTAACCCCCCGAAAGTTTCTTTTCTTCTTTTCCTTTGCTTGTTTCCATTCGCTTTTTTCCAGACATGACACAACCACTTATGGTCGATATCACGGTTGATAGCGCGAAAAACAGAACATGTGCTGCAAAGATTGATAAATTTCCTTCCATCTCAGCACCACGTAACGTGGAAAGGTACTGTAGACGATGCGCTTGCTACTAGCAGAGCCACAATGAAAAATTCAAGTCTCTGTGCGAAAGCCAACATTTATTTGAAATATATATATATATATATATATTGGTACACATGTAGTAGGTGCGATTACTATGGATTTAAGCAGCCGACACAGTGGATCAGTCTTGAGGAATTTATACAGTTTGAACGACAATATCAGCCTGTACTCGACTGGCAGACAAGACGATGGAATCTGATGTTAACTGAACAAGGCTGGCCACCATTAGAGTCGCCAAAATGTAAGATGATACCTCGGAAGAGGAGAAGGAGGAGAGACTATCAACACACACGCATACATCAACGGCTGCGTCATGCATTAACCTGCTAACTATTACCTATTTTTAGTAAAGCTGTATGTGCGCAAAGGCATACCACGCTGTCATCGAGCGGAGGCAGGTATCATTTCCATTTTGTATTCCCGGAACAAAAAAAAAGTGTGCAAACCGGTATCCCCGCCTCCTGCTATCACGGCTTTGTATCAGACGACAACTAATCATCTCGTACAATGATAGGCTTGGATGCGTTACAGCGGCGCGAAAAAGTACATGGAAGAGAACAAAGGATTATACGCTAGCTTGTTGAAGCTAGCGGAAAATCTTGGTGAACACAATGAGCACAGTGAAATCATCGATTGCGGTGAGTAAGGGTTTAATTAAACAACTTTTTTTTTATCTCCCTTCAAAGGAGAAAACAAGTGCGAAGGAGGTTCGGGGGTGGGGTGGGAATGGTTTTGGTAAATGCTGGCCACGTATCGCATGAAATAATAATATCACTAATCAATTCGCATACATGTCATTATGTATCGCTCACAGACCTTCACCGTACGTTCCCGGACAATGCATACTTTGAGTGCACTGTCAAAGAAGACACAACCGTGGACCCTGGATCGAATCCGAGATTGTCTGCGCTGCGCCGAATTCTTTTAGCATTCAGTCTATGTGCTCCGCATATAGGATACTGTCAATCACTCAACTACCTAGCAGGAATATTCCTGCTGGTAATCCAAGACGAGGAGTCAGCATTCTGGATGCTAGTGACGACTATTCAGGATTTTTTTCCAGAGGATATGTACGACGCGACCATGGAAGGCGCTCGTATCGATCAGACAATGAAAGTTTACTGATATTATCCCACGTCTTCTGATATTCTTAACTGATATCCATCTTCTTTAGACTGATGATGCTCGTGTACGAGCGATTACCAGATATTTGGACCAAACTATCCGGTGACAAAAACTTCTGGGAATGCATTGATCTCAACAGTTTACCAAATATGACACTTATCACAAACCATTGGTTCTTAACACTATTTATCAATGTATTACCGATCGAGGTATGTGTCTCTTTCAAGCATGTTGATAATGACTATATTTATAAATTTTTACATTAGACTGCACTTCGGATATGGGATTGTTTCTTCATGTAAGGAGTTTGCTGGAAGATGATTGTTGCATATCAATGCTGTAACATATTGTTTCAGTGAAGGAAGCAATGTGCTTTTCAAAGTTGCGTTGACAATCATCCAAATGAACGAGCAAGCTATTCTCGCGCTACAGGACCCCGCTGACATTTTCCCAAAACTTACAACAATGCCAAAACGGTTGCTAGATTGCCACAGATTTATCGATCGCGTATTCTCAAATGATATAGGAAAAGATATTACGACAACAGAAATAGAAAGGCATCGTGTATTATTCCGGGAGCGAAGCAAACAACAAAACCATAAAGCATGAAAGCAGTTTACATCATAGCAAAATTTGTTATTACTTTTTTTTCTTCATCCTTGAAACAGCCAGCTACCCATTAAATCACGTACTTTACGTGTACCGTCCGCCTCGCCTTTTAGCAATCCACCCAGACGCCATTGGTGTCGCTTAGCACTGTCCAGCAGGCTGTGCCAACCACCTGTTTCTTGCTGGGATTCCACAGGTGCCTCTAATTCGACCAACGATATCTCGGCATCTGCAGTGGGAGGGTGCAATTGCTCCATTTGTCGCCAAACATCCAATACGTCCCCGATATATTCGACAGGACTCATTGTCAATGCCATTGACAAAACGTCCATTCTTCGCGCATAGTTTTGATATACATCCATTTTACCGAGATTAAAGCATGCTTGCCACGCGGCTTGATGGATCTCATCCATTTTAATGCCACGTTTGTCTTGGATTGACGCTGCCTTGGCAACTGTAGCACAGCACAGCTGGTACGACGTATCAAAATCGCCATCCACCAGGGCTGCACTTGATAACATTGCTAGCACTTTTACTTCTGCAAGCATATCATATTGATAGCCGAGCTTCCTTGTAATATCCAGAACTTGGTCCGGCTGTCGGTATATACCTCGGCGCGAATTGATCAGCTTTGAGACTAGTTCTAGTCGATTTGATGATTGCCGTACTTGGATAGGCATTAGCTCGATTCCAGGACGGTCCATGACGTGGTATTCAGATATAAGGGTATGTGTTGCTCTAATCAGATCCATTTCTTCATTCACCATATCAGTTGGCGGTAATATCTCAAGACTGTGGACGGATCCTTAGCAAAAAGATGCAAAATAGCCAGCAGACCAGCTCCTATAAAAGCTTACCATTCCATGGCTAACTTCATGTTGCCAGTATACATGTTGCCTGACGTGGCATTATCGAAAAACTCTTGCTCGGCTTCAATAACAAGTTGCTCTGCTCGGCCAATATCCAATGTTTTATCTCTTCCTGGTCCCACCATCAGATCTTTAGCGAGACGAAACCCTAAAGGAAAAGAGCGTCATATGTAAGTGAGAAATTTAATATCTTTTTCCATCTGCTCTCAACTCACGGCCGTTACGAAGCAAAGAAGTAAAGAACGTTTCAAAGACCTCCGTCCGAGTTAGCAGACCGAATACATCGTCGTTTTCCGCGCCTCGAAGTCGCATCATGTCGTCTAGTAATTCTCTCCAATCATTGTCACTGTCAAACTGTTTGCCTCCTTCTTCGACGCCTCCAGCTGCATGAGAAGCCATTCGGATACAGAGCTGACGTTGCGATTCAACCGATGGAGACTTTAGGAAATAGCTGAGAGGCACTGATGCATGGTAACGGGACAAAACTTCCGCAGAGCTCAAATGATTCTGCAGTGTATCCATCATCTGCGTCAGACCATGATATTTAACTGATTGCAGTGCCAGAAATAGCCCAAGCGGTGTCTGTTGCGTTCCGAGAGATGCAATAGTTGTAACCTGCTCCTCGCTTTCTTGCATATCGCCTATCTCCCACAGATCAAATACAGGTAAGCATTCGAAGATGCGTACTAATAGGTGTATGTCGCCTTCGACTGTGTAGCATATTGCGAGAGCCAGACGTGCTAGATCCAAGTCATCCTTGATTATCCGTTCTTCATCCACCAATGTCGGTTTTGAGTGCTCCAATACGATGCATATCCAATCGAGATGACGGGTGGATGTATCCAACAACCATCGATACAGCAACATCTCCGGGTGCTCTTCCTCATCATCGTTGTCCTCGGTTACATGGCTTTCTAAGGTTTCCTTTTTGGATGTTTTATGCCGTACTTTGGATTGCTTGAGCCATGGAATCACGAGCCTGAGCATGTCATCGACAATGCGAGATTGGTCTGTACTTCGCAATAAGCCCTCCATAATTTCGAATGATGAAATTTGCTCAAATATGTCCAGATCTATCAAGTTGCCTGCATGGTCGCTGATGTTGCCAGAAGTATATACATATTTGCATAACCAGTCGAGACGGCTTTGATACTGCTTTAAATCGGTGACACCCATTGCTTGAGCATAACGTGCCCATTCCAGAGCTTGACCACATAATCCCATTTGATCTGCTGTTCTGCAACGATCCAGATACCACTGTGTTATCGTGTCAGCTGAAGCAGGATATTCGTGTGTCGGACACGAATCAGATGTGATTGCTGCTGTGACATTGCTTTCGTCGGCCCACCCATCTCTAATTATCCACTCTGCCTCCTGTCCAGCGAGCACCTGTGGAAGGTCAAAGTTACTTGGATCGGCAGTTACCGGTATTTCTGCAAGGATGGCGAGTCGATATGGAATGATTTCATCCGTGTGACGACTGAAAATCGTACGTAGCGCGACACTGTTTTCCGTGCGAGCGTACTCCACTGCCTGGGCTACAATGTCAGCGTCGCGAAAATCCTGATATTTCTTAGCAAACGATGACTCTGCCGCAGACAAGCTCGGCCAGAGATCGATAAACGTCTCCAGTCGACGACTATATTGATCGAAATAGAACTGTGCCTGGATTAACAGGTTGTTTGCTTCCGCACGCTGCTTTCCAAGTTCAATTATTGCTTGCTGCAGTGACCAGTCATCGACAACAAGTTCGAGGCACGTTCGTACAACCCACGCGTCGTCTCGAATATTCTTTAGCAGTTCCAAATCCTCAGCGTGCCACGTAGCAGGAGTCTTGTCCGCACATCGCTTGTGCCATTGCGCTTTGTAGACGGCGTCCGTGTCCAGCTGGAGTTCCCGTGCAATGTCGAGCGCCGCTCGGTAGCTGCCCTGGTTTAAATGGAATAAAAAGTCGCTGGCGGTCGTCTGATCCATTCACGAGAACGGCAAAGAGGTCGGACAACAACAAGCATTGGGGATTTCCTGAGTTTCAAACGTTTGCGTCTTTGTCTCGACCGTTTCTTCTTCCAAATGAGTGGATCCGATGTGCGCGACATTCTGGAACTCGGCAAATCGGGGGAACAGCAGCAACTGCAACAGCATCAGCAACCGAGGCGATTAAAACAGCCTGTCGAAAAGCGACCAGGTTAGATCGTACGCGATCCACCATTTAAGGCGATCACTGAACTGATTACCTGCTTACTAGAGGGAATGAGCCGTGAGCTTTACTCTCTCATTGGTAAATCATCGACGGTGGTTCTCCCGCGAGCACCTGTTAGAGCAAAGTTTAACGTTAAAAGACGAGTGACACCCTGGTATGCAAAGAGCAATGACTTGCTAAAAAGTTGCATTTCTGACGACAGTTACAGGGTCCTCCAGACATGCCAAAACGAAGCGCGATCAGACGATTTGTCAATAGAACGGTGGGCAAAATCTACGGCAATTCGTGACGCTGGTACTGTACTATCTCTCAACTCGGAGAAGCGTGCCTTAATTTGAGAATTATGGGTTGACACAAAAGCGAATAGTACTGCATTATCAAAGATTCGGCGAGAGTATTGAAGTTATCGAATACACTGATGAAGAATACGACAAGCTCTTACAAAGTACGTTTTTGATCCGGCAATGCGATGTGGACCATCAATGACTGACCAAGAATACATGCAACAGATATTGATGATGACTGGACAAAGGAGGAGACGGACTATCTACTACATCTTTGCAGATTATACCGAGTCCGTTTTCCAGTGATACAGGATCGATACAATTTTCGGGGGAAATCCAGACCAATGGAGGTAAGATTATGCAATCTTCACAGAAGATTTGGGCGATTAATCAAGTTCTTTTAATTTATGACCTTTTAGGATTTGAAAGATCGATATTTTAAGATCTGTCGAATACTAGTAAAATCACGGACGCCGACTATTTCAGACGAGACGATCGAGCATCAATATGGATATGACAAGGAGAGAGAAATAGAACGGAGGACAGCTCTGTCAACATTGTGGGGCCGTACACGGGATCAGATGGATGAAGAGGAACGGTTACTGCAGGAGGCTCAACGGATAGAGCAGAACCAAGCACGGTTAGCCAAGAACAAGGAGAATGCTATGCAAATGCTATCCCAGTTGGACGCTTCAGCAGCAGCGTTAAAAGTAAAATACCCCAAGGTACACATATTAGGAAAACGTGTAAAGGGGGTTCATACATATTACTCATGGTTTTGCAGAAAGGGCAGAAAGGAAAACGTCGGATAGCTACGGAAGGTAAATAATTTTTGAACAAGGAGAAGTTGGATACGGATGACTCAAAATTTAGGGTAGACGCAACGACAGAGGAAAAAATGATACCCGGTGTGCATGTGCGCAGCCAACGATTAACGACGGTAAAGCCTCAATACCAAACCAAGGTAATGGGGGTGATGAGCATCCTTGGAGTGGGTAAGTGCGCATCAGTCCAGCGGAGTCATGTTTCTTTATTTGACAGGAACGTCGCATGATTTTGTACATGTGCAGGTCCGCGACCCGTGATGCCGACAGCCAAAGTGTGCGACACGTTCGAGCACCTGCAAAATTCAATAACGGTGATGCTGGAGCTGAAAAAGGTAGTGGATAATATGGACTTCGAGCACAACATTGAAAAGAGTTTGGTAAGTCATCTTGTATGACAAACAAAACCAAATTTGTACCTGATGGCGTCTTTGTGCCCTTTTTTTTGACTAGCGGGACTCTTCGCTTAACCGACGGCGGCGGAAATGAGATATCATAGCACTTGGGATGTACGACGCTGCGGAGAAGATACACACTCGGTACCTTTCAAGCACTTTTTGCACTGCACAGCGTCCGGTGGAGTTGGAAACAGTCAATAAAGAGGGTTAAGATGGAAAAACCTTGTTTTTTGGACTCTTTTCCCCTTGTGTAAACTTCCACCCCTCTCCATTTAGTTTTCTTCTGCCAAACGAGCCTTATATTCGTTGGCACTATATATCTGTAATGCTTGCAAAAGAACAGACGTCGCCTCCACCAAAGGCCGTCAACATCATTCGACCTTCATCACCATTTCTGCAACAACTAAAGCGTGCCGTCTCGCCTAATCTTGCTACTCCGCATGACGCTTCGCAATCTTCTTCAACAGCCTCGTCTTCGTCGCCTTCTACGCTGTCGACTCTATCGTCCGGTGCTGGAGGCCGTTTTGGTGCGTCGAGTCTCTTTAGTTTTTACGCGCCTCAGCACAAACCGATACTAGGCCCGAATCGATTTTTGCAGAGGCCCAGAAGCAACTCCAACTTGTCGAAGATCACCAGCTTCTCTTCATCCTCTGACGAAGAGGAAGAGGAAGAGGGAGATGATGACGATAGCGACGAGATTGACAGCATCGATGGAAACACTGATAACGAAGATGAAGAAGACGACGACGACGATGATGATGATGAGAACGACAACGATGCTGAAGAGGAGCAAGTGTCGCCTTCTAAAATCGTCGCCAGAATTAAGCACGGCACTATTATGAACGGCCGCGGCGAGTTCGTCTCGAAGGGCAGCGACGATGGATGGCTCGACGAGGCCAGGGCAAATCGGAAGGTTAGGGGTTATGGCGAAACGGAGAATGTAGGGAGCAAGCTTGAGCACTCACGAACGAATAACAACAACAACAACAGATTGCCGATCTGGAAATCGAAAAGACGTCGCTGTTGGCAGTCAACAAAACTTTAGAGGCCACCGTTCGACGCCAGGCCGAAAGAATCTTGGAGCTCGAGAAACGTCTTGAAATGTAATTACCAAAAGAGAACAACAAAAGACAGAGAGAGATGTCTGAGAGAGAAAAATTCTTGGAGAAAATGAATGCTAACAATCAAGTTATTAGAAACAATAATAATAATAACAACAGCAGCAGCAACAACAACAACAATAGTAATGATGGACCGTTGACGCCTCTTTCGGACAAGCACGTGGGCGACGAGGCAAGTGGGAAATTGTGCCACCACCCAGAGCAGTGCCCTGATTGTCTGTGCATGTTTCTTTGTTTATATAGTCGCCTTTGCAGGAAACAACCTCCGATGAAGAGCTCGAAAACGATCAAGTTTTTCAACGACTAAAGACTATGCTACAAACTCTTATTGACCAGGCCGAAGCAGCTTTGATACAGAAGAGCAAGATCTCTGGACGAGTACTCACGGATTACAATCCAAGCACGGAAGCCAGACGCAAGTCGGTTTCCAAGAACGAGGATGATGATGCAGGTAAGAAAGAATGACAAGGACAAGAAGGCGGAACAAGGAAAATGGAATGCTAATGCATAAACACAGTTACAATCCGTAAGCTCGCTGTTCGACGATCATGGTCACCTACGCATGGCAGCAACACTGCCATTATGAATCGACAGCATCAGCGACCTCCTCGCCGCGGTTCTGATAGTCAGGATATACGCCCCCGATCACCGAGACCGGTTATCAATCATACAAAGACATCTATGGCTCGCACTCTATCACGTTCTTCGTCGCCGGCTGTGATGGTTTCTTCGCCAACACCGCCAGCTTCACCAATCACTCGTTCCCACTCGCCCGTTCCTTTCAACAATACTATGCATGTTCGCCCGCCCAGCCGCACCTCGTCACTCCGAAGCGGCCACAGTAATCATCACCATCATCAACAACAGCAACAGCCAAGATGGCAATACTGATACCACCACCCCCTCTGTTGTATATGCCTTCCTTTCCTTTACCCCCCATCCTGTATTGCTTCTATACATATACCAGCGCTTATGATGAAAAGTTCGTTTGTACAAAAAAAGAAAGACTTGCCCGACATCGTGCTGATTCTAAATGGCAGCTCGAGAACGTGCCCCCCCCCACCCGATCCCTTCCGGCCACCTCGTTAATTCCCAAATTTTGAGCATACTATAACCCTTCATTAACCCCATATATTAAAACCAACTGGTGGAGATGCCGTGTAACTCGTCACGAGGCTGTTTTTTATTACCAGATTGCAGTGCGTCTGCCTAAATTTTATATTTTCCCGTCTCTCTTCGCCTTCTATCCAGCAATTATACGTTATAACTTTCTTTCTCGACTGACTGTATGATGGTCTGTTCTGTATATATGTACGGCTTAGCAATAATACCTTGCAGAACTTTGCAGTCCATATGAATTGATGCATAATTCGTAAAATGCAAGGCACACATCCACAGCGCTGCTGCCGCGTGGGATATATGAATCTTGCACAGTAAACAATGGACATATGCAGTTAGACTGTAAATAGGCGAGTATATCCAGCTTGTTCTAGATCGTACTGTACCACCACGTATACGTACAGTAATGGATTTTTGCTTCGATGACTGTTCATCGATCGTCTAAATATACACGACTACTATGCATGATCGGTTCACTCATATCATGTGTAAAACAGTTTGGAGGAATATGGGAATGAAGCCTATGTCAGTAAAATGTTTGTTATGCTAGATCATTCATTCATTGCAGGTCTATGCGTTTCCTACTCGTAGCTATGGTATATTGCTGTTTAAGAGAAGGAAAATGCCACAGTGAGGCATGAGAAGAGAGAACCAAATGGAAACTAGGTACGCAACATCTTTTGATTGAAGGGTACCAGGACTTATTTATCGATAAACTCAAAAGTCCAGGCTGCAACAGGAAATATAAAAAGTATTGAGAACAAATCTCAATTGGTGTTTCTTGACGATGGCTCCAAAGTATATTACATTAAGTAAATTGAAGATAGATTCTAAATACATAGGCGGATCAGCAAAGATTATCCTGATTTCCTGACAGCATGCCAGGCATAGTGTATGCACACCATGCAATAAATATTATACGGCTGAATGCACCACGCTGTAGCTCATGCAGAGTCTTGTGTCACACTTGGCTTTGTCACCAACTGGCTTTCTTTCTCTTTCCCTTGTAATACTCTTGTATGAGTCGTCTCAACCAGGCACCTCCTCTAAAGAACGTATCCCCGGGAGTTATAGGCCCAGGTACACAGTATCGCGTAGCAGACACCCAGTGCGAGCTGAATCGTTGACATGCATCCCGGTATAAAGTCGCCCAGCATCGCAACGAACCTTTCCTGAGGCGTCAGCGATCGAGAAAAACTCGCGCAGCTGTGCAGCTTCTCAGTACATTTGCACAGTTGGAGCTCGTGTTGAAAAAGGCTTCCAGCGACAAGGTTTGAAGCTTGAGAAAGAAGGGTTGGAAAGGAGGGACGCTTGGCTAAAAGGGAGAAAAAAACGCTGTGCGTTTGCTTACGCTGTCAAGAATCTGTATCAAGAAGCCGATGCCTTGATTGACGGAATGGATAGACTTTGGTTGCAGATGGACATGAAACCTGATAAGCAGGTAATAAATTCCCACTCGATAAACCACTTCAAAATTTCGTCCCACGTTAAATGGCAAATAGAAGCTGTTCATGCAAGAAATGAGATTCTCAACACTTTATCCGCGCGCCATGCATTACTTTGCAACGAGGACAGCTCATCCGATGCCACCTTCATCGAAACATGATCTTGATAGTACGTACCAAAGCTGCGTCGATTGAACGGGAAAAGTTAAACGGATATATAGGCCATTATCATCACCTAGCCCAGTTGGATCAACTCTATACCACAGCAGTTCGTTTGCACCACAGCTTGAAGCTGAATGACCATACCTATATCCCATATCAACTCGCCCTAGTATATGTAGGTCAAAAGTAGTATTCTTATCGATGATGAAGCCATGCTTAGTTCACGTCTTGGAACAGCAATGCGTAATACATTTAGGCCAGGATTTTGCAGAGTATCGTGGCCGGATATCGCAACAATTTGAGGACATTCGTTCATCTGTCATGAATGCACAGGCGCGACACAACGTACCAAAACTTGCGGAGCACCACATCAAATGGTAAACTTGATGAACATCCCGTCCGTCTTTTCAAACTTATCCTTTTCCACAGGCTGCGAGAATTGAGTTTGGATTTGATACATCGAACGAATAACACCAATGAGAGGCAAACTTCTCTCGTTGAGGCCATGCGCCATGTACACAATATTTTTGACGATGAATCCATGAAAACAACAGCAACTTGATATAAAACATCGTTTGTTTTCCAAATTCAAATACAAAAAATAACGGTATCCAAAAGCTTTTAAGTCCAGACGTACTATACAGCAAGTAGTTGAATGTTAGCATCCTATGTTTGTATGGTACCCGCTGGCAAAAATGTGCATGCCATACCTGAGGACCTCCACCGCCTTCGGGTACAGTCCAGTCAATGTTCTGCGAAGGATCTTTAATGTCGCAAGTCTTGCAGTGAATGCAGTTTTGAGAGTTGATCTGCAAACGTTTCTCTCCTGGCTTGTTCTCGTCATCGACATATTCGTAGACACCAGCTACATCGCAGTGTTGTTAATATTTTGAAATCATACTAAGCAAGTAATTTGTCGGAACTCACCAGGGCAGAAACGGTTTTCGGGTCCATCAAAGATGGCAAGGTTTCGTTCAACGGGAAGTTCCTTGTCGCGAACACGCAAATGGACAGGCTGGTTCTCGGCATGGTTGGTGCCGGTACGAGCGACGTTCGTCAATAAGTCGAAAGAAATAACACCGTCGGGTTTGGGATAATCGATTGGCTTAGCGTCTCTGTAAAAAGTACAGATAGAATGCCAGCAGTCAGTAAGAGGAATGAAGTAGAGTAGCAAAAGCACATCACTTTTTTTACTTACCCTGCTGGCTTGAGGCATTCCCAATCGGCCTTCTTGTGTTTGAAAGTCCAAGGTTCCTTACCCTTGGTAATTAAAGTGGAGATACCAGAGTACAAGACACCACCATAGAGACCCAAAGGAGAGTGGAAAGCGGGTTTGCAGTTACGCACAGCGTACAATTCGTCGTATACCCAAGAGTTCTTGATGCTATCTTCATATTTGTTGAGCATAACGGGTGCTTCAGGCTGCTCCTCAGATCCGAACAATGCGTCGTAGGCGGCCTCAGCAGCCAACATGCCTGATTTCATGGCAGTGTGGGTGCCCTTAATCTTGGGCACATTCAAAAAGCCAGCAGTGCATCCAATTAATGCACCGCCAGGGAATACTAGCTTGGGAATAGATTGATAACCACCCTCATTAAGAGCTCTGGCGCCATATGAAATGCAGTTGCCGCCTTCCAATAAGGATTTAACCGAAGGGTGGTGCTTGAATCGCTGCAAATGCATTTAGTGATATTATGTCACACCGTCCATTTTTCCCACGGTACGTTACCTGGAACTCCTTGTAAGGGCTCAGATAGGGATTCTCATAGTCGAGACCAACAACGTAGCCGATGGCGACAAGATGCTTGTCTGCTTCGAAATGGTAGATGAAACTGCCAGCATATGTTTGGTAATCCGTGGGCCAGCCGATACTGTGGATAACTGTTCCTGGCTTGTGCTTTTCTGGCTGTACTTCCCAGACTTCCTTCAAACCGATACCATACTTTTGAGGTTCAGAGTCTTTACGCAAGTCGAACTTCTTCATAAGGCCCTTGGTAAGGGAACCATGGCATCCTTCAGCGAAGAGGGTCACCTTGGCATTTACAGCCATACCGCGTTCGTAGGTATCCTGGAAACCCATTATGGTTTAAAATTGCCAGGTCTACAACCGGATCCGCGTAATCACGTTTGCATACCTTTGGTTCAAAGTTCTTGTCCAAACCAACGTCGTTCAGGTTGATACCAGCAACACTGCCATCTTCGTTGTATCGTACTTCGCTAGCAGCGAAACCAGGGTAGATTTCCACGCCCAATTCTTCTGCCTGTTCACCGAGCCACTTGACAAAGTTGTTGAGCGATACAATGTAATTTCCCTTGTTGTTCATTTGAGGAGGGTGGGGCAATGGGATAGCCATGCTCGAAGTCAGGAACAGCATGTTGTCGTTGGTGACAGGCGTGTTCAATGGAGCACCCTTCTCTTTCCAGTCAGGAATAAGTTCGTTGAGGGCGCGAGGCTCGAGTACAGCGCCGCTAAGGATATGACCGCCGATTTCGCCAGCCTTCTCGACGACCATGACACGCATTTCTTGACCGGCTTCGTTGGCAAGCTGCTTCAGACGGATAGCAGCAGCGAGACCTGAAGGACCGCCACCGACAATGACAACGTCGGTTTCGTCAACGAACTGCTCGCCACGGCGAGGATCGTCTTCGGGAAGTGAATCACGGTTAGGGATCCAAATGGGCCGGGGAGCTGTCGAGGAAAGGTGACGCACGCTAGGGCCGCGAAGGCGCAAGGCGGCAGCGACCTGAGGTCTAGTCAAGCGAGCGAATCTTACGGCGGAGCGACCATTCGCGAGGGTGCGAAGGCGCGCAGCACTTCGGTTAAACATAATGGAAGAGTGGGGAGAGAAGTGAAGAAGAAAGAGATGCAAGAAATGGCATTGCAGTGATCCGTCATTTCTCCTAAGATTCACATGCCGAAAAAAGAGATGCCGGTGAGATCTTTTTAAGTTGCGGGGTCGCAATTTCTTTCCGTGCAAAACTTTTGACAATCACGCATTTACTATCGTGAATATATTTCCTTCATAGTTCTACTTGTACATCTACAAGGCAAATACATGAAACCTATCATTCTAAAGAACAGAGCCTTAGTATGTAGTAATGCACACTTTATCAATTGTAAGCAAAATCTATACGAGCTTACTGCGTGACGGGTTAAAGATCATCCGCTGTTGGAATGTTGCTATGAAGAATACACACGCCCCCGAAAGACACTTGGTCTATAGTTACGTACAAACAGTAGGCAGATATTATTATCCTTCAATTGTAAGAGTTCCAATGTTTGTCTGCAACGACTGTAGTCTCCAAAGTGGCGCAAAAGATGGTACTCAGCCGGTTATCTGCGCATTGTGGGGTCGTGATATCCCAGATTTGGACTTGACCAAACAGAGCATGACGTACACGCATATCCACAAAGTTGGCTACATGTTCTTCCTAGGGAGATAGTAGTGGTAATACTAGCAACAGCATTGAGGAGAAGACGATATCGATAACAACGATTGCGATGACAATTACTGAGGGATAAAACGCGCCGCTTCTCGAATTTAAGAACGTACCTAGAATATATGCATAGGAGCTCGATTTAAGAATATTTCGATTTAGTAATCAGTTTCGGGCGTCACCGATTCCGTGCACGGAGAAACATCAGTGCTGTAGTCTCGAAATGACGATCACTTGGGCACCATACACGATGAAACCGAAAATAAAGCTGCTTATTACTATACGAATGTGATGGTGCTGAAAAATGCGGATCAAGGAATACTGGAAGCAAACGTTTTCAAGAAGATAAACTGCAAAGAGCACACATATTTGCGTGTGCGTCTTGATGGCAGTCTCGACATTGAATACCCACTGGGCGCATGGTATGCATAGTATCCGCTGATCTGCCACAAGAGCCAAGCAGCGGTTAAAGAATCAGTCAACAATGGCCTAGAATGGAAAGCAATGAAGAATTATGGCCTTTAAGCAGTGCAAGCACTTGAGGTGCACACTTGGAAACCTCTTGGTTTCTAGACAAGTGTATTCTCCGGAGCTACAGACGTCACCAGAAGTCTTGATCAATACCTGGATAATTACAAAGGCAAGGCAAAACAAGTATTTCAATATTTATTTCAATGTATGCCATAGCTGACCGTCACGTTTAGCATGATCTGGAAAGCATTTTCAGAGTCGCATCCCATCCAGCAGTCCACCCGTTTCAGAGTGCGGAAAGGGCTTAATCTGCTCTTTTATGAATACTTACCTCTTACAGACCAAGGCGAAAGCTGATATAATGAAGAGAATCTGGCGTTTCGTGGAAGAGACGTTTGATGAATCCGTTTCAACAGTTCGCTCATAAGTTGCTTACTTTAATAGCTGGCAGAACAGGAAGGGAATATTCTGGCTTAGTGGAGCAAAAACCGGAGATGCGTCGTCTGAAGCACGGTACCAAGACCGTACACTTACGAGCTGTAATGTCAACTCAGGAAAAATGTATGGGCAAGAGAGTTGGTTTACTCTTTCGGTATTTATCCAAATGAGTACAGCTGCGCTGTGCGGAGGCCAGGCGGTGATAATTGCAACAATATATGGAATTGCGACTTCCCGGTGTCCCGCCCTCATGAAGAGAAGCGTTACCAGGGCTCTCGCCGACGAGGTTGCCTTTATCCCAACATTCGAACAGCTGGAACCCCGCTGTCATTTAACAAACTCTTATTATGTACAAAAAAATAAGAAGAGAAAGATCGCCTCTGAGCCATCGTGTCGATGTAGTATAATACGCGAGGCCATGAAGTATCATTTACATTACACGAGAGCAAATTGATTCAGTTGTTCCCGCTCGCCGCTCCCATTATCCTCCTTCGCTAGAATATCACTTCAGAAGATGAAAAAAGGGGAATTGTTGTATCCTTATATGTATTCAGTTAGTAGCACAAGCTCATTAAGTAAGGAAAAGAATGAGTACAACAGCCAAAATTCAGCAAGCTCGAAGTGTAAAACTGTATATGTTATGTAAACCATTTCATGGATATCTTCCCTGCATTTTCGGCGGCAAAATTAACGTCGCCATACCACCCGACGTTGTAGAAATCCGCATAAAAAGGCCGCAGCTTGATAAATGTCAGCCTGCAGAAGTTATGTTGACCCAAGCTGTGGCAAACAACAGTCGCATGGTAATACTAATTCTTGCAATCGCCCAAACTTGAGAGCGTGGTCATTTCTTGAGTACTGAGCCTGAATCTATACAAATCATTTCTGCAGATACTCAACTTGCATCTTAGTAGTGACTCTACGTAGGAGTAAGGCAGCACTTCTTCACTGCAGCTATGATCGGCAAATCCGGTTGTTTGGCATAAGATAGGACGGACTTGTCAGTTATGGGTATGTAGTACCTGAAACGTAGCGTGGCCCAAATTCAATATCAGATCGGCGGCAGTACGTGTATTTGCCTTTGATGCACGTGTTCCAACATATATACAAGGCAGTTAGCAGGTTGTTAAATGCTATCAACAAGGCACAAGGTCGCAACTTTTATCGCAGTCGGTTGCTTGGAAACGAACAAGATGTGCATAGTTAAATGGATTATATTGATGCAGTGGACAGCAACGGCAGGCGTACGAGCAAGGTCTTCAATGACGTGTAACACACATATCCTTTTTCTGCTTCGCCCGACGCAGTTGCAACAATATCCGTATACATTAAGTTCTGGGAATACAAAAAAGGCGACCCCGCCCCTATTCACCTCTTTCTTCTCCTCCGGCCCCCAAACCCCTTCTCTTTGCCACACACACTCTCTCTCATACCTGTACAACAGGGCCGACGACGCTAATGCTTCGCCATCAGCTCTCGAACCTCTCGCGAATCACGTCGTCGACCTTAAGATACGCTGTGGCGGCGCCGGCAAGCTTGCTAACATGGTCCCTGCAAGAAAATGGCCCGCCCTCGCCTCAGCTCGTCGAATTTTGGATTACAGAAACAGAACGAGGATTGGTTAGGACCAGACGAAGTTTTGTGCCGCTCAGCTGTGATTATTGATTGCTGCTTCGTAGGACGCTTTGTTGAATGACCAGTTTGATGTTGCTGAAACGATCTTTGTGCAACACTGCAGCGTTTCGCCGTTTCATGCCGTCGGATACGCACTGATGGCCTACTTGGAAGCGATGCTCATGCTTGATTCCGGCAAGATACAAGTTGCAGCGCAACGTATCCACGCAGCTGAAGAGCTCGTCAAGCAGCTGCAGAAACGAAGTCGACGGCGCGGCTGGTGGGGGTATCGCTCTTCAAGCTCTAGCGCTAGTACACACAGTAGCACTCAAAGCGATCATCAGTCGGAAGGTGGACCTGTATCGATAAGCTTTTCGTCGCAACAAATTAAGGAGGAGAACGACGAAGACGACAGCGCTAGTTCCATTACAACTGTCATGACAGCACCCGAGGAGCCCCTAGATGAACCTAAACAACAAGATGACCCTTTGCCTAAAACACCCGTGCTTCCAGTGCAGACATTGAGTTTGCAGTGCGACGTGCTTGAAGTCAATTGTATGCTCATGTCAGCAACAATTCAGTTCCTAAAAAGCAGCTGGTTCGAGTATATGAAAGGCGCATACAAGTTACGAAAAGCATACAAGATGTACGAACAACTATTTGAGATACTCACCAACTGTAAAACGAATGACTATGCAGCCGATCTGCGGAAACGTCGCTCCTACGAGACAGAGTCCTTTGGGTCTTCGGCGGCATCTTGGGAGTCTGATGAAACATCAAGCAATTCTACTATGCGCAAAAGCGGTGGCAAACGGTTCAGTCTATTCAGCTTGGCGTCTTCACGCAGAGCCAGTGTGGATAGCTTGAAAGCATCCTGGAGCTCCCGACGTTCATTTTCAATATATGATCGCCGGATGTCCGTGGACAATGAACCTTGCGTGGATTCGATGGTAGAAAGCGGCGTATATTTTGGCATTGGTTTGTTTAGTTTAATATTTTCATTATTACCACCTAAAGGTAAGATGTTACTAGAGAGATTATGCATACAAAGAGATCTGACATGTACTATGTAGTTAATAAGGTACTCAATACCCTTGGTTTCCATTCTTCACGTCCGTTTGCGCTGCATATTCTTCAAAAATCATACATGTCAAATGGCCTATACTCGTCACTCAGCGCCTTGTCGCTCCTTGTGTATTATACAAATTTATCATTGTTTATCCATCCACAACTGTTACCATCATCCTTGACGTTGAATGCTGCACGACACATGCTCAATCACATGAAATCCAAGTTTCCGGGAAACAAGCTTTGGGAGCTGCTTGAAGGCAAACTTTGCAAAATGGAAGGCAAAACCAGGCGAGGTGTAGAAATTATACGAGATACGCGCAGGCGCCACAGTGTCAAAGTCGTCGACCTGGTGAATGCCGCTGAACCGGTTCACACGCATGGTAGCAAAAAGAAAACGGGGTTCTCTGCAAGCACTACTCCTATTGATGATAAATATCATCAACAGCACACACGCAGAAGCAACGTTGTGATCAGCGAGATGGCACAGCTGCAGGCATTGGCTGTTTACGAAATGGGATGGTAAATTGCTCTGGCAACATTTGCTCCTTTGGATATATACCATAATTAATCAAAGATGATGTATACTCGCAGGGGTCAAATTTTCCTTGGAGACTACTTCCAAGCAAGCGAAACTTTTTTCCAGTTAGAGAGCATGAGCAATTGGTCTCGTGCATTCTATCACTACATTGCAACTTGCTGCATGTTCGCAGACGAGCAATATGACAAGGCAGGCATGGAGTTCCATCAGATTCCTAATATCCTTGAGCGCAAAAGACAGCTGGGTGGCATGCTGCTGCCGAATGAATTGTTTGCTGAACGCAAGATCAAGCGATGGAAGGAGAAAGCCCAGCAATTATTGGATGAGGATACGGCATCAGCAGCAAGTTACATACCAGAGCAGCAGCGACGACAGCAGGAAATGATAAAGAAGCGTTACTCTCTTCTAGATGGTCAACTGCTACAGCAAGTCATTGTCGTTAATCCGCTCTGGGAATTGATCTACTTGTGGAACGGCATCCCGTATCTTTCCAAAGAAATGCTCGTCATGATGAAGAAGCAGCTTGAACAGGCAGCGCAGCGGCACAAGGACGATAAGGAACTTGTTGTACTGAAGTTGCTTCTCGGTTCGGTATCTCGAGAAACCGCTGACTATGCGTTTTCAGAGAAATGCTTCAAGTATGTCATCAACATCGACCCACAAGAAGATCGCTGGACAGTTCCGTATGCCATGTACGAGATGGGCACGCTCTGCGCATTGCAGAACCGTATAGTAGAAGCACGAAAATGGATCCACCGCTCTCAACAGTATACCCACCAAAATCATCAACGTACCGATAACACGCAGCACTCTTCGTCCTCTTCTAGTAATAGTAATTCTTCTTCTAATGATACCCCTTCTGAGCATGGAGATTACAATGACCTTGAAAGCAGGTTACACATTAGATGCCAAGTTTTACTTGAAAAGCTTGATGAACTTGACAAAAAATAAATATTCCTCTTTCTCAGTCTACGCGCAATTTATTTATTTAAGAGCATGGTATTAACGACAGTTCTCGCACACACTGTCCTGTCTCTCAAAGAAGAATATCACAGCATAGGAAGAATATGGTTGCTTCAAGAAAGGTTTACGTTGTTGGTGTTGGCATGTCCAAGTTCATCAAGCCTCGCGGCCAAGTGGATTACCCTGGTATGTATATATCTGATAATTACCATAGCTGTCACTATCTCCAACCATTCCGATATTTCATAGAATTTGGTTTGGAAGCTACCTTCAAGGCCTTGAATGATGCCAAGCTCAGCTATGACTCTGTGGAATTCGCTGCTGTTGGTTATGTGTCTGCTGACAGCACTGCTGGTCAACGAGTTTTGTACCAGCTTGGTATGACCCAGATTCTAATTATCAATGTCAATAACAACTGCTCCACTGGCTCCACTGCACTTTTGCAAGCACGCAACTCGGTTGCCTCTAGTACGACCGAGTGTGCTTTAGCGCTTGGCTTTGAGCGCATGAAACTTGGTTCCCTTGGTCAGACTTACAAGGACCGTACTTATCAACTCGGTAAGAAATATTCTAGGAACGTTGTTCATCGCGTTACGTCCTGATTTTTAATTCCCATCTCACATACTTGCTAGATCATGTCCACGAGGTGATGGATATGATAACTGGATATAAGGGCAACGCTCCAAAGCCATCACAGATTTTTGGCAACGCCGGTATTGGATATATGCGTCGCTATGGAGCCACTGAAGATCACCTGACCAAGATTGCCGAAAAGAACCATCGCCATAGCTCGAAGAATCCTTACTCCCAGTTCAAGGATATCTATACTCTCGAGCAGATCAAAAGCTCACCGAAAGTCTATGGTCCTCTCACCAAACTCCAATGCTGTCCCACGTCGGACGGTGCAGCCTGCGCTGTTGTTGCCAGTGAAGACTTTGTCAAGAAATATGGGCTGATGGACCAAGCGGTTGAAATTTGCGCGCAGGTTTTGGCCACAGACTCGCCAAAGATGCTTAGCAACGACTGGATCGAATGGTCTGGCGCTGACATGACCCGCCGCGCTGCAACCAAGGCTTTCGCTGACGCCGGTATCACTCCAAATGATGTCCAAGTCGTTGAGCTTCACGACTGCTTCTCTGCAAACGAGGTACATCAGACTTGTCGCAGCCACGCTCCCGGAAACACATGCTCACCATTTCCTTTTTATTAGCTTGTAACTTACGATGCACTTGGACTCGTTCCCACCGGTCAAGCACACAAACTGATCGACAGCGGCGATAACACCTATGGCGGCCTTATCTCCAAGGGCCATCCTCTCGGTGCCACTGGACTCGCATAGTGCACAGGTAAGTTATTCTTTTCATTGATTTATATATCACACAGCAGATCAGCTAACACATGCACCACAGAACTTGTTTGGCAAGCTAGAAGATGGGCTGGAGAGCGACAAGTTCCTGACGTCAAGTACTGCTTTGCAGCACAATGTTGGTCTGGGCGGTGCCGTCGTTGTGACTATCTACAAGAAGGCCAACAACGCAAAGGTCGCGCCACATGTTGGATACAATGCTGTAAGTTATGCTCAATTACTGATAAAAGTATCATAAACTTTTGCTCATTATTATTGAATCTTAGGCCGTGGAAGCTCGACCTATTACCAAGGCAGAATTTGACAACGCAGCCGCCAAGAAGCAGAATCGTGCAGAACTCTTGGAAGCCAAGCTGTAAATCGATGGATAATATACACACACACAAAAAATCGTTAGAAATTGTTTATTCCTTGAGACAAGGATTTTTCTTCTTCTCAATCACCCACTCCCTTGGCCTCCTTTTCGTATACACAGAAAAAAAGTTGGTGTGGGACCACGCTACCCTTTTTCTCTCTCTCTCTCTTTCTTTTTTTTTTTTTCTAATCCACAGTTCTTTTTCTTTCTGTTTTAACACAAGTAATCAAGATAATATGCTGAAACTCAAAAAGGCTCTGTCCAAAGACAGATCATCTATAGCATCCTACGAGCGACCACCACCACCACAGCCTCAGAAGAAACGCTTTTCACTCTTGTTCTTTAAATCATGTTCTGCAATTGACAGCGATTTTCGACATTCGTCCAAAGTTGATTCCCTTGAAAGCTCCAGTGACTCGAGCAGCTCAATGCGGCACAAAAGAAGTAAATCGTACAGCACTCCTTCGTCCCAATTCGAAGAATCGGGTGCAGCAAGTACGCTTCTGGTAAAGGACAACACGGACGAGCGGAGTGATGTTCTTGGTCATGCCGACACGGTTTCTGCAACCACAACCACAGCGACTGAAGCTGCAGATTCAGATCGGTTTCTGCAGCTGGGTATGCAGTGCCACGAACGTGGAGAGTTAGACAAGGCCACTTACTACTGGAGGCTGTCAGCCGAAAATGAGAGCCCCCTGGGCCTTTTCTTTTACGGGATTGCGCTGAGGCATGGATGGGTAAATGACGACAAAATAATAAAATAAATTAGGAAACAACCCCCCCCCTCACAAGCTCCGGACTAACACACCTTGTTTCTTCTTTCCCAAGGGATGTAAAAAGAATGCTGCCATAGCCGTGCGACATTTGCAAAAAGCAGCCGAGTGTGCAGTGTATGATCTACAGACGGGAATAGCAAAGTCTACAACTGTCGCGAAATCTGAGCTGGTCCTCGCTATATACGAACTCGGAGTATGCTTTCGACATGGATGGGGTGTAAGTATCACCAAACCATTGTACTCTGTATATTCTCTAACATATTGTCACAGGTACCAAAGAATTTATCCACTGCATCGTACTATTTCGAGATTGCCGCTAACCTGGGCGATCCTGACGCACAAAACGACTTGGCCTTCTGTTACGCACACGGTCACGGTGTTAAAAAGGATGTCTACAAGGCTGCCATGTACTACCGCATGGCAGACAGACAAGGGCATGGAATCATTGGCAATTCTTGGATTTGGAAAGACAAGTACAGTATCGTGGACGACGTCAACTGGGAAGGACGACCAGAGAAACATCTTGAAAAATATTAGCTACTTACTTTTTAAGTTGCTACTTTACTTTCCTTATTCCCTTTATTTGTCTTCTAAAATATCAAAACAAGCAAAAAACTGAACTGTTGGCCAGTAGTGCATGTCAATTTTTCGCCGCGCTTCTGGATTTTTTCCCTGAACGGCGGCTCCAAACTTTAAAAGGTTCTCAGCTATAAAAATTAAATTCGAAAGCATTCCATTCGATTACTGCATCTTTCTTTTTTTTCAGCACGCCATGCAAGATTACTTAGTCCTTAACCGCACTGGCGATCGCATGCCTCTCGTGGGCTTCGGTACAGCTCGTATCTCTGACCAGGACACCGAGCAAGTTGTCTACAACGCCATCAAGATCGGCTACAGGTAAATGTATGCATTTTTTAGTCAGCATATGCACAAACTAAGCGCACTCGTATCAGATTAATTGACACTGCCCAGCTATACGCCAACGAAAAAGGAGTCGGCCGAGCCATCAAGCGAGCTGTTAACGATGGCTTGGTGACCCGTCAGGAACTCTTCGGTAAGGATTCCAAAGACCAGAGAGCGTTTCGCTATTCTTTGCTAAAGAAAAGATGAAAAAAAAGTCGTGACCAAGATTTGGAACTGCTACCACAGTGCAAGCTCTGTTCGGCCCATGCTCGACCGCCAATTGAAGGATCTCGGCCTGGACTACGTCGACCTGTACCATATCCACTGTAAGCGTGGATCAGCAACGAACGAAACGTCATCATTCACAATGAAACTAACAGAAAATTCCCCGCAGTCCCGATCCCAGCTGAGTTTGTGGATCCAGATAAGCATTATCCGCCCACCTGGAAGCGACCGGATGGAAAGAAAGTGGAAATGGAACGATCTCCACTGCAAGACATGTATCGAGAGCTGGAGAAGGCTGTCGACGACGGAAAGATCAGAAATATCGGAATAAGTAACTTTAATGTCCAGCTCACCTTGGATTTACTGACATATTGCAAGTACAAGCCTGCTGTGCTTCAGGGTATGCTGTGACAATTGATTATATGCAAAGCCGACTTTCATGTACGTATATAACTAACCATCTCTCTATCATCAGTGGAGCTGCATCCCTACTTGCAACAATCCAGACTCGTTCGATGGATGCAACAGCAAGAGATCCAGGTGACTGCTTACTCGTCCTTTGGACCCGCTGCCTTTGATGAAATGCCAAAGATATACGAAAATGTCAAGATCCAGTCTCTCTTCCAGCATCCAGTAATCACTGAGATTGCCAAGAAGCACGGAAAATCCGCGCCTCAGGTTCTCCTAAAGTGGAGCGTCGACAGAGGCGTTGCTGTGATTCCCAAGAGCGTCAGCGAGGAACGCATGAGGGAAAACAGAGACCTATTCTCCTGGTCATTGGATGAAAAGGATCACGAAGCTATCGCTGGTCTCAACCAAAACATGCGCTTTAACTTGCTGGTAGACGGTCAGTACGGAATGGATCTTCCATTGTTCGAATAAAAGGAAAACAATCATCCTTTTCACTGCATTGATCATTTGACTTTACGCAATCTTCACCAATTGTCGTAAATAAACATACAAAGAAGAAAATGGACCATGCGCTTGGATAGAAAGTTGGAATCTTTGTTTGCTGCTACCACTTAGAGCTGTTCAATCACCGCAACCAATGAGAGATGCAAATTGTGTTCATGCAGACGTGCCAGCTAGACTCACCTACTGAATGAACCAGCCCTGGAAATTAACGGAAGAAAAAAATAAAGAATTGCGCACAAAGTCGATATGTATGATATATACTGTTCCAGCAGAAACGAAGAAGCATGTAGCTTAAAGTTTGACGCTGCTCTAAAGTTTCCTGTTTTCGGATTTCGTTGAACACCAGTCTAACCATAACAATCATGTGTACCTGCAACGCCTTGCTTCATGTCTTTAGATCATACGGAGTTCTACCATACCAACAGTCTTTGTATCCGGTATCAACTGTCTTATAGTCGATATTTTTATATTTCTATACAAGTCGATTGTAGACTTTATATACGCACTTTTGTGTTGTAAATTTTACAGGAACAATGTTACAGGAAATAGATATGGAGGCGGAAGTGGAGGTCGAACAGATCGAGAAATTAAAAAAGTTAGGGAGACAACAGACTATTTAGTCAAAGATGGGCAAGTCAACACCGTAGGAAGGTTCCATGGTGTCGTTGAAGCGCAAGCCCTGCTCCAAAGCGGCGATAGCTTCCATGTCGCTAGCATCCAAGGACCAGCCAAAGAGATCAAGGTTGGTCTTCATGCGGCCCTCGTTCATACTCTTGGGGATGACCATAACCTTGCGCTCAATAGACCAGCGGAGAAGGACCTGGGCAGCAGACTTGCCGTGCTTCTCGGCGATCTTGGTGATAACTTCGTGCTGCAACAAGGGCTTGGCGTTCTGACCAGTGCTGGTCATCTCAACGTAGGAGGCAGGACCGAAGGAAGAGTAGGCCATGATCTGGATACCTTGCTGCTGGACCCAGTTGACCAAGCGGGTCTGCTGGAGGTAAGGGTGCAATTCAACCTGGAGGACGGAAGGCTTGATCTTGCAGTAGCAGAGCATGTCCAAGATGGTCTGGACGTTGAAGTTGGAGATACCAATGTTGCGGGCCTTGCCCTCTTCAACGATCTTCTCGAGTTCGCGCCAGCAGTCCTGGATGGGGGAGCGTTCATAGGCAAACTTGTCCTTGCCGGGCTTGATCCAGCCGGGGGGAGGGTAGGCTTCAGTGATGGGAGTGTACTCACAGGGGATAGGGAAGTGGATCAAGTACAAGTCGACGTAGTCGAGACCCAAGTCCTTGAGCTGCTGGTCAAAGGCAGGGCGGACGTGATCCTTGTGGTGGTAGGTGTTCCACAACTTGGTGACGACTGCAAAATACAATATTTAGCTCGCTGTGGGTTCGAAACTTCATTGGCCAAGTTCAACTTACCAAACAATTCTTCGCGCTTGACGATACCCTCCTTGAGAGCGCGTTGGATACCATCACCAACTTCCTTCTCATTGCCGTAGATCTGAGCGCCATCAATCATTCTATAGCCTGCCTTTATGGCAGTGTAGATAGTGTCGGCCGCGTCCTTGGGGTCAATCTTCCAGCATCCGAAGCCGACTATGGATCGTTGTTAGTTTTCGTGGTGAGAATCGCACCAAACTATTACATACCCAAAGGCATTTTGTCGCCAGTGCGATCCAAGGTAACGTATTCTTGAGGGGCCATGTTTTGCAGTGAAGAAATATGAAGAAAAAAAGAAGAGCAGCTCGAAGCGAGCTCGCACCAAGGGAAACCCTTTTATATAGACGCATCCCCCTCCACACAAGGTTTTTCTCTCCGATTGCTTTAGCGCTGCAGAAACTCTCGGAAACATACTCAATAACTCAGCTGTCCCGCCATCACCAGCCAGCAACGGGCATCATCATCTTCTTGGAAGCAGTCTCATCCCCTCTCTGTCACTTGCCAGTTTTGGGTTGAAAGCTAAATGTCTGTGAGAAAAAAACCAGCCGCATTTGATCTTTTTTGCCACGTTACATCGGAAATTTGTGCCTGCCAGGGCAGCGAACACATTTATTCCCTCTCTGTTAGGTTCTAGCTCAGGACTATGCCGCTAAAGGGAAATTTTCCGGTCCATCGTCATCGCCTGTTGAAATCATTGCCCCGAGAAAAAAATTCTAAATTATCGTCCTTGTCCAACGAATCCCCGCAGTAACCGCAGCTCCTGGAATTATCTAAGCAAACAAGCAGTCGATGGATACGCATCGTGTAATGTCTAAGAGTATGATAGAATGAAGATTTTGCGGATAGATGACGATCAGTGAATAGCATCGAGTTAATGGAAAACTTTGGATCTTACAAAACGATGTAAAATTCGAAATCGAAGCATTATGGATCGTTGTACTGTATTAAGCCAAATTGTAATGTAGCAAATTGGTAGGAGTGGTAGTTGCACTAGTCGTAGTTGAGGGCGACATCGAGGAGGAAGAGGATGGTTTAGGGGTATGGCAATGTCGGCAGGCTGGCCGTGTGGCATAGTTGTGGATGTTGCAGCTTGGATTGGGACAGATCCAGTCACCAGGTCGACTGATAAGGGCATCTGGTGCAGTTGCTGGTAGCACCGGTGGCTGCCCAGATCGGGACATTTTGCACTGATGACATCTATCCCGCGTGGCAAAGTTACTGAACCCGCAACTTGGATTGGGACATATCCAATCGTCCATGTTACTCTGTTGCCTGCTTGGATTGCCCAAATTGCATTTTAAGCAGCTACGTCGAGTGGCAAAGTTGATAAATCCACAGTTTGGACATCCCCAGTCTCCAATTCTTCTTGTCCGCCCGTTTGCTTGAACCGGAAACGCACACACCATATAATGCACAGCATCCACAAGACGTTCGCTGCAAGGCGACAGTGCAACTACGCGGTCGCCCATCTGTCTACCATTTAGAGCTAAGGCTTTCGTAGCATCCTCATGTGTAGGAAAGAAAGCAAACCCGGATAAGCTGGGCTTGGACGTTTCAAATGGACGGATCATGTATGCAGTTGCGAGTCTCAGTCCATTTGAAGAGAACCATGCCTCAAGTTCACCTTGAGTTATTTCGGCCGGCAGACCCGCAAGATGAATGACACGCGATTCCTGCTTTCTAAACTCCATCATATCCTCGCCGAGGTCAATGGGCCGCACAAAGACATCGTCGTATCCAAAGCTTGTCAAGTAGTGTATAATACTTGCCAAAGTCAAGCATGCATTGAGACTGTTAGAATCCTCCGTCAATACTAATTCCAAATGGAACGCCTTTGCAAGTTCCTCCAGAGATGTATTTGGCAACGTAACATCGGGCTGATGATACGACTGCCATCGTTGGAGTTCATGCTTGACATCAAACATCCGACAGTTTGTAAGCGTGTCAGGCAAAACAAGTTCCTTGTCCCTTGCTTCTCGCTCCAGCTGTATCCGTAACACCCATCCTCCATGCGTCACAAGACAATATCGGAGGTTCTTGGACACCATTTCTTCTTGTATGTAGCTATCTAGCTGCTGGATAGCGTTCCACAGGTCGCCCGCGTCCTCCAAATCACTCGGTGCAATTCCAGTGATTTCAGTGCAAAACCTTGTCAAGGGCGTCCGCTCAGGTTTGACGAGTATCCGCTGTTTATGCACCACTTGACCCGACTCTACATCCATGACTGCAAACGCCAACTCTATAATCTCTGCATTCTCCTTTGTCACTTGCACTGCTGCGCGGTTGGTCGGATTAAAGTCGCATGTTGCCTCCACATTTAGAATAATGAATATGTCAAAAGGCACAACAGCTTTGCGTGGTTGCGAAAGCGGCATGCCTTCCACTTCGGTCGCCGGCGGTGAGATAGCATTATCCCAGGAGGAGGATGGTTGCGAGTGAACATAATTGTCGTGCATTATTATATGTGGCGAATGATTTTTCACATGGTCGTTATCTCGTCCTTGACTGTTATCTTCGTCCTGTTGTCTGTTGATGTCACGTTGCTCCTGAGACGTTTGTTCTTCTGCTGCCGGACGATCGTCGTATTGAATCTGTGGTGGTGGTAGAGAGGGCTTCCTACTCGGCGATTGCGGAAGCTGCCGTGGCTCGATCGATGGCGATCTTGCGCCATTGTATGAATCGGGTATCGGTTCCTTATTCTGTGCACATAACCGATCTCAGAGCGACAGATCAACGGCAAGGCCCAGTTTATATACGGTTTTTACCGATTCTTCCTTTATTTGCTTGTGTTCTTCAAGATCTTCGGCTTGCTCTGTTCTTTGTAATTTGCTTGGCGATTCCTCGGTATCTTGCGTTTTACGCTTCAAGGAGAATTCCATGTGCAAATACTTTGAAGAAAAGGGGATACAGTTGGGTCATTTGCTTGAAGCTCAGACCAAGTCGGTGCAGTTTCACCGGGAATGAAATGGCTTTGGGGAAACAAAGTGGTGTATGGTATATCTACATATTACTTTTTCTTCTTATTATTATAATGGCTATGTAATGCATGCTACATCATTCAATGGGTCCAAATGGCTTGTTTGCTTCACTTCCATTGTTGATAGTTTCCTTGTTGTTCAGGGATCGGGGATCGCGATATGAACTCCATGGCAGGCAGCGGCGAAGGGATAGCAGCAACGGTCGGATTCATGACAGGCACAATTGGATATGCCACGGGAGCATATTGTTGATGATTTTGATATTGATGCTGGTATTGAGGATGATGGTGGTGATAATATTGCGGTTGCGGTGCAATGGGGTAATCAATTTGCTCGCGGCTTTGGGGTGTAGACAGACTCTGTTTTGGCGTGGGATCCATGTTAATGCGCTTCATTTCGGCACGCCGACGAGCATCCGTGTTCTGCTGGTTGTAAACATACAGAATAGAGCTAGATCGATTAGCTGGAGGTGGTGGGGGACTGCTGTTTCCAGCGTGTGGACTCTGGCTGCGTCGAGGACGCGGCGGTACATCCCCTCCACTCGTTCGATGCTGCTGCTGCTGCTTCGATCTCATGACAGTTGCTTGAAAGTTGATGTTGTGAGTACCTTTTTCAGGCAGTCTGGCAAGAATGCCTTCAATCGGGGCATTAGATGAATCGATTTTCTTGGGCCGACGTTTTGCGGCATCAGCCTTCTCTTTGTCTTGCTCTCGTTGGCGCATCATGTCCATGGCGGATAAACTAGATCGTTTCGGAGCCGATTGATTGCTACTGTGATGATAAAACGGTGCAGTCGATGCTATTGGCTGCTGAAGAGGCGTGTAAAAAGGTGGGCTAAAGGGCCGCATGCATTGCTGTTGGAAAACGTAGCTTTGCATGGCGTGGTGATACGGATGCATTTTTGCAATTTGTGGAGGTTGCTGCTGCTGCTGCATTATTTCCAACGGGTTGTTGTGTTGATGTAAATGTTCCAGATCAACTGGAGATGTATGTCTGTTATGCGATGGACGCTGCGGGGAATTCGCTCGGAGTGTTCCGGACGACCGGGTACTGCTGCCTTCATTGGATGATGTAGAAGGAGTATGCTGTCGTCCAGATGCATGAGGTTGGTTTGTTTGCTGAATGTCGCTCAACGAACGTGGGCGTTGGTGGATGCTAGAACCTTTTTCCAAATGAAGCAGTGTTGATGCAAGATGTGCAGATTTTTCATGCTCGTTGTTTCGCTCGATTGCCACGGTTTCAACATCTACAGTAGTGCGGTTAAAATTTGGATGAATCTGGAACATTCCTGTACAAACTCTCCATGGAACTTTTCCCACTCTTCCTCCCAGCACATCCCGCTCTATCCATTCTATGCATCCAATTGGCAACATCCGCTTACCAGTATCATTGTCATCATCTTCGCTGTCGTATTCATCGTCGCTAGGTACTTGGCGGTGGTGTTTGGAGCTGGGAAGACTGTCCGGGGTCGGTGTCTGTGCCTCTGAGTAGGATGAAGAGGAGGAGGAGCAGGAGCGGGAGATGGCTTTGCCATCATTGGTTGCATTATTGTCGTCAACTATTTCGGGCTGCTGGATGTCTTGACAATCCCGCGGAGCTTTACCGACAACAATAAGCGGGAAGGAAAACATACAGTGTCGTGCTTTCAAATAAACGTTACCTTTGTGGTTACGCTGCTTCGGCTTTTGTTGTGGCGGTTGCAACTGCTGCGCGCTCGACGGTCGTGGACGTCTTTCATTCCTCACAGGTTTCCGGCCATTCCTCTCAAAGTCTTGGGAGTTGCGAGCGGGTTGCTCTCTCGCTGACATGTTAGGCCCTATGCGGTGTCTGGGCATGCCAGGAGGGAGGCGCATCCGGTGTTGAGGGTTCTGCACGGTTTCCCGCATGGACTTGTGGATATGGGATTGATAAAAGATAATGCTTTTTGTCCATGGCTCTGCGTCTGGGTCGTCGTGATCAGGAGTTTTGATAGCCTTTGCCAATGCTAGACGGGACAAGCTAACAGAGACGTTGTCGACAGACGATGACGACATGTGGAATGCGTTAGATAAAACAAAGGAAGAAAAGAGGACTGGTCAGCAATGCATTCGCATATTTTTATATAAGATGGTTAACCAGGGGCGGCTGTTCAAACGAAAATAGCTATGGTGGTCTTCCGTCTTCCGCATTCTTTGCCACATGATCTCTTCTGCTGAAGAAAGAATCCAATCTATCGACTTTTGCCTTTTTTATCTGCATAGACACCGTCCTTGTTACCTGCAGCAGATGATATATCACCTGGACCACCGAGTGCAATCGGCTATTGCTACAATTCACTATTTTCGCTTTTTGTAATCAATGGCTGTAATACCAAGTTCAGTTTTGTTGGAGTAACGTTCCACATCGGATGCGCGCAATTGTTGCAGCAACGTACAGAGTGTTACAGCTGTACTGTGGCGCGCGGCGCACCCAAAGGAGGCTGAGTTATATTTCTGTCTGCAACAAAAAAAAGTAACAAAAGCGCGCCGCAAGCTTTCTTTGCAGTAAAGAAAGTGGGGCTCAACCAAGCCCTGGTAATCATGCTCACTGATATCAATTAATAAACGCCACAAAGAAACGTATAATTCATTTTCCCCATTTTCTGGAATGATGTCTGTTGGATTCTATGTACCGCCCATTGATGGATACCATGGTAACAGCAGCACTTGACGTCTGCTGGGAACAACTGTTGACAACAGTATGTATATCCATTTCACGACAATAGCCTACATCATTGTCATCAGTCATGTTTGATTTCCCATGCCATAGTTTTATGCCAGCCTTGCATGATACAAACAGAGGAAAGCTAGGAAATGCGCCGTATTCTCGATGCACCCAACGGCTCGTTCGAGTGAGTCATGTGCATATATACGAAACATTCTCGGAGCCAGCATCGAACAGAAACAAAAAAAAACAAAATAAAAAGCTGTCTCTAAACTCTAAGAAATTTAACACGTGCCAACGTCTAGTCCTCCTGGAGATACGTCGTTACTTGGTTGCATTTCGGAGCAGCTCAAGAGCTCCTGCCACAGAAAATTATCCATTTTTAGAAAAACGTTCCAAACTGGCTCAACATCCGCGATACCGTTAAAATAGTCGTTTACGAATGCATGCCATCTCGTGTTGCTATCTCTTAGGTTGGTAAAAGCTGCATTGATGCTACGTGTTGCACTATCATCTTCGTATTCTTACGATATGGAACTGGAATTCCAATGCATTGCCGTGGCAGAAGGCGTTACTAGGTATACAATCATCTCCCTTGTCCAATACTGTATTTGTCGTCAGCAGCGTATCCATGCGTCACAGCTACATAAGAATAATCTTAAATAACTTTGAATAATGCAAGAAAAGAAAAAGAGCAACAAGAAAGAAATCCACAAAGGATGGTATGTACATGATAGCAGGTGTGGAGTTAATGATCCTATGAAATTTTATAAGCTCTGAAACCAAGGGCGGGCGAGAAATATCTTCAACGAGAACAAGTGGAAGCATTAATATCGAGAACAGCATAAATGAGTCAGGATAACAGAAGACATCAACACAGACTTGAGAGAAATGAAAAGAATGCATGTTAGTATACGGCACACCGCCATCAATAGTATCATAATAGAGGCGCTGCATATATATATTTATGACGAGCAAGGCAGAAATTAGAATACATTTAGCTCCAGGAATTGCATCAAGTCTGCAAAGGAATGCCAAAGGTTCTCTGCTATTACTGTAGACGAGGCAATGCCAAGTATAATAGCAGTATGTATACTACTGGTAAGTTTACACACTCATTCATGTTCTTCTCATAGTTTCCCAACATTTTTATTGTTTTAATAATGATAATAGTAATACCACATCGTCAAAAGAATTATCCTACGATAAATGATATAAAGAGAACTATTGTTCTACTACGGAAAGCTCGCAAGCTTTGTGTGCCCAAAGATTGGAAATGGACTTTGTATTTGCATGTACGCAAACAGATTCGTGCTGACTGAGGGAAAAGAATATGCGTGAAATGTTGTTGAATACTTGCCCACATGTTTGCGAAATGCAGAACCTTCACTTATCATAGGTGTCCTTACTGCTGATTATGCTATTGTGGATACAGTATACTCCAGGACCATAACTCCACGATGTTTTTTGACAGTATGAAACAGATAAAGGGTGAACGGGCGGTCTTGTTTATTCCTCCCAATTTCATCGGTTACTGCTTGTTTCCATTGCAGCAGCTGAGGATCTCCTTAACAGCCACTTTTAATTGAGAGGGTGTTGCAGGACAGCGCAACGTAAGGTGCCGCTTCAGCATCTGGCATCCTTCGTCAATTTTAGTGACTGAATTAAACATGAGATCCATGTCTAAAAGGGATTAATGATCAGTGATGTCCAGGCTAATCCACACTTACTGGAGAAGCGAACGCAATGCACCGCGCTTGGTGGTTCACTGCTCCGTGTTTCGTTTATATTATGCACCTTGGGGAGCAATTTCTCGGAATCATGATCTCGTTTGGCATCGGAGATGATCCAAGTTTAGTTGGAGTTAGAGCTGGTGCTGCAAATGGGGAAGGATCCTTTGGATGGAGGCATTGGGATGGTCAAGCATGGATTACCGAGTGCATCCAAAAAGATGGCCGGCAGATTTATAAAACAAACCAGTATGCATCGGTACCAATTCGCCAGAATTCACCTCCAAGCCTCCATCCAATAATAAGCATTTGAATCGAGTCATCATCCAGATCCAAAATGTTATGCCAAGCAACTCTAGAATTGATTTAAACCATTTAACATCATATCTCCATACCACCAATTCAGACTGCACCACTTACAAGTTGATCGCCAGTTCTTTTGCCACTTGCATCACGTCCAGGTCTTCCATAGTCGTCGTCTGTATTACGCTTAGCATTACCATATTTTATGCTGACCGGTTCAAATCCGCACGTACCAGCTTCAACATCTTACTGGGCCTCCATGGCCGCCTTCGGAGTCTGGGCCAGTCACCCGCATCTACAGCAACGGTTGGATCAGGAACATTTAGCTATCTTATTACATGGTTACATACTCTTTTCGATCTTTCTTCTAAATCCACGCAAATATCATCGTTCAACTTTTCAAACGTTCGATGACGGCGGCTTGTAACTATCTCATGGGTTCTCGACTCCCAATATTCAGAGTATAAACGTTCAAATTTGGAGCCTCGAGTTTGACTACATACTGCCCGGCAGGTCTACGGACAGCCAATTCGGAGGTTAGCCAGTTCGGAATAACAGTCGTCAACTGCTGCCTTCATCAATGCCTGACATCTGTCAGTCATTATGACTTTTGGCTTTACATGATGCTTGTTGTAAATATAAGACTTTAAAGTTTGCAGGAACCAGAGGGTACGAGTCGTATGATTCATTTTCCATCCACGCCATAGCAATCTAGAACGATGCCAAGGAATTATCCTCGTTAGCCAAATTGCCAATGCCTACAGCGCTAACCATAAGAAACTTGGAAATGTTTGTGTTGTCTGTTGAGTCAATCATCAGCTCTCGGGACATCTTGTTCTTTCTTATTCTGCTTGCATATGGCTGAAGAACAGATGACTCAAGCGTCCAGTCGGTGCAGTAAGGGGGATGACGAAGTAATCTCTTTCTTGAAGTTTTCGTATAAGCGGTTAGATAGTGTCTGCGTTTTCTCCTTCATTCAACGATTGGTTGAGACGAGCGCGCGCATTGGCTATTGTCTTTGTATGAACTAAGTTTGGTCCTTCTGTCATATTGTTGAGCACGTTAACAACGGTTCTAGTGGGAGCCTGAGCCTTGTGAAGCGTGGCAACGATGCTTTGTTGCTTATCAAGCTTGCAATGTTGTGGAAAAGCTGCCAGTTCGAACCCTTTCAAGGGTTCATGGTTACGTTGATTGTGAACTTTGTGCACAATCCATTTGTTTCGATATTCAGGGATGTGCTGGAATTTCTTGTAGCTGCGTCCTGGCACAAACACCCTGATGTATACCCTGATGTATGCCCTGAGGTATGCTGGGCATGTTTCTCTTTGTCTCACACGATTATCTGGCGTTTTGTCCCAGTTATTCCTGTATGCTCCCGATTGACCACAGTAGTATCTTGCATGATAACTCTTGCCATCTTCCTGAGCTATCAGATTGCTGCTGCCGTTGCGCGAGAAAGCATAGGGGGTCATCCATGTCCTTATGTCCATCGATAGACAATCGGGCTACCGTCTCCGTTGCCGATCAACCGACGTCCTTTCAAACCATTCCATCCTACGAGACAGAGAATCGCCCTTGAGAATCTACGGACGCTTAGGATATCTAGGATATCAAAATCTCCGGTTGTCATCCTGGACTCCTCTCGTCATTCGGGAGGGGACTATCTCCCTAGACATCATGTAGACGTATAGACTGCCACCGGACGAAAGCACATCCGAGATTATAACGACGCTGCACGTCCTCCATAGCCACTCTCGAGTCAGTCCTTTTTCAAAGACTTTTCAAAGTCTTCCAGGGTGTCAAAGTAGGCGCCTTCGTTAATCATTGAAAAATAGTACCAGAAATGGAACGGAAAGAGGAAGAAAATCATAAAAGTCAACTCACCCGCTGATCAAAAATCGATCTTCTTGGTCATACAAATTTCTTCAAAAGACTCTTCCAGAAGTGATGAGGAGCAAGAAGAAAAAGCGAAGAGCCTTCTGAACTTTGGGTGAAAAAAGAAAGACGCAAGGAAACCTCAATTTCATGGCTTTAGAATTTAAACTCGTTTCTGAACTGGCTGAACGGTACAATTTTTATCCCGATTTGGCTGTCCCTAGACCTGCTGTGTAATGCCTGCTTTCTAATACATGCCTGCTAAAATATCACTTCCATTACGGACATCAAATATCTTCTTGGCCTTCAGGGCTTTATCCTTCAGCTCGTGATCGTTCCCGGTAATCAGCGTGTTCAAGAGATTCAAATAATACATGTTAGTCTGTATGAGATCCAAACGGCATAGTTCCGCAAATTCCTTGTAATTCAAGGCTTCTCCAGTTGTTGAATTGCGTGCTGCCGAAATAAATGCTTCATAGCTGTAATCTTCGCAGAGGCGACCTTTGCCTTTACTCACCGAGCCTTTCGGCATGGAAACGATGCAAAGTGGCGGTGGTCAGCGCTTTATGCTGCCTGCTAGACTGTCACACATTCCCATTCTCGCGCTTTTATCCATTTCTTATTTTCGTCTTCCTCTCTACTCTCTTTTCTTCTTTCGATTATTTTATCAAAACCGTCAATCTGTAATTTTGGTTTTAGTCCTTTTCTCTTGTCCTGTTGTTCATTCTCTTTGTTAATAATATATACAGACGTTTTATTTTCAATTTTTACAAAGTATGCTTAATAATGATAATAATAAAACATTCTATGATAAATGATATAAAGAGAACTATTATTTTCGACTACGAAAATCTCGCAAAGGGTTGGAAATCGACTTTGTATTTGCATGTGAAAGGCAGCGGAGAAACACCAACGGATTCGTGCTGACTGAGGGAAAAGAATATGCGTGAAACGTTGTTGAATACTTGCCCCACATGTTTGCGAAATGCAGAACGGAAGCTTTTAATGGCTACTCTGTAAGTTTTGAACCTTCCGAGAGACTACAGAGGACTCAACTCTACTGTCGACCAAGGTGAAATGGAGCCCCTTTTTTGAAAACAAGCTTGCAGTAGCCACGTCCTCGAATTTCGGTCTCGTTGGCAATGGCCGATTATTCCTCATGGCACTTGCTCCAGGCCCTGAAGGTCTCGTTACGGAAAGAATGTAAAGTTTGACTGGTGTAGACTATTATGAGTGGAAAAGCAGGCGAGAAAGGAACTGACTCAACGCAACCATATCGGGTAGATATGACACGCAGGACGGTCTATTCGATATAGCATGGAGCGAGATCAATGAGAATCAGCTAGTCACATCTAGTGGTGACGGATCGATTAAAATGTGGGATGCTACGTTGGCAGTAAGTAAACATATCTAGCATTGAAGTCAGCAAAGGATCGTATATTCTGATTATTATGGTTCGAAGGATTTTCCAATACAAAACTGGCACGAGCATCAGCGTGAAGTATTTTCGGTGGAATGGAACCTAGTTACAAAAGATGTGTTTTCAAGTGGTTCCTGGGATCACACTGTCAAAATTGTAATGCTATCTTTTGGCAATGAAACATACATAGACAATTACTCACACACATGTGTATATGCAGTGGAATCCACAAGCACCTCGGTCCCTACAAACTTACACAGAACATACACACTGCGTGTACAGCACATCCTGGTCACCTTACAATCCAACAATGCTACTTTCCGGGTCAGGAGACCAAACAGTCAAGATTTGGGATACCAAAGCGCCGCGGTCGGTACAGACGTTGCGCGCACACAACAATGAAATCTTGTCAGTAGACTGGAACAAATACCAGGACGGAGTGTTTGTGACAGGATCAGTAGACCGCACTGTTAAGGTGTGGGATATGCGGCGGCCGGATCGCGAAGTGGTGTGCTTGGCAGGACACGAATACGCCGTCAGACGAGTCAGATGTTCGCCGCACCGAGGCAACATTGTCGCCAGCGCTGGCTACGATATGAGTGTACGATTCTGGGACACCGCTGCTCCGCCTGGAAACAATCTCATTGAAGTCCACGACGCGCACACGGAATTTGTTCTCGGTATCGACTTTAATCTCTACGTCGAGGGTCAAGTGGCTACGTGCGCTTGGGATGAAAACGTGCATGTTTTTATACCCATGGCCTTACGCCATCGATGAAAATCATTCCTTGTTATTATTGAACAACATATTGTTACACTATATAAAAACATGAGCTGGAATACATATCGCTCCAGGACACATCAGCTCCAGAAAAAGGATGACAATTCTTTTTTTTCCGAGTTATGTACACGAAAAACAAGTGCGGAAAAAGAAGATCAGATAGGAAATGTAAAGTTCTAATGTGTGCAAGATTGGGAATGCGAACAATATTGGGGAATCACATTCATGGTAACCGGTGTAAACTTGATAGCAGCGCGGGAGGAGCAGGAACAGAGTAGCGAAACCGTGTGATGTTTTTGAGCGAAACTATGAAAAGGCTAGAAGGAGGAGGAGGGATGGCAATGAACAATTTAGGCTTCCTTGGCAGTACGCTGGTTGCTCGGGAATCGTTTGCGAAGCATTTTCAGCATTAACCCAAACCAATAGACGTTAAGGAAGCTAGTGACCATGTTGGCAACACCGTATATGATCCAATCTGTAAGAAAGGCAAATCTCGTTGTAAGCCAAGAGCTTGAGGATGATGAACAAGGCGATATTTTACTCACATCTCCAAGGGACGGATTCCTTGACCGCGTAAATGTCCACTGGAATATCATGATTACACAAAGATAACCTTAAAACGAATTTTCTCAAGCGGCTTACCCCAGAGATAAAACGACATTGTAAAGCCAAATACGATACGAGCAAGGAAGTATATGGCAATCAGCAAGATTCCGTTCACGAGCTGGAGCTTGCTACCCGTCCAGCCGAGTTTATCCTTGAGTTGGAAATAGCATCATCCGTTAGCTCTCCCACCTCTGAACGTTATTCTATATCTGCATATCAGCTTACCATGAACCAATTGAAGTTGAGGAAAGGAGTGCTGGCTTCATATAGTAGGAATACTGAACCGTAGTAGTTGATGAATGGTCGCTGCATCAGCGTATGAATGGGTTTTTTGATCAGTTATAGCCAAAACATTAAATAGGGAAAGTTGCTTACATAGGACATGAAAAGAACAAGGAAGCCAGCGATGCCATGCAGCACCATACCGATGCCTTGATGCTCGACGTAACGGATAGCCATAATTACGTCCCATATGAAATATCTAGTAAGGAGAGGGCAGATTGTTGGCATTGTCTTTCAGTTGCCCTAAACTTTCCCTCCTTGACCCTGCAGGACCTTACCCCAGAGAAATAGAGTATATGTTTGCAGCAAAGGGACTGTATCCGAAGACTCTGTCGTGAGAAAGCTGATTGTCTGTCAAGATGACGAGCGATCCGATTGTGATGAGGATACAGTGAACAGAAGAAACAACATGCACGTGCCAGTTGGTAGGAGTGTACTACAGGCTATTGTGAATATTTCACAGGATGTAAAGAGTTTCCACCTTACGCCTTTGAAGAGCTGAAATGTCTTTGGGAACAGTAATGGCGAAATGCATCGTGATATTTCGAAAATCAAACTGCACATTACAGTAGAAAGCAGAACAACCTGCCAGTGATATTTCAGTGTGCTCAAACCAAGTGAATCACACAGTGTTTCCAGCGAGATCATGCTATGTAAGACCCTCTCTGTGCAGAAAACAGATGTAAAAAGAGGTGAAGAGACAGAAAGAGAGAGAAAGGGAGGGAAAGGGAAGAAAGGAGGACGGAGCAAGAGGGCAAAGATGTCAAACAACGATGTTGTGCCTTGCAAGCAGAAGCAAATTCATGCTGGCTTTCAAATCCACCCCTCCTCTTGGGGCAAAGCATGAACGAAAACCACGGGCCTCCACGCAGAAGATCAAAGCAACGCACCCACGCAGACCCACGTGGCTGCATTTTTGTCCTTGGCATATTGAGCAATTTGTACTACGGCCTGCTCTGAATCTAGCTGACCAAGCTATCACTTTTAAACCCTGCAAAGCTCAACAGTTTTTCTTAGAAACTGCTTCGTGTTATTGTCTGTACATGTATGCAGCGTAATTTATTCAATGCTGTGCCCACTACACTGGTTTCTTCGCTGTCATGATCTTCCAATGTGCAATACTGTGATATTCTTCAAACTCCTCCAATGCTGATGCGCACACTTGATCGTACTGTTCCTGCGATACCTCTAGCTCAGACAGCCACCATCGTTTCATCGATTTAAACAGCGCCTTCATTTGCTCCTTATATAAATAGCCATATTGTCGTTTGACTAGGTTTGCAGCGTTAAGACCTTGCCAAGACTCCTGCGTTCCTTTATTTGTTCGCCTTACTTACCTGGGTCATCTGGCCATTCGCCTATGGGTATATCGTACTCTCGTACTTGAACCTGTTCGAATCCTGCTTCTTTTAAATAGCTAGGGAGGCGCTCGACATATCGAGGGTCAGTCCCTATTCTAGCTGCCGCTATCTCGTACCACTCGTTCACTAACGCAAGCACCGGTCCAGTATTTTTGAAGAGAAGATCTATCGTTCATGTTGACGTTTCAAACTGTCACTCTGGCAGGGTAAAAAAAAAGGCCGATCCCTGGGCTTACCATATTCGATTAATTCGACCTGTCCGCCAGGTTTTAGTACGCGGTAAAACTCGGAAATAAGCTGGGACCATTTGCTGAGAGGTACTACGTTTGCAACATCTCGCTGAAATACAAGGTCAAACTGATTATCCGAGTATATTAACGGCGCGAGCACATCTCCGTAAGCATACGTCAAATTGCTAGGCATGTTGCTGCTGTGTCGCTGATGCAACCCGTTCTCTGAAGGCGGAATAATGTCCATGCCGATAACGTTGCATTTTGGGTAATCTCTTGCTATCTCCAGTGCCCATAAACCTAAAATTATATATATAACTCATGGATTAAGTTTCCCGCGCTGGAAAGAAAATAATGCGTTCCATTCTACCTGTCCCACACGCCGTCTCCAAGATATCGTTTACTTCACTCTCCAAGGTGACGTGAAGATTTCCACCAAACACTTGCTTCAACACGTAATGCTAAATGTGGATAACGAAATAGTCAGTGTAACTGTAAACATTAAGAATAATTGGAGAAAAGGTCGTACCTGGCGCAGCTGCCTATTTAGTAAAAATTTGTGAGAAACCCGTTCCGGCGCATCATCATCATCGAGCAAAGAAAAAGCAAGTTACCTGTCGAGTTCCTTTTCTTGACCATAGTCATACACCCAATTACTTTTTGTGTCCTGTTCTATGCGCCGTTTCCGCAGGTCCGCCGCTGCATTCTCTGCTATCGCGATAGCAGAATCAAAAACTATCATGGTGGATGACGCTGGCTGATTATATTGATAATGTTGACGATGATGGTGCTGTTGGGATGCGTGAAATGTTGTAGGTGGTACTGGACAAGATGACGAGCCGACCGATGAACCGACCGAGCTGCTGTATGTTGCCCAGGGGGACTGGGAGGATGGCGTGTCTGGCTCTTCATCGCTCGCTGAGGAGACGCTGAGTGTATCCTGCACCGGCTTAGGCCTGCGTCGATGCAAGAGCCTTGATTTTGGGATAGAGAGGGATGCGGAAAGAGATGGTAAGGGCGAAGCATAGTCGGAAAGGATGACTTGGTGCCGTACGGGTTTAATGTTCGGTCTGCTGTTAGTGTTACTATTGCTGCTGCTGCTACAGCTGCTACTCGTCGAGATACCAACTGTAGTAGCAGACCTTTGGAGATCGGTTTGTCCTGGTGGATTGCTAGAGGAGTGGGTCATTGTGCGTCGTTGCGGCCGTTTTAATGAGGAGATAGGCTGTAGCTCTTTAGTAGGTTGGTTGCCCATAAATTACTAATCGGTTGAAAGAAGGAATAAGTCGATCTTTGCTTCGCACATAATCACCAAAAAACCTTAAGCGTGAACGTTGCCTTGTACGACCTGGTACGCCAATCCAATATAGTCACCCCGCATCGCCAGCAGCTCCGCTCTTTCGAGAAATAGGTTGTGCAACGAGAAAATGAGGATTCCGTGGAAATCAGCACGATTCCCTACCACCCCATCCCCCGCCGCCTGCTTGCCGCAAATGACAATCTGGCTTAGTTCAACCCACGGCGGTGGATTGGGGAGCGGGTTTTATGCAGACATGATTCACATGCCTGCCAGAACCTGACAATTGCAGATACTTATCGTTGATGCAATATTGATAACGTGTTTATCTTTAGTAGGCTGCTGTCAGGGTCACTGTCGCTATGGGAACGAAACAAATAAGGCTTACAGCAGGTGCAACGATCCACACGGTTTCTCCTTTCAAACGGATTGCAGCAACTTGATTTTTTTTCTCATTACTTTGGACTAAGCACCACTCCGAAACTGGCTATGCTCACTTGATTCGCCCCACACACACAGCGTTGCGGTTTTCAGTTAGTTCGAGATCTGGCAGGGTAAATGAAAAGTCTACTATAGATACCCAGAGTCCGGGAGATCGCCTGCCTGCACGGCAGTTTGTTCGTTGTTCATAAGTTTCCTTCAAGTTCGCGTGGCCGACTCGTTTGTCGATTGCACCGGATCACGAGCCGAGTCGCCTGCCCCCACCTTCTGAATTTAGCAAACATTGCAATGGAGAAGGAACAAACGACAACCCCGCAGTATTGACGATTTAATCATTTTTAGTCAAGTTCCCAAAGCTAAAGTCTGAAACGCTAAGGGCCAATTTTTCGCTCCTTTCAAGGATGCATTATGCTGCATGCTAACAGAGTTTCGCCCAATATGCTCTTATTTTTATTAGCAACAGTTTTAGAAGCTCATTTCAGTCCGTGTGAGTATATCTTCTGTGCCTTTTTCCAGCGAGTCAAGGATGCAGTAAGAAGATCATTTGAAGGTTTATATACGGGCTTCCCAACCAGGTCCGCCGACTAATCAATTCTCTGCATGCGTTTGCTGTTTCGCCAGATTCAGCTTGCATGATAGTCTTACATACTTGCAACAATGGCTTGTTTAATGTCAATCGTTGACCGAATTAGCATGGATGTTTTGCATCGTTATCGAGATGATTTTCGTTTTTGCGATAGTATAATCGTCTTAGAAAAAGTAATCAAGACTAGTCGTTAAGTCTAATATCTATATGATGTTAGTAACGCTGATTCGGATTGATACCGAAGACTTTATGACTACTACAGCCACTTCATATAGGAGAAGTAGCTGCATGTATACTCTGCTCCTTCGGTCTGGCCATGGTATGTACATAGAAGCTTTCTCTCAGAGCATCACTGTATGTTGCATGGCGGATAACTCAGATCTGATGTAACAGCCTGACAGCAGCGAGGCAACATGAAAAGAGTCTTTGTTTACTCGCTGTGTAGAACTTCATTGACAGAAAGGCGGTATTTCCATGAATTCATAGATGTCAATAAGTGCTTAGCACAGTATTTGGCTCTTTGGCGGAGGCCGTAAGGCCGAACGCCTATCCAAATTGTTCGAGAGCATCAGTGGATCAAGTGATTGTGTCATCATCTTTCCTTTATTGATCGAGAGCTAATAAAAAGCTTTCTATGGCACACAAATAAACTCTATCATCTTGGAAGAGAGCGAGCAAAATAGAGGAGGGCAAGAGGGAACAAGCACTTGATCCACTGATGCTCTCGAATAATTTGGATAGGCGTTCGGCCTTACGGCTTCCGCCAAAGAGCCAATAATGAAAGCTCATTTAGGAGGTCTTTCATAGATGTGACAAATGATTTAACATGATTGGGTATACGTACAATTCCATGTCTTTCGAGGATATATAAACCATTTGCGACTAATCGCAAACAAAATAGCTCTGCCTCAAGCCCTCGTGTAGAAACAATTATGAGCTATAAAAGTCAACCGTATTCTATAATGTCTTATCCATGACCTGCAATATACGCACTCGAATATTCTTCACGTCAATCGTATTCATACTCAAATTTTTAGCGGGTACTAATTTGTCCAACTGTGCCGATTTCGGCACAGTAACAAAGCCTTATAACTTCGGCCCAATGCATCAGAGGAATAAAAGACGGTATCAGCACGAAACTCTACATCTCTTCTATCTGTCAAATTAATTTGACATCGCTGCCTGTGGTTGCTGGCGAGCAAGGGCAGATCGCAGGTCGGTCGGTTTTGGAAGATTTAGGTGTGTCGAATTCGGCACAGTTTTTGATTGACGATCGTTGTCCAGGAACACGAGAGACATACAAGAAAATTTATATCAACAGAAACCCGAGGTTTCAAACAAAAGTACTATGTATTTTTTTATTTGCTCTCTTTTTGATGTGAGGGGCCTAACAGACCTTACAAAGACCTCGACTGGGGTCACGCAAGCATCCATTATGAGTCCGCTTGTGGCATACCACACAGTGTCTTCTTGCGTATTTTCCACTAGACGTTCTGCCTAGAGAAATGACGGATGCTACTCGGGATCTTAAGGAAGGTCCAGAAAGCTCTACAGGCCTTTTGGATGTTTTAAACATGATCCAAAAGAGACTGGGCGAGGCGCCAACGAAACTCGAAGTGCAAGATGTCGTTTGCGTCGTCTCTGAAGTGCTTGAATGCAGAGAATGCATTCGCTTCAGCGACGGACGGAAAGAAAGCCGAGCAGCGCATATCCCACCGATATGTTTTCATGACATCATGAAACGATGTCATGTTATCACGACGGTTATTCGCACGTCTACTGCGCTGTGGTGTTCCTCATATTCGTCAAAGACGGCAGGCCGAGGAAACGTCTCCAAATGGTCGTTTATCCAACGGAAATCGCTGTTGCCTGGGGTAGTAGTACCTGCGTTGGCTACTACGCACTTTGGTTTCTTATCACGGAGCGCAGCGACATAGACATTATCCTCACGCGACCTCTTAACAGCCGTTGACCCTACCTCACGACTCAGGGACTCCAACTTATCTTGTCCGGGCATGCCTCCTGGCCAGTATCGTTTCTTCTTGACCTGCATTATTGAAAAGAGTCCGCGCTCCTTCAATGCCCGTACCATCGCTGGTGAACCGAACCAGGAAACCGCAACGATCGTTCGTCCAGAGTGGAAGCACGGCTCCGTAAGACGAAGCATGCACGCGATGTTCTTTGGGTGAGTGCCTTCGTACTTCTTGCAGATCTCATCGCCAGTTATATCCAGGCGATAGATACAACATGTTTCCGTGTCTGCGACGGTCTTAAACTCCTGGCCGATTGAATGGGGCTTGCGTGGAACCTTTTTTAAATTCGGCATACCATGGCCGAACCACTGGTTCATCGATTCATCGACGCAAAGATGTTTTCCAGGCGAGAGAGCGTCCTTGAGATTCTCGTTATAAGCATCCAAGAACGCACGGATCTGGTACAGTTTATCTGCAGCATGTTTCGCAACATCAGGAACTTCGAAAACGTGGAACCTGGTGACGCTCCATTTTCATTCAAACGGGGAAGTCGAAAGAAGGACCGAATGGAAAGGCACTTTTATGCCAATAGGTGGCCCACCTAGGCAACGCCGTTGTGGCATGCTCATTGATTGCCGGGAAGACTACTGTTTGGATGTAATGAACAGACAGGAGACGAATCACGAACGAAAAACTCTTCTGGCGTTGCGTCGCAGCGAAGGTTGATGCAGGCTCTATCACGAAAAGCTTGCTCGGGTTGAGAACGACGGATGTCGACCGTAACATCCACATCCTCCTAGGCGAGATCGAGACTCTCCTCGGCATCGTCAACGGCGAACATCGAGGAGATCAGGGTCTTCCAGGTCGCGAGAGTTGACGGAACCATTGGTCACGTCTCCTTGCAACGTTCTGGCTGGCGTACGGCGAGGACCTTCGTACTTCAAAGAGCCAGCACCTAAGATAAACTTGCAAATAGGCGATCTCGTACTTTTTTGTGGCTCCGTCCATAATTTCGCGTGAATGGTGCGCACCTGGCGCGCTCGGATCAACGAAGCCTTCCAGTGCCTCAAGGGTATCACTGCGACAAAGAAAGTGAGGGGTAACAGAGACCCTAGCGTTAATAGCGAGACTTGAAGATATGCGCGGCATGATAGAAAGCCGATGACTTTAGTGCGTGATTGAGGAGAAGCAATAGAACTCAGGGTCCAAAACGCACATGGTATTAATATTTATGACCGTGGCTCTCACGTCACGAAAGGACAGGCAGAAAATGACGTTCATTTGCCGGAAACAATCGTTTAAAAGTATGCCGAAACCGGCACAGCCAAGTTAGTATCATTAAAAATACTGTATAATGACATTATATATTATTAGCATATGTATAGCGGTCCAGCTTGTGATATTTGCAATAGTTGGTATAGCATCATGCCAAAATCGAACAAGAAATTCCTTCCGATACAGATGTTTAGAGCACCGTTGTAATCATTCATTGTTGTTGCATATGACAGTGTATATCAGCATGCCGTTTTTAGCATATCTTTTAGTATCCACAGGGTTCTTTTGGCGCTTGTAACTTACTCTTCTCGAACTATTCAGTCACAGTATTTCGGATTCAGCGCGCTAAGTCTGCGCACTGCGCATTGCCGCCAATTTTTTCACTTTTAGGTGTCTTTCTCGAAATGTCGTCGTCGAACGGACATTCCGCAACAGCTTCCGAGCGTGTCAAGAAATTCTTCGAGGACAAGGATTGGAAATTCTACAGTGCCGTTGCCGTCGGCCTTATAGCCGTTGGCGCTGGTGCATACTGCTTAACTTCCAGCGGCAGTGACTCTGGCAAGAAGAAGCCAAAGCAACAGCGTGAAGTCAAGAAGAAGCAAGCTGATTCGGGTAATTTTCTTGAAAAGAACTTAACACTATGCTCGTAACGAGATCCTTGACGCGCGTTGCTACGTAGCTGGTACCGAGCAAGCAACCAAATCCGCAGAGACCCTTGCTGACACAAAGACGGACGTATCATACGAGTCTATGACTGACAATGAAATTGCCGCCTTGTCCGCAGAGGTAAGATACAAAGTATTGCCAGGTGATTGTAGGATATACGTGCTAATTCAAGTATTCTAGAAACGTGCCGAAGCAGCTCAGGCGTTGAAGGCAAAGGGCAACAGCTTGTTTACTAGCAAAAAATACGAGGACGCCGTGCAACTCTACACACAGGCCATCCGTTTCAAGCCTGATGCCATCTTTTATGCTAACCGTGCAGCATGTTTCGCTAACCTTGACAAGCAAGATAATGTGATCGCTGACTGCAACGAAGCACTTAAACTGGACCCTGTTTACGTGAAAGCTTTGAACAGACGCGCCCTTGCTTACGAGAAGAAGGAACAGTTTGCAGACTCACTCTATGGTACACGATAACCCCGCCAAATATCGACATTCTGGCATTTCTGATACGTTGAATCTGTAGATTACACCTGCGTTTGCATCTTGGACGGATTCCAAAGCGACACTGCCGCTCGAGCAATGGAACGTATGCTCAAACGCGTTGCAGAAGACAGAGCAAAGGAAATTATGAAGGTAATTCGGATACACGTGTGGTTAGAAAGACTCGCACCAACCATGTTCTCTCTAGACCAAGAAGCCGCGCCTTCCTTCGCCAACCTTCGTGCATGCCTATTTTGAATCATTCCGCCCTGGTAAACAATATATTCATACACTAGATAGACGCTGTCCTTCTGATGCGCTCCATATCATTCAGTCAAGCTCGAGTTGCCTGCTGAGGACGATGTCAACAACGGAAATGCTTATTTTGCTAAAGCTTTCCGTGCACTTGAAGCCAAGAACTACGGAGAAGCTATGGAGGCTGTTGAGCGTGCTGTGGAGCTTGGTTGCAGTCGCCCGTATCAAGCCTACGCTCTCAACCTTTTGGGTGCATTCAACTTTTTGAAGGGGGATAACAAGGGTGCTCTTGAATGCTTTGACAAATCTCTTGAGGTAGACCCCAAATTTGTTCTTAGCTATATCAAGCGTGCCAGCCTTTATCTCGAACAAGGTAATGTTCATTCAATGATAATCGAATTTCATTGTCTCACATTTATTCATCATCAGGTGACATTGCTTCTGCTTTGAAGCAATTTGACGAAGCCATCGCTATCAACCCCAATGATCCTGATGTCTACTATCACAGGTACGAGAACCAGTAATCGAGGATCTGAGCAGTAACTAATGCTTTGTGAAATAGGGGTCAAGGTATACTACTAAAATGCAAAGAGTAACAATTGGATAGGAGAGCTGAAACATTTTTTGTAGTCAACTATATCAGCGGTAACTTCGATGCAGCAGCCAAGGATTACACTGAGAGCTTGAAGCTGGATGAATCTTTCGCTTTCGCCCACATCCAGCTCGGCGTTGTACAATACAAGCTTGGATCCATTTCCTCAGCCATGTCGACTTTCAACAATGCACTCAAGAAGTTCCCCAACTCTGCTGATGTTCAAAACTACTACGGTGAATTGTTGGTAGACCAGCAAAAGATCGGTGAAGCTATCGAGGCTTTCAGCAAAGCTATTGAATTGGACCCCAAGAACCCCTTACCATACATCAACAAGGCTATGCTTATGTATCAAGCTATGGGTGATGCCAACGAAGCCACCAACCTCTGCAAGAAAGCTCTTGAATGTAAGTGAAAAGCACACAATACGCTACCGGATTTTACTAACATTGTATTACCACAAAAGTCGATCCTGCCTGCGACGCTGCCGTGGCATCTTTGGCACAGATTTTGCTTGAAATGGGCAAACCAGAAGAAGCCTTGCAATACTATGAAATGGCTATTGAAATGGCACGAACACAGGCTGAACTCGAGCATGCTATTTCGTACGTTGAAGCAACCCGTACCCAGATCAGGTAATTCAATAGTGATCAACCTGGATTTGCTAGAAAACCCTGCTGACGGCATATAATCGATCTAGAATTGCAAAGGAATATCCCGAGGCCGCAGCGAAACTGCGCAGAGCAAGAGGCATGTAATTTTCATGCAATCTCCAACTTGTGCCGCCATCCAAAATAGAAAAAATCCTCTCCGGGAAATGCTGTAATATTCTTCTTCAACCTAACTCTTAAACAATGTGGAAATGGTGTTACCACTGCCGATTCGGCAGGAAACGTGGAAAGCTTTGGATGTGAAAAGTGGTGTGGCATCCTATACAATGGCCGCGCTTTCAGGCTGCTAATGCGTTGCTTAGAGCATAAATATTCAAATGGTTCGTCGCATGGGTAGTAATTGACACAGAGACGTGATGACTGCCAATTATCTTTATTTTTGTACCTTGCTCCATAATCATACCGGACAGTGATGGCAGACGAAACTACTCAAAACAACGACGAGAATCCTATACCTTCGATTGTTGCTAGAAAGCTAAAGAGTCCAGTGAAGAACGGTGCATGGAACAGAAAGGACAAGGAGCTACTATTTGCTGCAGTCCATTCAAACGATCGCGTATCCCTTTCGCGTCAAGATGCTTGCCCGATCTGGTCATTCACCGCCCCAGGCTCTGGTGAAGCAGGAGTATTAGTCTGGAACCCGCAAGGTAACTGGAAGAACTTTTGCTGCGAGCGTTTAAAAATTGACATCAATCAAGGTACGGCATTCGCTGTCGGATGCACGGATGGCACGGTATTTTGGGTGGATGCAACACGATCAAGCCCAAAGGATTGTATATGCTGGCCAAGAAAAGATCAAGGATTAAAGCGAAAAACCACGTCGTATCCAGCTATTACAGCTTTGCAGTGCATAAACTACGGTGATCGATCACAGTGCGCTTCTGAGGTGATATTTCAAGGCTTCATCGTAGCAAATATGTATGCATTTTGCTCATTTGTCCCAATAGATAATCGCATGCCCGATGAAGCAACTTGACTTCAATCCATTGCCACGTCCGCTGTAAGCTATTGTTGCTTTGGGAAAATATGGCTTTATCAGTTCTAATACCTAAGGTATAGAATACAAAATGCGCAACGACCAGGTGCACCGTTACCTGCTGAACCACAGCGAGTAAAACACAGTACATTGCTGCTAATTGGAGACGCAGAAGGCGACATTCATTTATGGTCGGTGGATATTTTAACAGTAGATTTATAATGTTATACTGACGATATTGCTGGAAGTCTGGACATATCCTATTACATAGGGACGATCCATACAGATACTACCAAGCAGGAGGTAAAGAGAAATAAATGTCCATTCGTATCATTACCTTGTTGCTGACTCTGTTACCGTTGTTTTACTTCCAGAGCCGGCCGTATTCTGTAACGGGTATCAACCTGACGGACGATGATTCACGGCTTGAAGTATCGTTGACTTCGGATACAAAGGATACAAAAAAGATTACCTTGCCTTGCGACGTCTTGCGTGACAGGAAGAAAGCATTGTGCGGTATTGTCGAAATCTACAGCACAGTAAATTTCTTAATCGCATACTTACGACAATGCCTTTCTGTCGTAACGGAGCACCACAATGCTATTATAAGACTAGCGAAAAGATTCGACGAAGATGCGGTTGACCATCTCAAAGAGCAACAAGGTGCGCTGCGAAGAGTACGAGATACATATCTGCATATGCATTGACACACATTGTTCACTTTGCAACAGAGGAAACTGATCACCAATTTCACGCCGAATTGCTTGGCATTCTGGCGACGGGAAATACGACCACTGCAATTAAGAATTTTCTGAAGAAAAAGTTAGACAGTCAGGCAAGTCATCGAATAATATGGTGATAAATGCGATAGTAATGACTTTATAATGATCAGAGTCTCAAAAACTGGAATACAAGTGCTCTACACAGCTATTCATGCATAAACACGATTGCCTACACCAATATTGAGCCCGCCATTGTACGGTTAAAGCTTCAACTGAGCAAACTCTCAGGTTTCAGTCAATGGCAAGTACTAGCGTCATAACATACATGAACGCTTTTTCTCATCGCATAGCACCCACATTAGGACGGAGCAATATGGTGCACTTCTCAACAAGGCTCAAATCGATCTGGCATCATCAGCCGTAAATCTTCTCTTTAAGCGTTTATCTGAATATTGTGTGCGCTCTACGAGTACTTCGAAGCGATTCAAGGAATTCTCAACCTGGTTAACATACTGTGAGTTAATATATATTGCGAGTAAACCGAAGACTAACTTTGGTTCGCAGACGCATGTAAATTTGCGAGTGACGAATCGCGAGAGTATTCAGAAACAGACGACACATCAATGCCTTGGGATGATTATTCACCGATACTTGAATATCTGGAGAATGATTTGGCCACAGATCGTTTGCACGAGTACATCTACACGGATCCAGACTTAAAGTTGGACGACTCAAAGTTGAATGACTCTACATGTAAGAAAAGAAATGTATACGTATATCCTACTGGAGACATCCAAGTAACCATCATGCGATGTAGCTGATGACTGGAGACGAGCGAGTCTTTCTCAAATACTGAATATGATTGAAGACAAATGCAAAGTTGTGTTGTCTACGCCCGCGGATGAGGTAGGCAAGAGTTTCCAAGCGAAAACATGAATTTGATGCGAGACAAGTACGCAATAAATATCGCTCATTATGAACGCTGGTCCATTTGATGGTATGTAGACTGATGTAAACTCGGCGCTCTGTTGCTCATACAGACCTTTAGATTTGGATATTATTTTACATTGAGCTCCACATTGCTTAAAAAAGAAAAAGCATTGTATATCCGCAATATCTGCGAAATTTTATATCTTTCTATTGTCTGTAGATAATGCAAAAGCATATATTTGTGAACTTTGGCAAAACCACTTTGTGTAGAGTCATGCTATTGACCTAGCCTACATTGTCCTTGTCCACTTTATCGTCCTTAATGACTGCGAGAAACCTGAAACGAGCACCATTTGCTTGTATCCCCGAAAGCTAAGGTATTTTTGTCAAAATCATGAACTGCGTTGTTTCTCGCATAAAAGTCATAGACCGCAAATGCCAAAGAAACTCGATTTCTTGAACAGGCTTAATCCAACGCAACTTGAGGCTGTAAAGTCAAAGGCTTCATCCTTACAGATTCTGGCTGGTCCTGGATCTGGAAAAACTAGAGGTACCTTACCAGATTTTGGCCACCAAAGTTTTTCATAGTCTAAACAAGGTGCACGGTAGTCTTGACATCGCGAGTAGCATGGCTTGTGGAGGAAGAATTCGAAGATCCTTCGCGAATAGTCGTCGCAACCTTTACAACCAGAGCTGCGCAAGAAATGAAGCAGCGTTTGGAGTCGCCTGAGCTATTAGGAAAAGTCAAGAGTGATCAGCTCATGATGGGCACTTTTCACAATATTTGCGGCACCTTATTACGACAATACGGCGGTTTGATACATGTAAACTCCAACTTTACAGTGGCAGACGCGGACGTTAGGTACGTATGTCAAACCGATGTTGTATGGCCCAAAAACGCAAGATCTCAGATGTTGGAACATCCCCTTATCTAGTAAACATATCATCAGAGGATTACAAAAGGAACTGGCAAATGAATTGGGAGACTATGGTGCAAAAAAGATGAAAGAGGGTTCGTTTCAGGTTCCTGAATTGCAAAGTTCCTGTTATTATTAAGATTCATTCTATGATTTAGAGGCTTACCTTAGCGAGATCAGCAGACATAAATGCCGCGGTATTGACGTCGACACTTACTGTGAAATGTATCAAGATAAGGCATCAAAGAGAGAATTCATGATCATGTTCCGGTGAGTTTCCGATTCGAGTAGCATCGTAATTCGTATTAATGGATCCTGACTCTATATATTCAGTGCATATGAGGATCGTTTGTTGGCAGAAAACATGGTGGCAAGTGGAGAATATATGTCACGTTTTGTCAGTTTTCATTTCCGTTTAACGAATGATATGCAGGATTTCGATAATTTGCTCCTCTTTGGACGTGAAGTGATCAAAAGATACCCGCATGTTACCAGCTTTGTACGGCATTTCTTAGTGGACGAGGTATGATTTGTATATGGTATAGACAGCAGCAATCTTAGCTGAGTGTATCATATGCAGTTTCAAGATACGAACTCGGTACAATATGACATTGTTCGTTACGCGACTCAAGCTGCAGGGAAGAATTTGACTATTGTTGGAGGTGGGTCTTTACATTATCCAATGAACCATAAGCTATCTTTGCTAAGTGAACCTTGATAGATCCTGACCAAAGTATATACGGATGGCGCAACGCAGATCGCAGCAATTTTCTGCGCATGCAGCAAGACTTTCCAAATACTGAGATTATCCGTCTTGAAGAGAATTATCGTAGCACCAAAACTATCCTGAATGCAGCTCTTCACGTCGTAGCTCAAGGTATGTCCAATGATATTCGAGATACATTGTTCACAAGGTCTAAAAACATTGATAGATCCTGACAGGATTCCTAAATCCCTTTATACAGACAATGTCGAGGGAATTCCTGTATCGTTTTTGCGTGCGTCGACTTCAGAACTGGAGGCCGAGACTGTTGCGCAAGAAATCGAGCGACTCGTCAAATATTCAAAAGGTCTCTTGACCTACAAGGATATTGCAGTTCTTGTGCGTATCAACTTTATGACAAGAAGCATTGAACAGTCTTTGAATGCGCTCCATATACCCTACGTTGTGGTATGTACATGCATAAGATTGATAATATTTGTTGAGACTCACGGTGGTTCGCTAGGTCGGCGGTGTCCGGTTTTTTGATAGAAAAGAAGTGAAAGATATCATTGCGTACGTACGATTTTTTTACAATCCATGCGACACAGCAGCGTTCGATCGAATTATCAACGTACCGCCACGCGGCATTGGAGAATCTACGTTAGAAAAGATACGGAAGCTAAGCCGCGATGATCATTTGGACATTATAACGGTGCTGGATAATATCGCATCTGACAAGATCCCTATCCCTGGCCTTTCATCACGTACGAAAACGAATTTGAGAAAATTCCTTCAGCTGTGCGAAGAAGTAAGAAAGAACATGTTTGCTGGTGTAAGTGGATCTTTTGGTGGAATTGGCATTCTTCTATTCGTCTAAATATCTGTGTAGCAAGCACCTTCCGATATAATTCGCTACATCGTTGACGAAATCGAATACAATGCATACTTACGGAAGACACATAAAAAAGAAAAGGAAGGAGAATCGCGCTGGGCTAACATTGGTGAATTGATCTCATACACCAAGCTGGCTTTCGACCCACCTCCAAAAGATATGACCGCCAAGGAAGCTGCTGCGTGGGAGAAAATACAATGGGATCTTGAAGAAGACTTGGAGTTGCATCCAGAGGAGGCTGTCTGGTATACGCAGAGTACTGACGTTGTTGCTTCTTCGGCGAGAGATCATGCAGAGCAAATGCTCGAAACGTAAGGGGTACCTCCCAAAATTCTTTCCTTAAAACGCTTGCTAAAATTACTCCTAGTTTGAAAGTTCAAGATCCGGTAGCCAGGTTTCTGGAAGCCACATGCCTGAATGCTGCAAATAAGGAGCAAGAGGAAGCTGCCGGAGGAGTTCGTATATTTCCTAACCATTAAGATAGTAGTTCCTTGATGTTAACCACAGCTTATCATAACAGAAAGTTACCATAAGTACGATGCACAGTGCTAAAGGTAAAGCATGTTTAAACTGCCTTATGAAACTTTCTAACCACTGGAAGCGAAGGTCTGGAATGGCCAATAGTCTTTGTAATCGGATGTGAGAACGGCATCATCCCTCACAGAAAAAGTGAAGACGATCCATGGGAAGAAAAGTAAGTTTGTAATGATTGGTCCAAGATCCTTGTATTTTGAATATATAATGTCTGTAGTCGCTTACTATATGTATCAATGACTCGGGCGCAATGTAAGTAACACATCGCAAGCATACTATTATCTCGATGAGCTTATCCGATATTTCTGTTCAGGCCATCTTTACTGTACATATTCTTTAAAAAGACCGGATTTCGGATATTCCAGGAAAGCAACATTTTCACGATTTTTGCAAGATATGCCAGCTGATTTAAGAATGCACCGGACACCCAATATTGATGCATCGATGCGTGAGATGATCGCGTCAGTAACGCACCGGCAAAAAATCGAAGCATATGAAGACGATGACGATGACGATGATCCGGATTCCATGAGCAAAGGTGAAGAGATTTGGGTTCCAGAAGAAGTAACATGGTACAAACAAATAAGGAATAAATGCTTGATCAAAACAGAGTTCTGATAACTTGAGGCGCTTCTAGTCGAGACTCTCGATATGGTATTCCAAGGAATCCACCACCCATAGCATCCTCACAATCACAAAAAAGATCAACTCAATCACAACCGTATTCCACATTTTCATCAGCAACAGAGATACAGCGACACAAGAGACTTAAGCAAGAAAGAAATGGAAGACCAATCGCGTGTGCTCCGACGTCGCTGCTCAGTGTCAATGAAGCTTTAGCATTTCCCTCAGAACTTAAATATGAAGATGATGATATATTCTCATCTCAGTCAGCTGTGACGCCAGCATTACCCGGGCCTAGCGCCACCGCTCTGAAAACCTTCGGTTCGCAACTGCCATCGACTTCGTTGTCGAAACGTTCCGGATCACAGCCAGTATCAAATGCATTTACACCTATATTATTACAAGGAATCGAAGATGCCGTGCGGGATGTTATATCAAAAGGAAAGCGTTTCACGTCCGACGATGTGTATACAGCAACAGATGGCCTTTTGAGGAAAATGAATGTGAGCTTGGCGCAAGAAGCGATATTGGAAAATATAGAGCTCAAGCTTGCAGAATACGTAAATCAAGGACATTTGGAGATCGTGATGAGCAAAAGCGGTAGAAGATACCAAATTGCAGAGGACTGAAAATACCATAGCATCATCTATCAACCTGTTTCGTTTTACTATGTACAAATTACATTCAAGAGAACAGATCAAGTTGCTTTCGAAAAGCCTGTAGTCTCTGTCTGGAATATGTAAAGTAGTCAAAATCTATCTCGCTCTGGCTGGCCTGGACAAGTCCCCACAGTGCCCAATGTAAATGACTGGCCATCACCCAATGTAGTATTTCTTGTCGAAGTTCTTCTGGTGTTGAGGTGCTATCTCCTTCTTCTTTCTCCTCTAAGTACGCTTGCAAAAACAGCAACTGCTCCTCTTTGCTTGGGAAATCATCCACATTCATAGTAGCCGGATTTTCGCCATGGTAATTGTACATCCACTCGCAAAAGTGATTCGCGATATCAAAACCTCGTGGATTGTATCCCGCATATTCAAAGTCGACAATAACGAGCTCTCCAGATCTTGAGAGTCGGAGCACATTTCCATATTGTGTCTACGTTCACATCTTAGAAAAGACGAAACCACAGCTACAAAAATTTGATAAAATGATATGCTTACATCGTTGTGTGCAAATACTATTTTGCTTGGCACTTTATCCAGGACAGCTTTGCACCGTTCGATTTCTGACGGTAATGTTTGCATGTTGCAATCCTTCAGTTTTTGTTGCCAAACTTGTTGGTTCAACAGCTCGCGCACCACGGCGTACCATTTTGATACATTGCGCCACAGTTCTACGCGAATGTTTTCTGACGAGGGTGGGTATATATCCGCTACTCGGTGCAATTCTCGGAGTGATCGAGCAATTTGCTTTGACGTCTCCGGGTCCCGAAGATCATCGTGCGTCAGTGTAACCGAGTCGAGATATTCTTCGAAGCGTCCATTGCCAAAAGTTGCCAACAGCTGCGGGCCGACAGCTGTGCTCATCTGGGAAAGACGTGCCAACCACTCGAGTTCATGCTGCCTGTCAACGACTTGTTCGCACCCGATGCCGTATACACGTAGCAACAGACGCGGTCTCCTGGGTGCATCCACGAAGAATACGGCGCTGGTAATTTTAAAGTATGAGTCCGTTATAATCCCATTCACTGATAATTATCTTGGCAACGGCCTCTTACTTTGTCATGGCGCCGCTTACTCGCTGCAAACGAATGGAAAATACACCATCTGCCCAGCCAGGTAGGACTGTGCGAACGAGATCGAGCACAGCAGCTTCCAGATCTTGCTTGTTTTTCAACTGTCTATCACACACGGCAAAAGGCAATGCACCCCTTAATTTCTGTAACCCAGTCGCGGTGGCCTAGCAACGCCCTTACAGAAGGTCGATAACCTTGTCGCACGTCGGAACAGAGTCTTGATCAGCTTGCTCGCCGGCATCGGTGCTCAGGCACAGTGAACCCGTAGGGCCCAGCAAAGCGGGACTACTGACACTTTTGATAGTCGGTACCATGACGCCTGATATGCAACGTATGAATTTCCTTTGAATCGAAGAGTCCCTGACATTGCGCTCCATGTTTAAAATCACGATTGTGGCAAACAAGGAAAGTGGGGAAGAAAAGAGGTTCCGTCGGAGTCGAGCTAGACGTCAAACTGACATCATGAGGATTCACGCTCGCCTTGCAAAAATTCGATTCTTTTTTTGCCGAATGTTCATGTCGAGCAACCCCTTTGCTCTCCTAGTTTCCATTCTTTCCCGCATTGAGCTGCGAAGAACAATAACATTAGACATAACTCATAAATCTACACCGTGTAACGTTTGAAAATATTCTTTGCGGGGTTTAGACAATAGACTATCTTGGATAAAGATAACCTAAGGCACTGGTTACTGTTTGCACATCCTTTACTAGCAATGCACCATCTTTTTATATTTTATGAGGTTTATTCTCAGTAGGGTGAAATATCCTCATTATTTTTACGTGTCAAGGTAAGAACAAAACCAGGTTTGGGGTCTGTTTACATGGTCTTCAAAGACAAGCTTGAAGACATGGTGAATGGCATTTTGGGCCACGATACATAGTAAGAATAGTGTTTCGTCGAAGATATGATCCAAGTGTGTGCGCCAGATTGCGAGAATCATGCAGGCACGCAGATGATAGACGGTCAGAGGAGAGCAATGCACCCTATTTTGCGTACTTCAGCGCCATCACGTTCAATTCGTTTGTCAGATCAGTTGATAAAAGCTTTGCAGAGATACATGCTCTCGGTCTAAACCGACGCTCAGCAGAGATTCGATCTACTGCTCCTAAATCTGCATGTTACATTCAAATACCTCCTACAATTGGCCTCCTTTTCTTAGAGTCTCTATTTCTATGTGCTTTGGACAGGAACCTTCTTCACACATATTGATACTCTCTTCCGACTTGAAGTTCGTATTCTAGGATGGATTTTAAGTCAGCGATCGAAAACTTGGTTGACGTGTAGATACGTACTTGAAATCTAGCTAGGCGTTCTTCCGTCTTGAGACGCCTCGATCTCCAAACTCCTTCTTCTCGAAAACACATTGTGTGATACGTCTCTCACACTTAGAAATGTACTTCTTTGCTTGGTACATTTTCCTCCTTCGCACGTCTCGACGGAAGCGGGCACTCGGTTTCCTCCTTCGTTCTTCAAGTCGTTTTTTTTCCTCTCCGATGCTTTCTTGATGACCAGGTTATACAGTAGTACGCATCTAATTAATTAATTATTTAATTTATCTTCAACAATATATCTTGAAGTACGTGACTCTGTCTGGGGCTAGCAGTAGACAGATCAGCGACACAATTCTTCGAGCCTTGGTCGAGCTTGGCACGCAAGTTGTATAGATCTCGCTCGGTAACCAAGCGTTGACCATCCCGGGCAGTCGTTGCTTGTAGTGCTGTAGCTAGTCCCGCACCGGCTTCCTTGAGCAATCGACGATGCTGGTGGTGATAGAGCGGATCTGCAGCGAGGCCGTGATTATGAACATTGTCGATTTTGTTCACTTTCAACTTGCCGTCTGTCTTTTTCGTGCATGATACTGTCATCTTCCACGGGCAGTTATCGGCCTGAAGCGGCGATCTCTTTTCCTTGCGAGTTGCCAAGGTGATTTTGTGGGAGTTCTTGTATGTGTGTCCGTAGACGCAACGTGCGAGCAGAAGTGTTTCCACAAACGCACGCAGGTCCACCCTCGAAAAGTATGGACTGAATAATTTCAGGGTCATCATTTCAAAACAATGTCGGCACGTCATTTTTTTACGTCAAAACTTCCTGCATAAACGAGAATTACTTTTTTAGTCTCTTACACCACGATGATGCAAGGCAGCAAATTTTAACAACAATTTCCCATTGTTTCAACAAAATTTATGACATTGCATTTTTGGATAATAACAATAATTATTGCAGTGCTATGGAAGAATGTAAAGTCTGATAATGCAATTTACGGCCTCTAATGTATCGCCTTGCACTGCGACAATTATGCATTGAAGTCAGAGAGCTTGTCCGAAAAATCGTTCATGCAGAAAACTATGATTCTGACTTCACAGATTCAGAAGTGATGCGTCTTTATCAACAACACTGCGCATACAATTTCAGCAATTACGTATAATTTCCTAGCAATCTTGCAAAAGACTAGGTTGATAGATATATTTCGCATACGCGAGCAATGAGAGACTTATAGCGATTCTGCCCGTCCCGAAGGATCCTGCACAAAATTTGACCTACGAGATGCCTTACATAAAGGGAAACAAGACCTAGCAACAAATCTAGGGAACAACTTGATGTAACTGTCAAGAATGCGTTATGCATCTTGGGTGAGTTAATATGTAACTTTGGCTAACCAAAATTGTGCAACGAACAAGAGGGACCCTGATGGCAAAACAATTTACCCTCGACGCCGAGCTTTGGGAGCCAAGCAGAACTGAGGAAAGGCACATGCCGATATGGGTCTGCTACGGCCGATGAGGCAGAAGCTGTGCCTTTGCTTGGCAAGGCAGTTCCATTGGTTGAATCCCAAAATCTTCTTTACCCCCGAACGAGCCAGAGTTCCACATGCATGAGCTGTTTGAAAGACACACGAAATCAATAAAAGCAGACGACGAGCAACTTCCCCTTTCTTTTGACCCCTTTCCTTTTTTTTTTCTTCCCTCTTCCCTTACATCTCCCTATACTCGCCTCTCTCTCTCTCTC